>NC_044039.1:70302065-70610073 GCF_901765095.1 Microcaecilia unicolor | reverse complement strand
GGGCAGGAGGTGGAGGGGGCTCCTCATCCTCTTCCTCTGGGGCCTGCTGCTCTGGTGGCTGTGGCTCCTCTGGGAGGGGCTGTCGTCTGCGCAGGGCCAAATTATGGAGCATGCAGCAGGCCACGAAGATCTTGGCCACCTTTTGGGGGCTGTAGAGGAGCTCCCCTCCAGATCGGTCCAGGCACCGGAACCTGTTCTTCAGTAGGCCAAAGGCCCGCTCTATGATGACACGGGTGGTCCGATGCCTGCTGTTGTAGGTCTCCTTTGACCCTGGTTGTGGATGCACCAGGGGGGTCATGGGCCAGCTCCCTGCGGGTAGCCTCTGTCACCTTTGAGGAGAAGCAGAATGAGAAAAATGAGTGTGTATTGTTTGGAGGTGTGTGTGTGGGTTGTGGAGGAGGTCTAGGTTGGGCAGATCCATGCTGCACTTACCTAGGAGCCATCCGCCAGTGATCTCCCCTCGGTCAAACCTGCGGAGGATGCCTGAGTGCTGTAGGATGTAGGCATCATGGGTGGAACCCGGGTACCTGGCACACATGTCTAATATCTCCCCCTGGGCATCACACACAACTTGCATGTTCATTGAATGAAATGCCTTCCTGTTTCTGTAGGTGGCTTTGTGTGCCCGGGGGGGGTCTGAGTGCGACGTGTGTGCAATCAATCACACCTATGACCGAGGGGAATCTAGCTACAGCATAGAAGGCAGCCATGTTGTTGTGCAGGGCCTGGGGGGTGGTGGGGAAGGTGATGTAGTCAGAGGTGTGGGTAAGGAAGGCATCAAGGAAGTGGGTAAGGCAGTTGGAAATGGAAGCCTGGGTGAGCCCCGTGTTGACAGCAAGCACAGACTGGAAACTCCCAGTGGCCAGAACAGAGAGAGCGACAGTGACTTTTAGGTGCACGGGGATGGGGTTGTTCCTGTGGGTCCAGGCCTGTAGGAGTGGTTGGAGCTGGTCACACAGGTGCTGAATGGCTGCCTTATCAAACCTGTACCTAGTGATACACTGGAGGTCAGTGAGGTCAAGGAAAGTGGTGCGGGGCCTGAACACCCTGGGGCGTGAGTATCTCCTACGAGGGGGCATCTCTTCCTCCATCATGTGCATCGCCAGGGCATTTAGTGCGTCCATTGCCTATAAGCTCACTCCCACCACCACAACCACACTGCACTTGCAAGCACTCTCCGACCACACCCTCTAGCCACTCACTGCCAAACACACGCTGCAGCAGTACACAGGACAAACAGAGACTCCAAACAGGTAAGGGAATGACGTATGCATGTGCGAACAGTGAATGGAGAGGGTTTAGGGTGAGGGGAAGGCGTTTGGGGGCTAGAAGGGGTAGGGAAGGATGAAAGGGTAAAACACAAAAGAGGCAGGTGAGGGTAAAGAGGTTCGGACTAGGGCACACACGCAAAGGTAACAGGTACTCCGCTTTCTCTCCAAACAACGATTCAGCTTTCTCTCTCAACAAATATCTCACCACTCTCCAACTACACAAAATCGCTACTTGGCCTATAGACAATTTCCCCCTTCCGCTGGTCGCTTTTATATGAGGTCTACCGAGGAACGCCCATGTTCTGGCACATACGAAACCATTTTGCAAGCCGTAATACGGTACGGACGCCCAACGCGTAACACCGCCCATAATATGCCCACAACACGCCCCCTATGTCACCGGCAGTAGATGGGCGTTTTTGCATTAGGCGCGTCCTTACGGCCCCCTTTCGATTATTGGCTTTGGGCGTCTTTCGTCCATGGGAACGTCCATGTGCCGTTTGTGTCGCTTTTTGTGCGCTTCTAGCGTTCGAAAATAAGCTGGATGGTCTATCTTTGTTGATTTTTTTTCTTGCGACCATTCATTCCACTTATTCAGTCATATGTTAGGGATACAATGCATATGATCAATATATTACAAGATTACGATGGTGCACTTGCAGATACAGTCATGGTAATGATGGCCATTGATTCACTTTATACTAACATTCCGCAACGCTAAGCCTTGATGATCATAGAGGATACCCTTCAAGCCAAGAGAGAACATCGGCATATTACAAACCACCTCTTCTTGACATGTGCAACCATTGCATTAACAAAGAATTATTTTTGTTTTCAGAACACATTTTATCAGCAGGTTAAAGGAACAGCTGTGGGGGCATTGATGGCCCCATACCTAGCTAATCTCTTGGTAGCTAGTTTCGAACAGATACACTTGAATGATATATCAAGATCTATAAAAGATACATTGATGATATTTTTATTCTTTGACATGGTGACATCGATACATTGGAATCGTTCCATATTTGGTTAAGTAGAAAAGACCCTAATCTAAGATTCAAGACACAATATAATTCTTGTGAGATTAATTTTCTTGACTTGACCATCATAAAAGATGATTATCATTTCAGTACATACCTATATAGAAAGCCCAGGGATCAGGATGCTTTTTTAAACTTCACAAGTTATCATAATACCAATCTCAAGAGGAATTTACCACTATGTCAGTTTTCATGCCTTAGACGTATATGTTCTGATTTTGACGATTTCAACGTCCAAGCTAACATCATGTCTCAAAGGTTTATTAACAGGGGTATCATGCACAGCATGTACAGGCTAGTTACAAGAAGGCCCTGGCAGAAGAAGCTTTTTCAAACAAGGAAACCTAGACAAACACTGGACATTCTATGCATAAGTTTTCTTACCTAGCACAACAGATTCAATAAACCATACAACGCCATTGGGATATTCTTGAGGGGCTGGAGTTCTTCAGAAATAAGCAACTCGTCATTGCTTGTTCTAGAGAAAAGAATTTGAAGGAGAGATTGGTACCTTCATCTTTACCTGAACTGAGATCTGGACAAACAAGAGATAAGGGAATATTAAAGTGAGGAAGATAAAATAAGGTTTCTGAACAAGTGAATAAGGGTTAGGGGTTAAAAGCAGCATCAAAAAGGTGGGCTTTTAGCTTAGATTTGAAGACGGCCAGAGATGGAGCTTGACGTACTGGCTCAGGAAGTCTATTCCAGGCATATGGTGCAGCAAGATAAAAGGAACGGAGTCTGGAGTTAGCAGTGGAGGAGAAGGGTGCAGTATTTAATTGTTTCAGCCTTACAATGTGAATCATTTTTCCTGTTTTGCCATTTAGTTTATTGTTTCATGTAGTACTTTGTGAGACCCCGGACGAGGGTCATGGGATGGCCCCGTCAATAACACAGTCGAACAAGATTGTAAACATGAAATAAGTGCTTTTATTAAGTTAAATCTGAGGCCTGTTCCTTCACTGGCCTAGAACAAATGTAAAGTCTCTTATCTTCAGAGGGGAAAAGAGTTTGCATGGACCTGTGGCCTATAGGCCCAAAACACAGTCTGTAACCTGCGACAGCCATGCCCCAAACACAGTTTGTAGTTTCTTTCTCTCTTTGTATTTCCAGGTCTGGTTCCAGCCAGACCTCAGAAAAGGCTCACAATTCTTCGAATGAAAGATTGGCTTACATCAGCCAGATCACTACAGCTAGAAGTGTTCAGTAAAGGCATATGCTGGTGCTTCTTTTTTTCCTTCCCTGGGCCACCTTAGCCTGGCCCTGTCTTTTAAACTCCCAGATATTGACTCTGCCCTCCCCCACTCACTTTCTCCTGGGGAGGGATCAGTAATCTTAAGGTGGCCCAGGCTATTTAGAGAGGAACTTTTCTTAAGGGTGAGGGGCAGTGTTCTATAAACCCCATCACATCCCCTCAGCTCAGCCGTACCTGGTTGAGCACCTGCTATTTCAGAGTCCACCTCCCTCTACAAAAAGTCCGCATTAGTGCTCTCGGCCCGCCCAATGGTTCATCTGATAGTGAAAAGGTTGAAAACTGAGGAATCTCCACATTTACACGTGCATTCAACTCCTTATGTTGTGCCATCCACTACAGGGGTTGGTGGTCAGTGACCAGCAGGAAGTTTCAGCCTAGCAGATAATATTGGAATATTTTCAGGGCCCACTTGACCACCAGAACCTCCTTCTTTATCACTGCATAGTTCTTCTGTCTCGGGACCAGCTTCTGGCTAATGTATGCCACCAGGTGGTCTTCCCTATCCACTTCCTTGGCCTGAACGGCCCCCAGCCCAACCTCTGATGCATCAGTCTGTACAATAAAGTGTCGGTTAATGTCCGGGCTGATAGCACCGGCTCTGAGCAGATAGCCCTCTTCAGAGTTTGGAAGACCACATCCAATTCTTCTGTCCAGTGTATCTTCTCAGGGGCTGCCTGGGAATAAACCGGTGGTAATAGCCCATGATCCCAAGGAAGGCTCGTACTTCTTATGGGGTACTGGCACCCGGGTGATTGCCTCTACTTTCCGGACCTGGGGTTTCATTTGTCCTTTCCCAACTTCTTGGGGTTCGCCGTTAACCCAGCGGTCCACAGACTATCCAGTACTGCTTCTACTTGGATGAGATGGCTCCTCCAATCTTTACTGTAGATGATTATGTCTAAGTAGGCAGCCATGTAGCTGCCATAGGGTTTAAGTTAGCCATCTACAAGGCGTTGGAAGGTAGCTGGAGCTCCATGAAGGCTGAACAGGGGCACTGTGAACTGGAGCAAACCCTGAGGTGTTGAAAAGGCTGTCTTCTCTTTGGTGGTTGGGGTATCTGCCAATATCTCTTGGTCCAGTCCAGGGTTGAAATGAATTGAGCCCCTCTCAGTCGCTCAATGAGTTCATCCACCCTTGGCATTGGATAGGCCTCTAGCTTGGAGACAGCATTCAGCTTCCATAACTCTTCGATAGCTCCCAACTTTATCATTTCAGCAACCTCTTTCACCACCGCTTGCTGCTCAGCTTCTGGGGTTCAGTAGGGATGCTTCTGGACTATCACCCCTGGTTCGGTGATAATATCATGAGTTGACAGGTGGGTCCAGCTCGGCACTTCAGAAAACACATCTTCATTCTGGTGTACCAACTGCTCCATGTCAATCTTCTGCGAGTCTTAGAGCTGGTTGCTGAATGGGGCTTGCAAGGTCCCGGGACCTCCAGCCCAAAGTCGTCCTTTTGAACTAGAGCTGCTGTCATGGGGACCCATTTCTTCAACAAGACCTTCGCCTTGTCCCTCTTGTCTTGTTCTGCCACCTTATAGTTGACAGGTCCGGTCCTTTCCACAGCTTCACAAGAACCTTTTACTTACATAACAGCTTATGTTCAAAAGAGGGTAAAAGGACTAGGACTCTATCCTCTGGCTGGAAGGTTCCTTGAACTGCCTTCTGAGTTCATTTTCCCATGCTTTTCAAACCACATCCAGGAATCCTCTCTGTCTTCTCCCGTATAATGGAGAGAATCCTGTTGAACACAGGGACACTTCCAGGATTGTGAACAGTATGTATGGGTGTAGAGAATCCCAGTTTTTCCCATCTGTGGTCATGCCCTTTTTCAGCATCTGTTTCAGCATCTTATTGAAGTGTTACACCAGACTGTCTGTGAATGATATACCACTGTCCGTAAAATTTTCACTTTGATCAAGGCACACGCTTGCTTCATAACTCTGGACATAAAGGTAGTACCTTGGTCTATCGGGATTCTCATCTGGGAGACTTTCCACAACACATTAGCTACTGTGGTGATTTTAATGTTCTGCAACACATTGGCTTCTGGATAGTGAGTGGTGAAATCCAAAATAACAAAGATGGGGGGTCAACAAGGGGCAAATGGAACCCTTGCGGGACTACTTAACTGGCAGGTTGGGCTGGACTGGCAAAAGAGCTCCACTTGCTTAAATATCCCTGGCCAGAAAAACCATGCTAAAATCCATTCCTGGGTCTTCTTCTCTCTTAGGTGACCACCTAGCAGGTGACTGTGGGCTAGCTGCATGACTTACCAATGTTAGAGCTAGGGTACTATCGGCTGTTCTACTTCTTCCCCCTCCAGGGTTCCCTTGGCCACCCGATACAGCAAATCATTCCTTATCACAAAATAGTGGTGCTACCGTAGCAGGCTTTTGGTTGCCCACAGGATTCCCATCCACTGCAGCAATCCTAGCTCGAGCTGCCCTAAGGGACTCATCCTCTGACTGAGCCCTTTTGAAATTCCCTGTAGCTTCCTCACTACTCCATTTGGTTAGACTGTCCAAAGAGTTGGGGGTCGTCTGACCCATCATCTTCCTCCTGCTCTGTATCTTTGTCTATGGTAGCTCGTAGATTCAGAGAACACTGCAGTTTCTCTAACCGCTGCTGGAGACGGGGTTTTGATAAATAAATCAGATTCCTCCAGTGGGAAGATCTTAGGAAAAGACTCCTCTTCCTTCTTTGAACCCTCGATCAGCCAGGCCCATATGGTGCTGAAATTGGGGAAATCCTGGCCCAAAACCACTGGGTAAGGTAGCCAAGGCAAGACCTCTACTTCTTGATGAGTTTGCCCCACAGGTGTTTATAGGACACTTTTGTTGTTGGATAAGTGTCTCTGGTCCTCATGTACACAGGCCAGAGTCACAATTCGCTCGTAATTCAGTTGTGACCAGTTGAGTACTTCTCTCCAGACAAGAGTCTTGACACTGCCAGAATCTACTAATGCTTGGTTCAGGTGTCCTCCTAGCTCCACCTGTAATACACAATTTCTATTTCCTGGCTGGGCAGCTTCCACAAAATTGCATTTGAGTGGTTATCAAATTCACATCCATAGCCCCTTCCAGTATATCTGGATAGTCTCTTGCTAAATGGCCTCTTCCTCAACACTTGAAACAAGTGGGGGAGTGTGATTCCCACGATCAGAGAAAAGTGTCGTGCTAGATTCATGGGGATGAGGGCTTCCATTGCTGTGACCTCTTCCCTAGAGACCCTGGTCTGAAGTGTGGTCTCTGATCCCTCAGAGTGGCCAGTTCTTTTTTTTTTTTTCTTTTTTCCTTACAGGACTTCCAGGTCGCTTCTTCTCTTTATCTAGTTCTGACTCTGGAAGTGCTTGATAAGGTTCACAAGATTAAGTTTGAATTCTCAACCAAGTCACCTCCACCTTTCCATCCCTCAGTCCATTCTTTCAACCCCTGCCTTCTTTCTTTTCTGAAATCCCTGAAGAGGAAACTGCACATTTTTTTCCTCCTCCAAACTAACTACTATCTCTCCTACTGTCATCCTATCTGTCATATCCTCAATCTTTCACTTTCCACTGCAACTGTTCCTGCCTTCAAACATACCGTACATGTACATAAGTAGTGCCATTCTGGGAAAGGCCAAAGGTCCATCAAGCATCCTGTTTCCAACAGTGGCTAATCCAGGTCACAAATACCTGGCAAGATCCCAAAAATGTACAAAGCATTTTATTCTTCTTATCCCAGAAATAGTGGATTTTCCCCAAGTCCATTTAATAATGGTCTATGGACTGTTCCTTTAGGAAGCCGTCCAAACCTTTTTTTAAACTCCGCTAAGCTAACCGCCTTTACCACATTCTCTGGCAACAAATTCCAGAGTTTAATTACACGTTGAGTGAAGAAAAATTTTTTCCAATTCGTTTTAAATGTACTACATTGTAGCTTCATCGCATGCCCCTAGTCCTAGCATTTTTGGAAAGCATCTGTTTACGCTTTCCAAAAATGCTAGGACTAGGGGCATGCGATGAAGCTACAATGTAGTACATTTAAAACGAATTGGAAAAAATTTTTCTTCACATCTACCCATTCAACTCCACTCATTATTTTATAGACCTCTATCATATCTCCCCTCAGCTGCCTTTTCTCCAAGCTAAAGAGCCCTAACTGCTTTAGCCTTTCCTCATAGGGAAGTCGTCCCATCCCCTTTATCATTTTCCTCGCCCTTCTCTGCACCTTTTCTAATTCCACTATATCTTTTTTGAGATGCGGCGACCAGAATTGAACACAATATTCGAGGTGCGGTCGCACCATGGAGCGATACAAAGGCATTATAACATCCTCATTTTTGTTTTCCATTCCTTTCCTAATAATACCTAACATTCTATTTGCTTTCTTAGCTGCAGCAGCATACTGAGCAGAAGGTTTCAACGTATCATCAACGACGACACCTAGATTCCTTTCTTGGTCCGTGACTCCTGATGTGGAACCTTTCATGACGTAGCTATAATTCGGGTTCCTCTTTCCCACATGCATCATTTTGCACTTGCTCACATTAAACGTCATCTGCCATTTAGACACCCAGTCTGTCAGTCTCGTAAGGTCCTCTTATAATTTTGTGTTATCAGCAAATTTAATTATTTCACTAGTTACTCACATATCTAGGTCATTTATAAATATGTTAAAAAGCAGCGGTCCCAGCACAGACCCCTGGGGAACCCCACTAACTACCCTTCTCCATCGAGAATACTGACCCTACTCTCTCTTTTCTATCTTTTAACCAGTTTTTAATCCACATTAGAACACTACCTCCTATCCCATGACTCTGTAATTTCTTCTGGAGTCTTTCATGAAGTACTTTGTCAAACGCCTTCTGAAAATCCAGATGCACAATATCAACTGGTTCACCTTTATCCACATGTTTGTTCACCCCATCAAAGAAATGTAGTAGATTGGTGGGCAAGATTTCCCTTCACTAAATCCATGTTGACTTTGTCTCATTAATCCATGCTTTTGAATATGCTCTGTAATTTTGTTCTTAATAATAGTCTCTACGATTTTGCCCGTCACCAATGTCAGACTCACTGGTCTGTAATTTCCCGGATCTCCTCTGGAACCTTTTTTAAAAATCAGCATTACATTGGCCACCCTGCAGACTTCCGGTACCATGCTCGATTTTAAGGTAAATTACATATTACTCCGCAAGTTCCTTTTTCAGTTCTATCAGTACTCTGGGATGAATCCATCCGGTCCAGGAGATTTGCTACTCTTCAGTTTTGTAGAACTGCCCCATTACATCCTCCAGATTTACAGAGAATTCATTAAGTTTCTCCGACTCATACGCTTCGAATACCATTTCTGGCACCAGTATCCCACCCAAATCTTCCTCTGTGAAGAATGAAGCAAAGAATTCATTTAATCTCTCCACTACGGCTTTGTCTTCCCTGATCGCCCCTTTTACTCCTCGGTCATCGAGCGGTCTGTTATGTCTGGGAATGTGAGCCCTTGTGCCCCGACTGAGCACGGTGAAGATGGAGTGACACCGCACTCGGTCAGGCAGCCAGACAACCCCTAGCTTCACCTGGGAAGCGACCGCCGTTCCCCGGGAGTTGAGCCCCCAGGTGCAGGCGGCCACCAGGACTTCCGGAACCGGCGGGTTGCACAGCCACTGACCCAACAGGCAGGGAGAGCAGACACAGTCCAGGAGCAAAGGAATCAGCAGCGCAGCGAATAGTCAGAGAAACAGCCCGAGGTCTAGGCAGGCAGCAACACAGCGCATAGTCAGGCAACAATCCAGGGTCTGGTACACAGGAATCACAGGTACAAAGGTAGCCGGCTGTAGAACACAGACGTAGACCACGACCTCTAAGCACTAGAAGCCGAAGCAAACTGATGACCGTGGTCAGTTCTTAAATAGGCCTCTCATCAGGAGATCCCTTCCACAGCTGTCTTCAAGATGACTGCCCCCACCAGAGACGTCCTCAAGCCCAAATATGGACTTCCTTCCTGGGGCTGCCCAGCTCCAAGATGGCCGTCTTCAGAGACTGATCAAATGCCCCTCTCACGATGGCCGCCCCTCAAATGAACCTTCCAAGATGGCTGTCCTCAGGGACTGATCAAATGCACCTCTCAAGATGGCCGCCCCTCAACTGAACCTTCCAAGATGGCCGCCGCCAGAAGCAGCCAGGTGGGAGTGTAACAGAATGTAAAAGTACCCCCTCCGGAAACATCTCCCCCTCACCGGTTCGGTCCGGGCTTATAAGGATGACGAGCGTGGAACTCCCGGATCAGTTCTGGAGGATGAACATTGTCCGCCGGCTCCCAGGAGTTGTTCTCTGGACCAAAATGCTTCCAAGCCAGGAGATAGAACAGCTTCCGTCCACGCCGCTTGGAGTCCAGGATGTGATCCACCTCATACTCTGGATCCGGATCACTCTCAGGCATGGCCCCCTTCTAGGGTTCAGGATGCCACTTGGACCTGCGGAAAGGTTTCAGGAGAGAGACATGAAAAGCATTGTGCACCCAGAGTTGGCTAGGTAGGTGCAACCGGTAAGTCACTGCTCCTATCCTGGAGCGTACAGCAAAAGGTCCAATGAACCGTGGGGCAAACTTTAGAGATGGGAGCCGCAGTCTCAGGTACCTGGTGCTCAACCATACCTTCTCTCCCGGCAGGAACGTGGGAGCCGCCTGTCTCCTATGGTCGTAGATCTCCTTGGCCTTGACCGCAGCTTGTCACAACTGCTCCTGGACCTTCTTCCACACATCTTGGAGAACGGACCGTGGGCTGCACCTGCAGTGGAATCTACATTTTCAAGTAGATTATTAGATTTCACCAGGGCGCTATTGGTGGCCTTCCACACCTCAGTTCTCTTGACACATTCCTAAATCACACCCTCCTGTTTTCCCAAATCATCCTCAAAATAAAAAATGTTTCCCCACTGTTTCTTCTGAAAGTTTACACAATTGTGAAAGAAATTCAGAAAAAGCACTTCTATCTGCAAAAAAAAAAAAAAAAAAATGTGTGCTTCTTCTGTGTACCAGCATGAGTTCTGCACTCAGCTCTTGGTAAGAGACTGTTGACACTGGGTGGAAGGGAAATTAGCAGATGACATGAAAATGGGCCTTTTCAGTGGTTGCTTTATTAAGAGAAATTATTTGTAAGGACATTGTATTAGTGTTCGTGTGCGAGCAAGCTGAACTCCTATGTGTGTAGGAATAATATAGAAAGGTATGAGTACCATAGATGTTATGGCTCATACATACTAACATAGGAATATAAATCTTTGTTTCACAATTCTGATAATGACACTAGTGATATCCAATATTGTGTAACATGTCAGCTATTGTGTAGCTTACAAAATGACAAGTTTTACAGCAAACATAATATCAGTATTCTTACACTTATCACATAATGGGCAGGGACTCGGTAAATGGTTCTGAAAAGTTAGCACTGGGAAAAATTTGTGCTCATCGCTATTCTACAATGAGCGCTTTGGGCTGAATGCTCTACATAGAATAGCACTTAGTGTGTATTCCAGCATCCAACTTTGGGCATGAAGACAAAGCAACTGAAATCTGGTGTAACACTCCATGTAATTCTTTGGAATGCCCCTCACATAGCCATGCCCCCTTTTGGATTGTGCACAAGAGGATTTGAGCGTGGTTCTTTATAGAATTGTGCACAGCCAGATCTACACACAAATCCAAATTAGAGATAGTTAATAATATTTGATTAACAGCCAATTATTGATGATGGCGCATTATTTGTTCACAGAACACAGGATCGCACACAAATTTGAGCGCCATTTATAGAATCTGGGAAATGTGTGTACTTACCGATTCCCATTAAAGGGATCTCTTTCTCTCTCCCCTCCTTTTTCTGAATGAAATTCTCTCTGCTGTTGGCTGGGGTCTTTTCCTCCATGGCAGATCCTTCTGGTCCCTCTGCTGTAGGCTGAAGTTCTCTTTCCATTGGCTGATGTCCAGGAAATGCCTTATTATATGGGGCTTATGTCAATAGGCCTGTCATTTGCTGTAGTTAGATAAAAGTAGGTGTAGTTCCTTGTTGGCACTTTATGATTGGTCCATACCTTAAAGAGAGAGTGGCCTGACCATATCCATGGTCTCAGCATCTGTTGTTGTGCAGAGTGCAGCTTGTTATGTACCTCCTCTAGCACATCAGAAAAAGTCCACTGAAGTGGAGGAACACAGGAACCCACAAGAGAGCACAGACACAGGAAAGGAGTGGGAGACGGACACTGGTTCTTCACAAGACTATGGGACACCAAATCATCAAAAAGACAACCATTATTGATGACTGAAGACTCGACATGGCACTGTGTTTTGGCTTAAAGTGCCTGCTTCAGGAGTCTTGTGATAAATGTGTGATGCAAATATCTCTGAATAGAATGAATCAAAGGAGGCAGCAGAAACCTGGTCATAAAAATAGATCTATGTAGAAGTGTTTTTGAAAATTCAATTTCAGAAACGCTTCAACAGAGTTCTTTTTTAAGCAAGTAACAATTTTTGTTAAGATAAATGAACAGGAGACTCTCCTGCTTATAATCGAAAGAGAAAAACTCCTATATTGCGACCCAAATCGGGAGATGGGCGTCTTTCTCCCATGGGCGCCCAAATCGGTATAATCGAAAGCTGATTTTGGGCGTTTCCAACTGCAATCCGTCGCGGAAACGGGTAAAGTTGACAGGGGCGTGTCGGAGGCGTGGTGAAGGTGGAACTGGGGCGTGGTTATCGGCCGAGGAGAGATGGGCGTCTTTAGCTGATAATCGAAAAAAAAAAAAGGCGATTTTGGGTCACTTTTTTTTAACTCTTTTTTTTCACGAACAAGTCCCAAAAAAGTGCACCAACTGCCCAGATGACCACCGGAGGGAATCGGGGATCACCTCCCTGGATTCCCCCAGTGGTCACTAACCCCCTCCCACCAAAAAAAACCCACTTTAAAAACTTTTTTCCAGCCTTTATGCCAGTCTCAAATACCGTACCCACCTCGATGACAGCAGAATGTGTTCTATCCTCTGACAGCCTTTCCGTGGTTCTGATGTGGCTCTTGGGTGAGTGTGACACCTTTTCTGTTTAAGGGCACTGCAGAGTCACATCAGCAATGCATTGTGGTGGGTGTAGGGTATTGGGCTCCGTGATTCCACTAGCTTGTGTTACATGCTCACGATGTTGGTAGTTGGTAGGCTCTACTCCCATGGTGCTTTTCCCTCTGCTTACTGGGTCAGAGTGTGCCCTGTTTTGTTTCCGGTAGTTCATGAGGTAGTGGCCATTTTTGTAAGCCAGTTTTAGATCCCTTTCACGTGTTAGCCACGTTACAGAACTTAGTTCTTACCTTGAATGTGGCTGAAAGATGGCATTGTACAGCATTCTGCCAGCTCTGACCTACTGCTCATCTCAGTACCAGGGAGACTCGTTGCCAGTGGGGCACAACCTCTGATCTGCAGTTAACTGTGAGTAAAGGCGGTTATTCCAATAAAGGACGTTTTTGGAGAGATTAGTCTTCAGGTGTCAACTGGTGTGCCAATATTATATAGCAGCAACAAGTCCTAGTGGCCTGCGTGTATGCAGGTCCCTGGAGCATTTTTAGTGGGTACCACAGTGCACTTCAGCCAGGTGGACCCAGGCCCATCCCCCCCCCCCACCTGTAACACTTGTGCTGGTAAATGGGAGGTCTTCAAAACCCACTGTACCTATATGTAGGTGCCCCCTTCATCCCTAAGAGCTATGGTAGTGTTGTACGTTTGTGGGTAGTGGGTTTTGGGGGAGGGGGGGTTGGGTGCTCAGCACCCGTGGTAAGGGAGCTATGCATGTGAGAGCTTTTTCTGAAGTCCACCGCACTGACCTCTAGGGTGCCCAGTTGGTGTCCTGGCATATCAGGGGGGCCAGTGTACTACGAATCCTGGCCCCTCCCATGACCAAATGGCTTGGATTAGGACGTTTTTGAGCTGGGCGTTTTTAGTTTCCATTATCGCTAAAAAAAACAAACGCCCAGCTCAAAAACGTCCATTTTTTCGATAATACGGTCTGTCCCGCCTCTTCACGTACCTGTTTTCAGACATAGACGCCCATGGAGATATGCGTTCGATTATGCCCCTCTCTACCTCCAAGTCTACTACTCATGGCTCTTTGCAGACTTTCTGGTTTGGCTTTTCTCTCCTTATTATACATATCTTCTTTTTGAGGTTCTAGGAAATAAGTAATCAAAGCAGATCATGGATTTTGCTAGATTTGGCCAACAGATTTAATCCAGTCCTGGGTTTACCCCATTGCATGCAGTTCTGATTTTCCCACTGCATTCCCTAAAAAAAAAAAAAAAAGCAAGACTCCAAGTCTCTGGATGCAAATGGGGTAAATCCCGGACTGGATCAACCCTATTGAGTGAATCTGGATCCAGGTGGCAGCCTTATCCAATAGGGGTTTGTGGGGGAAGCAAAGAGCAAATGTCTTAATATCCCTATGGGTCTCATGAATAATGAGATCAGTATCCCTCAAGGCCTTATTGCATAGAAACTGGATTATAGATTATTCATTGAGTGTGGCTCATATTACAGAAACCTGGATTGTTTCAGTGGGATTTGTTTGACTTAGAATTGTAGGGTATTAAGGAAGAAGCAGGAGGTTTGGCAGTCATCTACAAGCAATCTTTATATTTCCGCTTTGACCTCATCTATGTAAAGATGGTGTATTACATGAGTGAATAAACATAAACATTTGATAGAACTGAAAACCCCAAATATTGATCCAGTTAAGTATATTTTGTTTACAAGTCCCTGTTACCTTAATTTTATTAGTGTTAAGAAGACCTCCAGTACCAGATGACAAGTGGTTTGATGGGTGACCATTTTGATTTCATGGTTACTTTGAGCATATCATGCTATAATAGTTTGGGGAGATTTTGATATTCCATTGAAACAAATTGCATATTTGTCTCAATGCAATTTTTTTTAATATACCGAAAGATAAAGGTGTTATACAGATAATCAAGGGTTCTGCCTATAATCAAGCTGATACTAATATTTTATTTTAGAATATCATGCTTCACAACTCAAATCTCAATATTCTTTAAAATAACGTACATAGGTAGTTTGATTCTGGAATTAAGTGAGTCTATTTGTAATGCCACATTTTATAACTATCACTTCTTTTAAATCTTTTTTGGTAAAGATGGAAGATGAAGTATTTAAGGAATTCTGTGAAGAGATTGGTATACAAAACATTCGAGAATATGAAAATGAATATATAAAAGAACAGCAGGAAATTGACAGAAAACGGTAATTTTATATTGAAACTTAAACTAACTTGCATGTCCAAAATATTATATCTAATATTGACTCTCTTGGTTTTATTTTATCCCTGACTTCTTTGAGCATCCAACTCATTTAAAAGGGCTTTGATTAGGATGTGGTGACATAAAACTTAAGTTTGTAATTATTTGGGGGTTTTCCATGATTTTCATATTATTGCTCCAGCCTTGGATCAGGAGCCACAACCATAGTTCACTAAAAAAGCTCTGGTTTTAATGTGAATCATAAGTCTGGTTATTAGTATCCTGCCCGCAAAGGCTGTGAAACCTGTCTCTGCAGTATCCACAGCCCAGCCTGAAAAGCAAAAGCTGGGCCCAGGAATTACCTATGTCTTTCACATGGCAGAATATGACACTTTACCCTGAGTTACTGTGCTGGTGCCAACTTTTTTCCTTTAAAATATATAGTGTAACTACATGAGCAAAAGAAGACAATCAGGGGTCCAACACATATATGTGAGAATCAGTGTGGTGCATGATATACTTATGCAATAAAAAGCAGTAATACCTATATTGAACTACTAATACCACCACTGCTTTGGTGCCGAGCGAGCCAAACAAGTTTGGTGCCAAAGCAGTGATGTTAAAACATCACTACCGGTTCAATAAAGGCATTACTGCTTTTAATTGCATAAGGGTATCATGCGCTGCATCAGTTGTTGGATCCTTGATGCAGGCCAGTAGGCCGAAGCACAGCCTATGTTGGGTCCTTTGTTATTTTAATAGGAGTACAATTTTAAACAGATTTGATCACACACTTCTTAGTTTGGACATTACTTTCAAGAGTCAGACCTCTCCTGGAAGACAGATCAGGACCTCTCAGCTGAGGAGTCCTATGGCATTCCATCTGGCGCTGAAATCTTTTGTTCAGTGTGCTGCAGCAGCCAAAAAAGCAAACAGGATGCTAGGATTTATTAGGAAAGGGATGGTGAATAAGACCAAGAATACCATATTGCCTCTGTATCCCTCCATTGTGCGACCTCACCTTGAGTATTGCGTTCAGTTCTGGTTGCTGTATCTCAAAAAAGATATAGCAGAATTAGAAAAGGTTCAAAGAAGAGCGGCCAGAATGATAAAGGAGATGGAACTCCTCTCAATATGAGGAAAGGATAAAGAGGTAAGGGCTGTTCAGCTTGGAAAAGAGATGGCTGAGGGGGATATGATTGAGGTTTGTAAATTCCTGAATGGTGCAGAATGAGTAGAAGTGAATCTACTTTTTACTATTTCAAAAAGTACAAAGATTAGGGGACACTCAATGAAGTTACATGGAAATACTTCTAAACAAATAGGAGGAAATATTTTTTCACTCAATATTTAAGCTCTGTAACTCTTTGCCGGAGGGTATAGTAACAGCAGTTAGTGTATCTGGGTTCAAAAATGTTTGGACAAGTTCTTGGAGGAAAAGTTCATAGTCTGCTATTAAGAAAGACATGGGGAAACCATTGTTTGCCCTGGGATTGGTAGCTTGGAATGTTGCTACTATTTGAATTTCTGCCAGGTACTTGTGGCCTGAATTGGCCACTGTTGGAAACAGGATACTGGGCTAAGTGGACCATTGGTCTGACCCAGTATGGCTGTCCATATGTTGACCCTTCTCCACCACCTGAGAGACATAAGTGTCTTCCTGAAAGTATATCCTTTTCTGGCTTTATCCGTGAGATAGCCCAAGCCGTACTTTTCAAATTAGAGTTGGAAGAGGAACCTCGTTCAGAGCTTTTTGAGGTTGTAGATTATGAGTCTCCTTCCAGAGAAAGAATCACTGTTCCGCTTCATAGAGTCATGTAGAATACTCTGATGAAAAACTGGGAGACTTCACTAACAGTTCAAGTTGCTCCAAAGAAAATTAATACCATGTACAGGATACAAAAATAGACTGGGTTAAAATGAAATACAACTACCTCATATTTCCTTAGTTCTGGAATCTGCTTTAAAGCATACTGCAGTGTGAGATCTCATGCTTCTGCACTTCCAGACAGAGAAGCTAGAATAGTAGACTCTTTTGTCAGAACATTTCAAGACTCTATACCGACCAACCACATAATAGATTATCAACTTTATTCCACAATTTACTTAAAGTCTCTAATACACTTTCCTTTGCAGACTTCCTTCCTCCTGAAAAGGCTGATGAGTTCGTCAAAATTCACAGGAAACTTCTAAATTGTCATAAATATCTTGCAAGGCAGGCCTTTGATGCCCTTGATGTCTCTTCTCACATTTCCGCTTTGGGTTTAGCAATGAGACGTCTTTTCTGGCTCAGAGTTTGCGACCTTGAAGCTGGCGTCCAGGAGCTTCTGCCAGACATCCTTTATTGGGAAGACACTTATTCAGGGACAAAGATGATGCTTATTGTGAGCAAGTGCAAAGTGATGCATGTGGGGAAAAAGGAACCGGAACTATAGCTACATAATGCAAGGTTCCACGTTAGGAGTCACCGTTGCTGATGATACGTTGAAACCCTCTGCTCAGTGTGCGACCGCACCTTGAATATCATGTTCAGTTCTGGTCGCCGCATCTCAAAAAAGATATAGTGGAATTGGAAAAGATATAGAGAAGGGCGACGAAAATGATAAAGGGAATAAGACGACTTCCCTATGAGGAAAGGCTGAAGCATTTAGGGCTCTTCAGCTTGGAGAAAAGACGGCTGAGGGGAGATATGATAAAGGTCTATAAAATAATGAGTGGAATGGAATGTGTAGACGTGAATCGTTTGTTTACTCTTTCAAAAAACACTAGGACTAGGGGGCTGTCAGACTTGTGAATTCTTGTACCAAGTAGAGCACTGCTGAGCCCAGTACTCGGGCCAGGTTGTGCTTGGCAGCTGGACAACCCCAGGTTTCACCTGCGCTGACCGCCGTTCCCCAGAGGTTGAGCCCCTAGGTGCAGGCAGCCTGCAGGACTTACGGGACAGAGCTGGAAGTGGGGTGATGAATGTATCGGCCAGGCAGGCAGCAGGTCAAGAGAGTAATCCAGGTAGAAGCCGCAGTCAGTAGGCAGGTGGCAGGCAAGAGAGTAATCTAGGTACAGGCAAGTCAGTAGGCAGACGGCTCGCAAGAGAGTAATCCAGGTACAGGCGAAAGGCAGTAGGCAGGCGGCAGGCAAGAGAGTAATCCAGATGCAGGCGAAAGTCAGTAGGCAGGCGGCAGGCAAGAGAGTAATCCAGGTACAGGTGAAAGTCAGTAGGCAGGCGGCAGGCAAGAGAGTAATCCAGATGCAGGCAAAAGTCAGTAGGCAGGCGGCAGGCAGAAGGGTACATAAGTACATAAGTATTGCCATACTGGGAAAGACCAAAGGTCTATCAAGCCCAGTATCCTGTTTCCAACAGTGGCCAATCCAGGTCACAAATACCTGGCAAGATCCCAAAAAAGTACAAAATATTTTATACTGCTTACCCCAGAAATAGTGGATTTACCCCAAGTCCGTTTAATAATGGTCTATGGACTTTTCCTTTAGGAAGCCGTCCAAACCTTTTTTAAACTCCGCTAAGCTAACCACCTTTACCACATTCTCCGGCAACAAATTCCAGAGTTTAATTACACGTTGAGTGAAGAAACATTTTCTCCGATTCGTTTTAAATTTACTACAGTGTAGCTTCATTGCATGCCCCCTAGTCCTAGTATTTTTGGAAAGCGTAAACAGACGCTTCACATCTACCCATTCAACTCCTCTCATTATTTTATAGACCTCTATCATATCTCCCCTCAGCCGCCTTTTCTCCAAGCTGAAGAGCCCTAGCCACTTTAGCCTTTCCTCATAGGGAAGTCGTCCAATCCCCTTTATCATTTTCATCGCCCTTCTCTGCACATTTTCTAATTCTGTGACCAGAATTGAACACATTATTCGAGGTGCGGTCGCACCATGGAGCGATACAAAGGCATTATAACATCCTCATTTTTGTTTTCCATTCCTTTCCTAATAATACCTAACATTCTATTTGCTTTCTTAGCCGCAGCAGCACACTTGAGCAGAAGGTTTCAACGTATCATCCACGACGACACCTAGATCCCTTTCTTGGTCCGTGACTCCTAACGTGGAACCTTGCATGATGTAGCTATAATTCTCCGAGGACAAGCAGGCTGCTTGTTCTCACTGATGGGTGACGTCCACGGCAGCCCCTCCAATCGGAATCTTCACTAGCAAAGTCCTTTGCTAGCCCTCGCGCGCCCGCGCGCACCGCGCATGCGCGGCCGTCTTCCCGCCCGAAACTGGCTCGAGCCGGCCAGTCTTCTTTCGTCCGCACTCGGTACGGCTGTGTTTTTCGCCGTGTCGAGCCCCGGAGAGTCGACCTCGCGCGTCCTTTGTCCAATCGACGTGTTTTTTCTTCGGAAAATATTTGAATTCGTTCGGGAAGTGCTCCGCAAACCCCCTTGGGTTTCGTTTGCCCCTTCCCGTATTTCCAGTCTTTGCCCCGGTAAGTTTTCTTTCGTCGTCGGGGTAGGTCTCTTTTCGGCCTCGGTCGAGATTTTTCTCCCTCAAAGTTTTTGGTGCTCATTTTCGTCATTTCGGATTTTGATTTCGCCGGCGTGATTTTTCCGCCCATGACATCGAAGCCTTCCAGCGGCTTCAAGAAGTGCACCCAGTGCGCCCGGGTTATCTCGCTCACTGACAGGCACGCGTCGTGTCTTCAGTGTCTAGGGGCCGAGCACCGCCCTCAGGCCTGTAGTCTGTGTTCCCTTTTGCAAAGGCGGACTCAGGTAGCGAGATTGGCCCAGTGGAACGTTTTGTTCTCGGGCTCTTCGTCGGCATCGGCACCGGGGGTATCGTGTGCATCGACGTCTTCAGCGTCCAGAGCTTCATCCTCGGCTGCCAGTGCATCGAGTGCATCGAGGCATCGGCCCTCTGCATCGGCGCCGAGACATCGGATAGCTGCATCGACGTCGGTGGTACCGGGACCTCGTCTGCTGATGTCGTCGGACGGTGGTGCATCGTCAGGAGTGCAGGTGAGGGCTGTCCATTCCCCTGCTGGTGGCGGTGAGCCTTCGGGTGGGTCTCCCCCTACCCTGAGGGCTCCTGTGGTACAGCCCCCCCGAGACCGACCTCCTTCGGCCTCGGCCCCGAGGAAGCGACGGCTGGATTCTACGTCCTCCTCGTCGGTACCGGGAAGCTCCGGTGACATGCTTCGTTCCAAGAAATCGAAGAAGCATCGTCACCGGTCCCCTTCCCATGTCGGTACCGAGAGCTCTGGGTCGCCGAGGGAGTCGGCACCCAGCAGGCATTTGCACCGAGAGGACCGCTCACCCTCTGTTCAGGAGGTGTCGATGCGCTCCACTCTGGACAGCCCGGAACAGCCTCCTCGCCCGGAACAGGTTCTGACGTCGACGCCTGCATCGACCTCCATGCCTTTCTCTGCAGCCGCTCTGAACGAGAGCCTCCGGGCCGTTCTCCCAGAGATTCTGGGAGAGCTGTTGCGCCCTACCCCTCCGGTACCGGCGGTGCTTGCGCCACCGGTACCGTCGAGCGTGGCGCCGGCTGGCCCATCGCCCGAGGTGAGGTCTCCGGCGTCGGTACCGCGTGCGGTGCCGGCTGCCCTCCCAGGAAGGCTCCCCGACTACGTCGGCGGAGGGAGCTTCGCCGATGCGGGCGAGGGAGTCTACCTCTCGACGCCCCCATCGTGGACGTGGCTCCACGGAGTCGAGTCGGGCACGGTTACAGACACAGGTCCGTGAACTTGTGTCTGACACCGAGGGTGAGGCCTCGTGGGAGGAGGAAGAAGACCCCAGATATTTCTCTGACGAGGAGTCTGAGGGTCTTCCTTCCGATCCTACTCCCTCTCCCGAAAGGCAGCTTTCTCCTCCTGAGAGTCTGTCTTTCGCTTCCTTTGTCCGGGAGATGTCTACGGCCATCCCCTTCCCGGTGGTTGTGGAGGACGAGCCCAGGGCTGAAATGTTTGAGCTCCTGGACTATCCTTCTCCACCTAAGGAAGCGTCCACTGTTCCCTTGCACCATGTCCTGAAAAAGACATTGCTTGCGAACTGGACAAAACCATTAACTAATCCCCACATCCCCAAGAAGATCGAGTCCCAGTACCGGATCCATGGGGACCCAGATCTGATGCGCACTCAGTTGCCTCATGATTCTGGAGTTGTGGATCTGGCCCTAAAGAAGGCTAAGAGTTCTAGGGAGCATGCTTCGGCGCCCCCGGGCAAGGACTCTAGAACCTTAGACTCCTTTGGGAGGAAGGCCTACCATTCTTCTATGCTCGTGGCCAAAATCCAGTCTTACCAGCTCTACACGAGCATACACATGCGGAACAATGTGCGGCAGTTGGCGGGCTTGGTTGATGCTCTCCCCCCTGAGCAAGCCAAGCCTTTTCAGGAGGTGGTCAGGCAGCTGAAGGCGTGCAGAAAATTCCTGGCCAGAGGGGTGTATGACACCTTTGATGTTGCGTCCAGGGCCGCTGCTCAAGGTGTGGTGATGCGCAGGCTCTCATGGCTGCGTGCCTCCGACCTGGAGAATAGAATCCAGCAGCGGATTGCGGACTCGCCTTCCCGTGCGGATAATATTTTTGGAGAAAAAGTCGAACAGGTGGTAGAGCAGCTCCACCAGCGGGACACCGCATTCGACAAGTTCTCCCGCCGGCAGCCTTCAGCTTCTACCTCTACAGGTAGACGATTTTTCGGGGGAAGGAAGACTGTTCCCTACTCTTCTGGCAAGCGTAGGTACAATCCTCCTTCTCGACAGCCTGCGGCCCAGGCTAAGCCCCAGCGCGCTCGCTCTCGTCAGCAGCGTGCGACTCAGCAAGGCCCCTCGGCTCCCCAGCAAAAGCAAGGGACGAGCTTTTGACTGGCTCCAGCAGAGCATAGCCGACATCCAAGTGTCAGTGCCGGACGGCCTGCCAGTCGGAGGGAGGTTGAAAGCTTTTCACCAAAGGTGGCCTCTCATAACCTCCGATCAGTGGGTTCTCCAAATAGTCCGGCAAGGATACACCCTCAATTTGGCCTCAAAACCTCCAAATTGTCCACCGGGAGCTCAGTCTTACAGCTTCCAGCACAAGCAGGTACTTGCAGAGGAACTCTCCGCCCTTCTCAGCGCCAATGCGGTCGAGCCCGTGCCATCCGGGCAAGAAGGGCTGGGATTCTATTCCAGGTACTTCCTTGTGGAAAAGAAAACAGGGGGGATGCGTCCCATCCTAGACCTAAGGGCCCTGAACAAATATCTGGTCAAAGAAAAGTTCAGGATGCTTTCCCTGGGCACCCTACTTCCCATGATTCAGGAAAACGATTGGCTATGCTCTCTGGACTTGAAGGATGCCTACACACACATCCCGATACTGCCAGCTCACAGACAGTATCTGCGATTTCAGCTGGGCACACGTCACTTCCAGTACTGTGTGCTACCCTTTGGGCTCGCCTCTGCGCCCAGGGTGTTCACAAAGTGCTTGGCTGTAGTAGCAGCAGCACTTCGCAGGCTGGGGGTGCACGTGTTCCCATATCTCGACGATTGGCTGGTGAAGAACACGTCCGAGGCAGGAGCCCTGCAGTCCATGCAGATGACTATTCTCCTCCTGGAGCTGCTGGGGTTTGTGATAAATTACCCAAAGTCCCATCTTCTCCCAGCGCAGAGACTCGAATTCATAGGAGCTCTGCTGGATTCTCGGATGGCCCGCGCCTATCTCCCAGAGGCGAGAGCCAACAACTTGTTGTCCCTCGTCTCGCGGGTGCAAGTGTCCCAGCAGATCACAGCTCGGCAGATGTTGAGATTGCTGGGCCACATGGCCTCCACAGTTCATGTGACTCCCATTGCCCGCCTTCACATGAGATCTGCTCAATGGACCCTAGCTTCCCAGTGGTTTCAGGCTGCTGGGGATCTAGAAGACGTGATCCACCTGTCCACGAGTTTTCTCGAATCCCTGTATTGGTGGACGATTTGGTCCAATTTGACTCTGGGACGTCCTTTCCAAATTCCTCAGCCACAAAAAGTGCTGACCACGGATGCGTCTCTCCTGGGATGGGGAGCTCATGTCGATGGGCTTCACACCCAAGGAAGCTGGTCCCTCCAGGAACGCGATCTACAGATCAATCTTCTGGAGTTGCGAGCGATCTGGAACGCTCTGAAGGCTTTCAGAGATCGGCTGTCCCACCAAATTATCCAAATTCAGACAGACAACCAGGTTGCCATGTACTACGTCAACAAGCAGGGGGGCACCGGATCTCGCCCCCTGTGTCAGGAAGCCGTCAGCATGTGGCTCTGGGCTCGCCGTCACGGCATGGTGCTCCAAGCCACATATCTGGCAGGCGTAAACAACAGTCTGGCCGACAGACTGAGCAGGTTTATGCAACCTCACGAGTGGTCGCTCAACTCCCGAGTGGTGCACCAGATCTTCCAAGCGTGGGGCACCCCCTTGGTGGATCTCTTCGCATCTCGAGCCAACCACAAAGTCCCTCAGTTCTGTTCCAGGCTTCAGGCCCACGGCAGACTGGCATCGGATGCCTTCCTCCTGGATTGGGGGGAGGGCCTGCTGTATGCTTATCCTCCCATACCTCTGGTGGGGAAGACTTTGTTGAAACTCAAGCAAGACCGAGGCACCATGATTCTGATTGCTCCTTTTTGGCCGCGTCAGATCTGGTTCCCTCTTCTTCTGGAGTTGTCCTCCGAAGAACCGTGGAGATTGGAGTGTTTTCCGACCCTCATCACACAGGACGAAGGGGCGCTTCTGCATCCCAACCTCTGGTCCCTGGCTCTCACGGCCTGGATGTTGAGAGCGTAGACTTTGCCTCTTTGGGTCTGTCAGAGGGTGTCTCCCACATCTTGCTTGCTTCCAGGAAAGATTCGACTAAGAGGAGTTACTTCTTTCTGTGGAGGTTTGCCGTCTGGTGCGACAGCAAGGCCCTAGATCCTCGCTCTTGTCCTACACAGACCCTGCTTGAATACCTTCTGCACTTGTCTGAGTCTGGTCTCAAGACCAACTCTGTAAGGGTTCACCTTAGTGCAATCAGTGCATACCATTACCGTGTGGAAGGTAAGCCGATCTCAGGACAGCCTTTAGTTGTTCGCTTCATGAGAGGTTTGCTTTTGTCAAAGCCCCCTGTCAAGCCTCCTACAGTGTCATGAGATCTCAATGTCGTTCTCACCCAGCTGATGAAACCTCCTTTTGAGCCACTGAACTCCTGCCATCTGAAGTACTTGACCTGGAAGGTCATTTTCTTGGTGGCAGTTACTTCAGCTCGTATAGTCAGTGAGCTGCAGGCCCTGGTAGCCCAGGCCCCTTACACCAAATTTCATCATAACAGAGTAGTCCTCCGCACTCACCCTAAGTTCTTGCCAAAGGTTGTGTCGGAGTTCCATCTGAACCAGTCAATTGTCTTGCCAACATTCTTTCCCCGTCCTCATTCCTGCCCTGCTGAACGTCAGCTGCACACATTGGACTGCAAGAGAGCATTGGCCTTCTATCTGGAGCGGACACAGCCCAACAGACAGTCCGCCCAATTGTTTGTTTCGTTTGATCCCAACAGGAGGGGAGTGGCTGTAGGAAAACGCACCATATCCAATTGGCTAGCAGATTGCATTTCCTTCACTTACGCCCAGGCTGGGCTGGCTCTTGAGGGTCATGTCACGGCTCATAATGTTAGAGCCATGGCAGCGTCGGTAGCCCACTTGAAGTCAGCCACTATTGAAGAGATTTGCAAAGCTGCGACGTGGTCATCTGTCCACACATTCACATCTCATTACTGCCTGCAGCAGGATACCCGACGCGACAGTCGGTTTGGGCAGTCAGTGCTTCAGAATCTGTTCGGGGTTTAGAATCCAACTCCACCCCCCTAGGCCCATGTTTGTTCTGTTCCAGGCTGCACTCTCAGTTAGTTGGTAAATTTTTTAGGTCAATCTCAGTTATGTCCTCGCCGTTGCGAGGCCCAATTGACCATGGTTGTTGTTTTGAGTGAGCCTGGGGGCTAGGGATACCCCATCAGTGAGAACAAGCAGCCTGCTTGTCCTCGGAGAAAGCGAATGCTACATACCTGTAGAAGGTATTCTCCGAGGACAGCAGGCTGATTGTTCTCACAAACCCGCCCGCCTCCCCTTTGGAGTTGTGTCTTCCCTTCTCTTTGTCTTGCTACATATGAGACTGGCCGGCACGAGCCGGTTCGGGCGGGAAGACGGCCGCGCATGCACGGTGTGCATCGGCGCGCGAGGACTAGCAAAGGACTTTGCTAGAAAGTGTTCCGATTGGAGGGGCTGCCATGGACGTCACCCATCAGTGAGAACAATCAGCCTGCTGTCCTCGGAGAATACCTTCTACAGGTATGTAGCATTCACTTTATGCTACTACTACTACTATTTAGCATTTCGATAGCACTACAAGGCGTACGCAGCGCTGCACAAACATAGAAGAAAGACAGTCCCTGCTCAAAGAGCTTACAATCTAATAGACAAAAAATAAAGTAATCAAATCAATTAATGTGTACAGGAAGGAGGAGAGGAGGGTAGGTGGAGGCAAGTGGTTACGAGTCAAAAGCAATGTTAAAGAGGTGGGCTTTCAGTCTAGATTTAAAGGTGGCCAAGGATGGGGCAAGACATAGGGGCTCAGGAAGTTTATTCCAGGCATAGGGTGCAGCAAGACAGAAGGCGCGAAGTCTGTACTACTACTATTTAGCTGCTTATCCTAGAAACTGTCAAAAGTCTTAATAGCACTCTACTTTTAATGTATAAACAAACACAACAAAATTCATAAAGTAGAGATCTAATCACTTAATTACTTGTTGTGTTTCAGGGAAGTCTCATATAGTCACTTTCGGCAACACATTTGTGTATAGCTCATATGCCTAATTTCAGTGACAGCTTTTAATAATTGACGACCCCTACCATCCTTATCAATTTTTATATTTGCTTTTTCTTCCGTCTGCTAATGAAAATATAACTAATTTCGGTGTAACTAAGTGACACAAGTGAATTCAGTGGAAGTGTTCCTTTTTTTCGTATATATATGTTTTTTTTATAAATATATTCTTTTAAAATTCCAACACTTATCTTATAGAGTGCCCAGGAGTTCTTACTATCCCAACAGGCCTGTTTCGCTCAAACGCTTTGTCAAGGGACAGTCCTGTAGAAGTAGTAGTAGTCCTGGACAGGGCAAAATATGTAGCAGAAATTGAATCACAACTAGCAGATGAAACAGCGTATAAAATGTTGCAGGAAGACTGTACCAGAGAATTACAAATCATAATCAAAGACATCACGCAGCATGGCTTGGAACAAGGGTTTTTAACACATAAAGAATATCAATATTTGAACAATAAAACTCCCATGGTGCCGGTCATTTATGCCCTGCCTAAAGTACATAAGGACTCTACCAACCCTCTTGGTAGACCTATTATGTCGTCACGAGGGTCCCTCTTAGAGCCATTGTCTGTATATGTAGACACATTTCTAAAAACTTTTGTGCAGAACACCAGTTCATACATCAAGTTAGCATTATGCAAGAATTTTTTTAAATTTCATGATCAATTTTTTGTACAAATTTCAGGATTAACGATGGGGGCTACTTTTGCCCCCACATTGGCTAATGTATATATGGCCGCTTTTGAGAACAAATGGTTGCCAAAATCCCCGTTCCGTTCCCATACCTGCCTATGATGAAGATATAGATGATGTCTTTTTGCTATGGCAGGGGAACAGCACAGATTTGATGGACTTTCACACATGGTTAAACCAATGTCATTCTAAAATACAGTTCACAATAACATTCTCAGAACAAACTATCCATTTCATGGATATAGAAGTAACCAGGATTGAAAGAGGATTTACATCAAGGGTATATACCAAACCCACTGGTAAGAATACCATTTTAGAGTACAGGAGTTGCCATCCCAGACATTTAAAAGACAGTCTGCCCTTTTCCCAGTTCCTCCGGTTTAGGAGAATCTGTACAACAGACACGGATTTTGTACAACAAGCGGGGAGTTTTGGGAGGAATCTACAGCAAAGAGGGTATCCTAAGCAAGTTCTTAAGCAGGTGTTCTGCCAAGCAAAATACAGTAACAGAGACCTGCTTTTACAAAGCAGAAAACGAGAGGATCCAGATGAACAAATTATGACGTGTGTTATGCGCTTCGTCCCAGGTGGAGAAAGAGTGGCCAAAATCATTAGGCAACACTGGGACGTGATGCGAGCGCATCCTTTGTTGAAGGAACTTGGAGTAAGAACTGCATTCTCATGAGCCAGGAATCTTAAAGAGATACTAAGTCCGGCAATGTTACCGCCTGAACATAAAGATAAAGAACGAGTTCAATGTGGGCACTTTAAGTGTAATAAGAAGAGCTACAGAACTTGTGATTTAACGACAGAATCGGACATTTTTTGCTATAAAGACAAAAAATACAGGTTAAGCAGTTACACTACTTGTCAGACTATGCACATTGTTTATTCCATCAAATGCCCATGTGATAAAATATATATATAGGGAAATCCAGCAGGTCCCTCAATGCACGCATGATAGAACATAGATCAAGAATTACAGCACGCAACCTGGGAGCTCCATTAGTACAACATTGTATCAACAAAGAGCACGCAGTTGAATCCTTAAGATGTCCAGTGCTTGAACATGTCACTCCTCACTCGAGAGGTGGAGATCTTCATCGAAGATTATTGCCGCGGGAAACATACTGGATATTTCATTTGGGGACGGTTGAACCGGAGGGTTTAAACACGCACGTTCATTGGGGATGCTACATTTAAACATAATCAGCTGTGCACAGGAAACACATAGTACCTCCGGTGGAGCATAAAAAACGCCGCTGCCATGTTTTTGAGACCTAGTGAGCGATAAGCACCCCAAGGAGATGAGACCGTAAGCCTTGAGTTAAAGAATCAGAGGATGAGAAAGGTAACAACAGCTCTAATTTCTGATGTATGTGTGTTTTTGCTTCTACAGGACTGTCCCTTGACAAAGCGTTTGAGCGAAACAGGCCTGTCGGGATAGTAAGAACTCCTGGGCGCTCTATAATACACATACAGATAAGTGTTGGAATTTTAAAAGAATATATTTATAAAAAAACATATATTTATGAAAAGCGGAAAACTTCCACTGAATTCACTTGTGTCACTTAGTTACACCGAAATTAGTTATATTTTCATTAGCAGACGGAAGAAAAAGCAAATATAAAAATTGATAAGGATGGTAGGGGGTCGTCAATGATTAAATGCTGTCACTGAAATTAGGCATATGAGCTATACACAAATGTGTTGCCGAAAGTGACTATATGAGACTTCCCTGAAACACATCTAACAAGTAATTAAGTGATTAGATCTCTACTTTATGAATTTTGTTGTGTTTGTTTATCCTAGAAACATGCAGTGAATTTTTCCCATTTTAATAATGGTCTATGGACTTTTCCTTTAGGAAGCCATCCAAACCTTGCTTAAACCCCGCTAAGCTAACTGCTTTTACTACATCCTCTGACAACGAATTCCAGAGTTTAATTACACACGTGAAGACAAATTTTCTTAGATTTGTTTTAAATTTACTACTTCGTAGCTTCATTGCGTGCCCACTAGCCCTAGTATTTGTCAGACTATATTCCCTGTCGGACTTGCTTTGGGGTTCCTCCAGCCAAGCCAATTCTGTTTGTAAATCCTGAAGCCTGTGTGAAAATCCTGAAATCTGTTCCAGTCCAGTCTAGTCCATTCCAGGATCCTGTTCCAGCCAAGCCATGCTCTGCTGTTGTTGTTGCCAAGCCCACCCTTACTGGTGACCTCATCTGTAGTGCCTTTATTACCACCTGGGAACTTTCTAGTTTGCCTTTGCAACAGAGGTCGTCTGATGAGTTTCTTGTCGGTGAGTGTTTGTTGCTACCCTGCTTACTTCTTATTCCGGCTTGACCCTTCTTGCTTCCTGGGGTATTCTACTGTTGCTGCCTGCCTTTGACCCTGCTTGTTTCCTGGAGTATTGTACTGTCACTGCCTGCCTTTTGACCCTGCTTGTTTCCTGGAGTATTCTATTGTTCCTGCCTGCCTTTGACCCTGCTTGTTTCCTGGAGTATTCTACTGTTGCTGCCTGCCTTCGACCCTGCTTGTTTCCTGGTGTATTCTACTGTTGCTGCCTGCCTTTGACCCTGCTTGTTTTCTGGAGTATTCTACTGTTACTGCCTGCCTTCGACCCTGCTTATTTCCTGGGCTACTTGACTGTTTGCTGGACCCTGCAGTTCTGGTTTTCCCTTCTGTCCCATAGTCCTGCCAGCCGCCCGCCCGCACCCAGGGGCTCAACCCCTGGGGAACGGCGGTCAAGCACAGGTGAAGTCTAGCTGTTCCTGCCCTGCCTATTCCAGCTTGCTCTGCTTCAGCTGCAGCTTCAGTCCAGTGGTTCCAGTCCTGTTTTTACCAGTCCGTCTGTGTTCTGCCTTGTCTCTTGTTTGCGTGGTTCTCCTGCCACTGCCGCTCCTCGGCAATGGCCCAAGGGCTCACGAGTCCAGATTATCCTTGAGAGTCTGACAGTATTTTTGGGAAGAGGAAACAAGCAATTCTCATCTACTCATTCCACTCCACTCATTATTTTATAGACCTCGATCATATCTCCCCTCAGCCATCTTTTCTCCATGCTGAAAAGCCCTAGCCACTTTAGCCTTTCCTCATAGAGAAATCGTCCCATCCCCTTTATCATTTTTGTTGCCCTTCTCTACACCTTTTCTAATTCCACTATATTTTTAAACAATGTCCATTTCTAACCGTTGCAGCTGCTTCTTTTAGCTTGCTTTTTTTTGTGTGTGTGTGAAAAAAGAGTTGGATAAAACATACAGTCCAGCGCACCATGGTGAAAGTCACTTTTTTTCAAACAAGCCTGTCATGGCCATGTTTCAGTTTCTGCCTGCATCAGGGGCATAAACAATTGTCCCATAGCCTTATTCAATTTAAAAATACTGAAATTATATCTGACACACATGTTCAAATAATAAACCACTTCTTTCAACTTGAGAAAGGTTCTAATGATCCATCTTTAAAAACTGAAGGAAATTCTGGATGAAATTGTGAGCTGAATCAAACAACTTAAATTGGCTTTGAATGTTGCAAAAACAGAGAAAATGTATGTGGGTAGAACATTAGATCTATTTTTATTGATGAATTTTGATTATAGAGAGAGGAGAGAAAATTGCTATTAAATTATCCTTTTGTAGTCTTGGAGTGTTTCTTGATAATAATCTGACGATGCAAAAACATGTGGATAATCTCCACATCTTTTTTTCAGCTCCGGTTTCTAAGTACATTGAAGGGAATGGTATCAGTGCAGGGTTTCCGAATGATTGTGCAGACCCTGATTTTAACCAAGCTTGATTTTTGTAATTCGTTGTTTTTAGGTATTTCTTCTTTTTGACTTTAGGCACTACAGGTCATTCAGAATGCAGCTGCACAATTAATTATGCGAGTTTTGAAATTTGAACATCTAATGCTAGTGTTAAAAGAGCCACATTGGCTTTCTGTTACATACAGAGTTTTGTTTAAAGTTCTTGTGCTGCTTTTTCAGCTTATGTATATGACTGTGCCTACATATTCTGTAAAGTTTTGAAGATGTATAAACCATGATGTGCTTTAAGATCTGATATTTTTCCTTAGTTCTGTCTGCCTTCTCCAAAATCATATCATTATGTGGAGACAAAACTGCGAGCCTTGTCAATTGCTGGTCCATCACTATGGAATTCTTTACTGGGACATTTGAGAACCTGTGAAAATACTCAGCAATTTAAATGTTTTTTTAAAGACTCACTATTTTGTAAAGGCCTTTTCTGAAGAATGAAATAGATTGTTAAGGGTCAGATTTCTGTTTTTTGACTGTTTGTGTTTTTATGTATGTAAGTTTGTTACCTGCTTTGGGTAAAAGTGGGCTATAACTATGATAGATAGATAGATAGATAGATAGATAGATAGATAGATAGATAGATAGATAGATAGATAGATAGATAGATAGATAGATAGATAAAATAATACTGCAGAGAACAGTTCTCCCTGACAGCTTGTTCAATCACAACCCATTGTTTCTGATCAGTGACTTGCCCTTCTAGGCCCACTTTAAGCTGTATTACCTTAGTGCTGCTGGCTTCTCTTTTTCTGAACAAGTATTTTTCTAGTGATTCTTGGGCACCTCTGTTTTCCATATAAAATTACTCATTTGTGCAAGGTCTAGAAAATCCTGTTCAGAATATTGATAGGGAGAGTTTTAGAAGTCCACAGGAAACCTTCAAGATGTACAAAAGGAATAATAATTAATAATAAATACTTCAAATAAACTTAAAAAAATAACCTTTAGGGTTTTTTTTTTTTTTTACTAAGCTACAGTAAAAAGTGGCCTTTAGGGTGCACTTATGTGGGATTTTCCTGCATGCTAAGTCCATTTTTACCACAACTTGAAAATAGCCAATTATCTATTTTTTCTATTAATGACCATGCACTAATGTTGCCATTAGCATGCAAACATTAAAAAGAATCACAGTGTAAGCACGTAACACCTATTTTGTAGGCAGTAAGGGCTCACTTGGTAATCCTGCACTAACCAGTTAGCTTGCGGTGTGGACCATGGTTTTCCAGAAAACGAGAGAGGAGGCACTGGAGATCAAGTGTCGATTAAAAGGTTCTTTTTTATCATCAATGTTTGCTAAGCTCACTAGAGGCTTGGTGCGCGCTAGTCGTGTGGATGCCTATAATATTCTTGTGGACGCCTGCATGGTTGGCATGCACTAATTTTTAGCACACACTAGAAACACTAGTGCACCTTGGTAAACAGGGCCAAGGTGGTCGAGCCAGTGTTTCTCCAGTTGACATGTAAATTAATCTCTGGTGGAATTTGTATCTCGATTGGGGAAGCATTGGCTTGGTTGTTTTGTTAGAAACAATGATTAGAAAGCATTTTAGAGTTGATGTTTGACCTCTAGTGCCTCTTCTCTACTTTGTTGGAATGCCATGTTCTACTTTCCTTGCCACATTAGAATTAAGGCATCATGTCAGGATGTATCAAATTTCAGAATCTTCTGATGTAAAGTCTCTTCCAACATATGTGCAGGAATGGATGTATACAAGTCAGCTATGTGCGGCAGGAGCATCCATTTTACAATTCTCAATGCTTAAAGCCTCAGCAGTGGTTACTTGCAACATGCACATCTTAGTGTTGACACTTACATGTGTATATTGTCAATTTCACAAAACATGTGTGCATGACAGACATGGACATGAACTGAGGTTACAGGGAAACCGACTCATGAATAATGTCAGGAAGTTCTGTGACAGAACAGTGTGCTTTCAGCCTCTAAAATTGCCTTTATTAAATCTTGAACTGCATTTCTCTAGTTTGGCCAGCAGGTGGTGCAGGTTATGTTTTAAGCAGTTATAAAGAACTGACCTTTCCTTAGGGGCCCTTTTACTAAGCCGTGTAAGCGTCTACATGCGCCCAACGTGTGCCAAAATGGAGTTCCCGCACAGCTGCCACGTGGCCCTTGTGGTAATTTCATTTCTGAAAAATATTTTTTATTTTCTGATGCAAGTCAGCTACACATGCCAAGTGGCATTTGGTGTGTGTAGGTTATTACTGCCTGGTTACTGCGTGAGACTTTACCGCTAGGTCAATGGCTGGCAGTAAGGTCTCACCCAAAATGGATGCGTGGCAATTTTGATTTTCCCACACGTCCATTTTTGTCAAAAATTTAAAAAAGGCCTTTTTTACAGGCATGCTGAAAAATGGATTGGTGTTCACACAAAACCCGTTCCTACACTACTGCAAGCCATTTTTCAGCGCACCTTAGTAAAAGGACCCCTTAGCACAGATAAGGAAGTGCATGAGTGATATAACCAGCTTTTTTCAAATGTTGTGGACTGGGCTCTGATTGGCCCAGGAGCTTTTTTCATTTCAGTTGTACTGGCTTTTGCTGCAGTTTTACTTGGGAGAGAGAGCTCTTTCCTGGCGAACAGCTAGTGGAGGAGTAGCCTAGTGATTAGTGCAGTGGACTTTGATCCTGGGGAACTGAGTTCAATTCTCACTGCAGCTCCTTGTGACTCTGGGCAAGTCACTTAACCTTCCATTGCCCCTGGTACAAAATAAGTACCTGAATGTAGTAGCAAAAAAAAAAAACCTCAGAAAGGTGGTATATCAAGTCCCATTTCCCTTTCCCTATATGTCCTGATCTCCCCAGATACATTTTAGAAAGTAAACTAATGTTTAGTTAGTGTTATAATTAATCCATATTTCAGTTACCTGTTTGCTGATTGCACTGTTTTGTTCCACTGTTCAATTTCTAAAAGACAATAAACAATATTTAGTTTATTGCCTCTCTGTCTAGACTGATAAAGAATCCTGGTAGTTTGTGTGTTGGGTCTGTGAGTGCTTTCTGGGAACTGTGGTACCACTAGGAGTTTGGCCCCAGTAACCTAGAAAGCACTGGGGATAACTTGAGAATGAGAGATTCACCCAGAGGCGGTTGTGACCCAGTCAGTGGGAGGGAGGGTGCTAGTGTGGACCTGAGCTGTGCTGGGGATAGACCCTCTAAGTGGCCGCGTGGTAACCTGTGTTTTGTGACAAGCACTTTTTCAAACTTGACTCTAGCAACCTTCCTATCTGGGGAAGCCATGGTGAAGGTTGCCTGAGTCAAGTCTGAAGCGTGTAACAACGAACAGAAGAATGGCCCATGGATGTTTTGTACCGCATGTTAAGCAGTAAGTGAAACGCTGGCCACGTCAGACATAGCAGCGGTATTCTAAGGGCTTTAAAAGCTAAGTACTGATAAATATATAGTGAATAAGATTTTTCAATGAGTTTTTGAGTAAATTTAAATAAAGATTGCACAGGAGGTTTTTTTATGCCAATGATTGAATCTAAACCCATTTAAAACTTATGAGAGTTTCAAGAAGGTTTGGGTTCACTGAGGCTTTTTCCTCCTTGTAGTTTTCCTCTTTAAATTATTTTTAAAGAACAAATGTAAAAGAAGTATGAGGTTAGTTTAAATTATTAGTGCATTGTATTCCACTACCTTCCCAGTGTGAGATTAGTGTAGACAGTGAAGTATACATTTCAGCTAAATCCTACATGATAGAAATATTGCAAAGTTCTATTATGATTTGGGATTGTAAATTCTATTACATTAACCTTGTTGAAAAAAGCAGATATTTTCCTGAAATTTGATCTCCAGTTTTTCCTTTGAGGGCCTTTGAAAATCAGAGTTTTGCATTTAGCCCTGTATTGTACTGGAAGCCAGTGAAGTTTGTACTGGAATGGTGCAATATTATCACCTCACTTATTACCTTCAGTCAGTTGTACTGTGGCATTGTGAATCAATTGGAGTCGGTGCTGGTTGAAACTCTTTGTAGTCACATCAGTATATAATATGCATTACAGTAATCTAGCCTTGATGTGAACCACTGTGATAAGACTTGCCTTCTTGATATTTGGAGAGAGACAGCATAGTTGATGCAGATGATACATTGAGCTTGTCAAGGTTGTTTGGATTTGAAGAATCAGCGTAAGTATAAAGTCTAGCTGTACTCCAAGGTTCCTGACCTATGTTTTAAGGGGGTATTTATAGCTCCCAAAAGGGATGTTGCTGTCAGGGCTGGGAGCTCAGTTGCTCCCAGTCTTTAAGAGATGCTCATAGAGGACCTGCTGAGGGTTGATACTCACTGTTGAGTATCTTAACTTCTGGGAAATTGCATATAAACTTGTGAAAAGACAAACTTGGAGTTTAGTCAGCAATTTCATTCTTTTTTTCTTTTCTTTTTTTTATTGCTCTGCTTATTTAGCAAAGTCATTTTACACTTTAGACAATGCTGTAGCCTTTATTTATTTTTTTAAATATTTATTTATTAGATTTTCAAAACTTAAACAGGTTACATTCGTTAAGTAAAACACAGCCAGAAGAAAAGAAAAAGGAAAGAAAAAAATTCTTTCAGTTCAAGCAATACATACCAAAATCAATTAGGCTTTCTTAGACCTCAACAAGTGGGGGAGGGGTAGGAATTAGTGAAGATTATACAAAATATTTAACAATACTTAAGAAAATTATGGCACCGTATTTCTCAATATTTAATTTCTATCTCTCTAACGCTGTTTCGAGTCCAGAAAGGATTTAAGCTGTTCAGGCATATAAAACACATATTTTGTCAGACTCAACCTTACTATATATTTATAGGGATAGGATAACAGGAAAGTTCCTCCTGATTCTAAAGTTCTTGCCTTCATAGAAAGAAACATTTTCCTCCTTTGCTGAGTTATCTTTGTTACGTCAGGGTAAAGCCAGATTTTTTCACCTCCAAAATTATAATTTGCAGATTTAAAATAGTCTCATAATTGAGTTCAAATCTTGCTCGAAGACAAAGGAGACAATCATTGTAGCTCTTTCAGTAACATTGTGAGGAGATTCTTCTAATATTGCTGTAATATTGTTCACATCTATATCATTATTCAGATTATCTTTTCTCTTTCCATCTGCATTTTTTATCTTAATCGGTATATAATATATTTTATTTATTGGTGGTATAGCTTCTTGCGGATATTTTAAATTTTCTTTAAGGCAATGAGTAAATAATTCTAATGGGGTCACCCCCAAAAGTTTAGGAAAATTAAGCAAACGGGAATTTAACCTTCTATTATGATTCTCTATTTGTTCAATCTTTCTCCGGATATCCATATTATCCTTTACTACTGTTGCTTTAAACTCTCGTGTTTGTTCCACTTCGTTTTGCAAAACAGAAATCTTTGAGGAGAAGTCTTGTTTAACGGATTCTACGGTATCTTTCAATTCTTGAATTTTAGAGTTCAAAGCTTTTACCTCTCCTGATGATTGAAGCATGGTTTTGTCCATTTCAAGTAGTTTTAGCCATATCTTCTCTAGACTGACCTCCGTTTCTCTTCCCACGGACACAGAAATCATCTGGTCCCTAGGCCCTAGGCCTCATCGAGGTCTGCACCAAGCTGGGTTCCCCACTGGGTCCGCCTACAGACGCACTTCCGGAGTCTGTTTGGTTTACCTCTCGGCTCGCAGATGTTGCTGGGCACGGAGGAATCATGGAGATTGGTGGGGGGGAAAAAGAGATGTTTCACTTTCCAGCGGAGGAACCGCTTCACTGGGTCCAACTGCAGCGGAATCCACCCCACTCGCTACTTGAGAAAGAACGGGGAAAAAGCGCTCCAGACCTGGTCGAGCCGGCGTGGAAGTTGCAGAAGGTGGGGGTGCTGCCCGCAACGTTCCTTTTCTCTTAGAATGTGGCATTTTTAATCAAGGAAATATCTCTTCCGAACAAGACTCTCTGGAGCAGCTTACAACGCACTTCATGGTGCCATCTTGACACGCCCGAATACTGTAGCCTTTAAAATCTCTTAGGGTTTCATATAACATAAGTACATAAGTACATAAGTAATGCCATACTGGGAAAAGACCAAGGGTCCATCGAGCCCAGCATCCTGTCCACGACAGCGGCCAATCCAGGCCAAGGGCACCTGGCAAGCTTCCCAAACGTACAAACATTCTATACATGTTATTCCTGGAATTTTGGATTTTTCCAAGTCCGTTTAGTAGCGGTTTATGGACTTCTCCTTTAGGAAACCGTCCAACCCCTTTTTAAACTCTGCTAAGCTAACCGCCTTCACCACTTTCTCTGGCAACGAATTCCAGAGTTTAATTACACGTTGGGTGAAGAAAAATTTTCTCCGATTTGTTTTAAATTTACTACACTGTAGTTTCATCGCATGCCCCCTAGTCCTAGTATTTTTGGAAAGCGTGAACAGACGCTTCACATCCACCTGTTCCACTCCACTCATTATTTTATATACCTCTATCATGTCTCCCCTCAGCCGTCTCTTCTCCAAGCTGTATAGCCCTAGCCTCCTTAGTCTTTCTTCATAGGGAAGTCGTCCCATCCCCGCTATCATTTTAGTCGCCCTTCGCTGCACCTTTTCCAATTCTACTATATCTTTCTTGAGATGCGGCGACCAGAATTGAACACAATACTCAAGGTGCGGTCGCACCATGGAGCGATACAACGGCATTATAACATCCTCACACCTGTTTTCCATACCTTTCCTAATAATACCCAACATTCTATTTGCTTTCTTAGCCGCAGCAGCACACTGAGCAGAAGGTTTCAGTGTGTTATCGACGACGACACCCAGATCCCTTTCTTGGTCCGTAACTCCTAACGTGGAACCTTGCATGACGTAGCTATAATTCGGGTTCTTTTTTCCCACATGCATCACCTTGCACTTGCTCACATTAAACATCATCTGCCATTTAGCCGCCCAGTCTCCCAGTCTCGTAAGGTCCTCTTGTAATTTTTCACAATCCTGTCGCGATTTAACGACTTTGAATAACTTTGTGTCATCAGCAAATTTAATTACCTCGCTAGTTACTCCCATCTCTAAATCATTTATAAATATATTAAAAGCAGCGGTCCTAGCACAGACCCCTGAGGAACCCCACTAACTACCCTTCTCCATTGTGAATACTGCCCATTTAACCCCACTCTCTGTTTCCTATCCTTCAACCAGTTTTTAATCCACAATAGGACATTTCCTCCTATCCCATGACCCTCCAATTTCCTCTGTAGCCTTTCATGAGGTACCTTGTCAAACGCCTTTTGAAAATCCAGATACACAATATCAACCGACTCCCCTTTGTCCACATGTTTGTTCACTCCTTCAAAGAATTGAAGTAAATTGGTCAGGCAAGATTTCCCCACACAAAAGCCATGCTGACTTGGTCTCAGTAATCCATGTCCTTGGATGTGCTCTGTAATTTTGTTTTTAATAATAGCCTCTACCATTTTCCCAGGCACCGACGTCAGACTCACCGGTCTATAATTTCCCGGATCTCCCCTGGAGCCTTTTTTAAAAATGGGCGTTACATTGGCCACCCTCCAATCTTCCGGTACCACGCTCGATTTTAAGGATAAGTTGCATATCACTAGCAGTAGCTCCGCAAGCTCGTTTTTCAGTTCTATCAGTACTCTAGGATGAATACCATCCGGTCCAGGAGATTTGCTACTCTTCAGTTTGCCGAACTGCCCCATTACGTCCTCCAGGTTTACCGTGAAGTCAGTAAGTTTCTCCGACTCGTCCGCTTGAAATACCATTTCCGACACCGGTATCCCACCCAAATCTTCCTCGGTGAAGACCGAAGCAAAGAATTCATTCAGTCTCTCCGCTACGTCTTTGTCTTCCTTGATCGCCCCTTTTACCCCTCGGTCATCCAGCGGCCCAACCGATTCTTTTGCCGGCTTCCTGCTTTTAATATAGCGAAAAAAATTTTTACTATGTTTTTTTGCCTCTAATGCTATCTTTTTTTCATACTCCCTCTTGGCCTTCTTAATCTGCGCCTTGCATTTGCTTTGACACTCCTTATGCTGTTTCTTGTTATTTTCAGACGGTTCCTTCTTTCATTTTCTGAAGGCGTTTCTTTTAGCCCTAATAGCTTCCTTCACCTCACTTTTCAACCAGGCCGGGTGTCTTTTGGACTTCCGTCTTTCTTTTCTAATTTGCGGAATATGTATGGCCTGGGCCTCCAGGATGGTATTTTTGAACAGCGTCCACGCCTGTTGTACAGTTTTTACTCTCTCAGTTGCCCCCCTAAGTTGTTTTTTTACCGTTCTTCTCATTTTATCATAGTCTCCTTTTTTAAAGTTAAACTCTAACGTATTTGACTTTCTGTGTACAGTTACTTCAAGGTCGATGTCAAAACTGATCATATTATGGTCACTGTTATCAAGCGGCCCCAGTACCATAACGTCCCTCACCAGATCATGCGCTCCACTAAGGACCAAGTCTAGAATTTTTCCTTCTCTCGTCGGCTCCTGCACCAGTTGCTCCATAAAGCTGTCCTTGATTACATCAAGGAATTGTATCTCTGTAGCGTGTCCCGATGTTACATTTACCCAGTCTATATTTGGATAATTGAAGTCACCCATTATTATCACATTGCCCATTTTGTTCGCGTCTCTGATTTCTTTTATCATTTCTGTGTCTACCTGCTCATCCTGGCGAGGCGGACGGTAGTACACTCCTATCACCATTTTTTTCCCTTTTATACATGGAATTTCAACCCACAGTGATTCAAAGGTGTGATTTGTGTCCTGCTGAATTTGTAATCTATCTGAGTCAAGGATCTCATTAATATACAATGCTACCCCTCCACCAGTCCGGTCCACCCTATCATTACGATATACTTTGTACCCCGGTATGACAGTGTCCCACTGGTTATCCTCCTTCCACCAGGTCTCAGTAATGCCTATTATATCCAATTTTTCATTTAGTGCAATATATTCCAACTCTCCCATCTTATTTCTTAGACTCCTAGCATTTGCATATAGACATTTCAGAGTATGTTTGTTGTTCTTATTTGCATGATGCTTAGTACCTGACACTATTGATTTGACATCTTTTGTCTGATCTTTAGTTGTATTTAAGGGCACCTGGCCTACCACGGTCTGTTGTGCAACCTCACTATCCAGAAACCCTATCTTCCCTGTTTGTGAGGTATCTTTGCAAGATACCTTTTCCCGAACCATGCGCTTTTGAGCGACTGTCGGCCTTCCCCCCATTTCTAGTTTAAAAGCTGCCCTATCTCCTTTTTAAATGCCGACGCCAGCAGCCTGGTCCCACCCTGGTTAAGGTGGAGCCCATCCTTTCGGAATAGGCTCCCCCTTCCCCAGAATGTTGCCCAGTTCCTAACAAATCTAAAACCCTCCTACCTGCACCATCGTCTCATCCACGCATTGAGACTCTGGAGCTCTGCCTGTCTCTTGGGCCCTGCACGTGGAACAGGTAGCATTTCAGAAAATGCTACCCTAGAGGATCTGGATTTGAGCTTTCTACCTAAGAGCCTAAATTTGGCTTCCAGAACCTCTTTCCCACATTTTCCTATGTCATTTGTACCCACATGTACCAAGACAGCAGACTATCTGCACTATCTAAAATCCTATCTAGGTGACGCGTGAGGTCCGCCACCTTCGCACCAGGCAGGCAAGTCACCAGGCGATCCTCACAACTGTTATAGAATCTAGTTAAGTATTTAAGGCAGAAAAGATCACATATTTGTGGGCCCCTTGGCCAACTAGCACATAAGGCCCCCCCTCTTCCTAGCCACAACTGCTAAGTACAGTGCTTTACTATCCATCACACAAGCAACACAATATATATGCAACAGTGCAAGTGTTTTAAATTTATACAAGTATTTATATAACATTACGTTGTGTTTTAAAGTTAAACAAATATGTGTATAACATCAAGGATCAAGCCCACTGGCTGTTGTACATTCAATTAGTAATTGCTGTTCCTTGTCATCTATACAAGACCAGTCCAAACTAATGGATTGTGTCCATCTACCAGCGGAAGGAGACAGAGAAAATAGTTCCAAGTAGACCGCCCCTTAAGGGTATTGTGCAGCCTGGAATGTTCAGTATTTTCTCTGTCTCCTAGCGGATGTTTTTCCTTCTTTCTCTTGCCTGTTACCTGATTTATTTTCCCGCCTTTGGCAATGTATTCTAGGGGGCCGCTTACGAAGTTTCTTTGAATTTTGCTGGCCGGCATCTGATTCTCATCTTGGACCCTTCTCAGCTGGTACCAGTTGCTTTGATTTTTTTTGTGGGACACGGCTCGTGTCTGGATCACAAAACTCAGTTGTTTTTTTCCGCTTCATGGTCCTAGATGGCGGCTGGTTCAGAGGGTGGCCCCGTTGCTGGAACTTGTACCTTTGCGGTTCGAAGGTCTTAGTCTGCCATTTCCAAAGCGGAGGAAGTCTCTCGCTGGCTTCGTTTAGCTGTAGGCTCAGTCTTTTTAGTCCAGGGCTATTTTTTCATTCCTGTCAGCTTTATTCGGCTGTTGGTCAGTTCTTTTCCAGACCATCTGGTCTATGCTGCTTATGGCATCTTGCTTGAGACGCCCCTGCTATTTGATTCTTGTTTTGGCAGCAGTTTTTCCTCCCTTCCGTAGGGAGGTTCTGGTTCTCTCGGCCCCGTGAATCCCTCCTGTCTGCTCTGGTTTGTCTGTAGGGTACTTTCCTTCTGGTGGGGGTCCGAGTTGCCCTTGGTGTGCAACTGCTAACTCAAATCCCTCTTCTGAGTACCCTCGGGAGCGTCATTCTTGCCAGTCTTTTGCTTGGACTCAGTTCAGTGTCTCTTTACGGGAATGTGCCTTTTTAGGACTAGTTTGCCACAGCTCTTCCTTGCTTCCCTTGCTTTCAGGCGGGAGTTTTAGCCTGGCACAGGCGGATTTTGCCTTTTCTAGTTTCAGGCGCCTCTCTCCTGGCACATTTGGCACTCCTTCCTTTTTCTGTAAGGGGCACAGTTCTTTCCTGCTGAGCAGATCTATTGCTGTGCATCTGGATTATCACCTCTTAGCTGTGCGCTTTTCTCTACTTTTCTACATGGAAGTGGATCTGTTCTAATTCTGTAGTTTGACTCTCCCTTAGCTGGTTTTTCCTCAGTTTGGTGTTAGTGGCCAGCTTCCTCTTTGTTCCTGGCCTAGCGAGAGTTGTTTCTTCCTCACTGCCTTACAGCTGCATTTTGCTCCCTATGGTCTGAGGATTCCAGCTCCGTGATACTTAACCTCCCTCTTGGTGGGAGTTCTTTCTCTACGTTGACTGCTGCTCCATATCGGTTGCCTAGAAGAGCAGTCATTGTGGCTCAGAGACCACTTCAGGACCGAGAGTGTCTCTTGGGGCATGGGGCTTTCTCTTCTTGTAGTTTTAGTCCCTCTGGGCCAGGGGAGTGCAGCGCCAGGTCTGCATTTCCACAAGTTGTGCTCCTTTCCTGTTGGCCTCCTGGCAGCACCTTCTTCACTGGCTGTTCCCCGGGACTCCATCTATGCATTTTGCTTGTTGAGCACAGCTCCATCGCTGCATGTTGAGCACAGCTCCATCGCTGCATGTTGAGCACAGCTCCATCACTGCATGTTGAGCACAGCTCCATCGCTAAATTTGAGCGTGGCTCCATCGCTGCATGTTGAGCGCGGCTCCATTGCTGCATTCTGGGCGCAGCTCCACAGTTCCAGGTTGGCTTATTTCCATCGCTGCATTCTGGGCACAGTTCCAGGTTTGCTTTAGCTCCGTCGCTGTATGTTGAGGACAGTTCCACAGTTCCAGGTTGGCTTTAGCTCCATCGCTGTATGTTGAGGACAGCTCTATCATGGCATGTTGAGTGAAGTTCCTTCGCTGCTTATTCTGCAACCTTTCATCTCTGCTTGTTGAACGCAGCTACATTCTCTCATGTTGAGTGTAGTTCTTTCTCTGCAGGTCTCAGCGTGGGGCACAGTTCTGTGTCTGCGTGTAGAACACAGCTCTGTGTCTGCGTGTAGAACACAGCTCCTTGTCTGTGTGTGGCATGCAGCTCTCTCTTTGCGTATGGAACGCAGCTCCTTGTCTGTGTGTGGCATGCAGCCAGTGGTGTGCTGGTAAATTTTTAACAACAGGCTCTCTCTCTACGGTCCACCTCGGCGCCCCCCCCCCCCCATCCACCTCTGCGCCCCCCAAAATTGCAGAGCTGGCTATAGCCGTGGGGGGGTGGGGGGAGGCAATGCATTACTCTCTCCAGGAAAAAAAATTAAATGATCCCAGGTTCCAATCTAATTCATGTTTAATATGGGATAAAATGCCATAAATAAGTAAATAAATATAAACATAACGTTCAGCACCTGATTCTCAAAGTGGACATATTCCAAACACTATAATGAAAATAAAATTATTTTTTTCTACCTTTGTTGTCTGGTGACTTTGTTTCTCTGATCATGCTGGCCCAGTATCTGATTCTGCTGCTCTCTATCTGTTCCCTTGACTCCGTTTCCAGGGCTTCCTTTCCATTTATTTCTTTTCTTTCCTCCTTTCTTCTTCATTTCTGGTCCTCCGCAGACTTGACTGTACAGTGGATCCAGCTTCTGCCTATTTTCTCCATCCATGTGCAGTTTCTCTCTTCACTTCCTTTTCCCTCATCTAATCTCCTTCCTCTATCTTCCCTCCATGTCCAGCATTTCTTCTCTCTCCCTTCCCTCCCCTCCATCCATGTCCAGAATTTCTCTTGCCCTCCCCTCCATCCATGACCTGAAACTCTCCTCTCTCCCCTGCCCCCCTCTATCCATCCATACCCAGCAATTCTCTTCTCTCCCCTGCCCCCTCTACCCATCCATGCCCAGCAATTCTCTTCTCTCCCCGCCCCCCTCTACCCATTCATGCCCAGCAATTCTCTTCTCTCCCCTGCCCCCTCTACCCATTCATGCCCAGCAATTCTCTTCTCTCCCCTGCCCCCCTCTACCCATTCATGCCCAGCAATTCTCTTCTCTCCCCTGCCCCCCTCTACCCATCCATACCCAGCGATTCTCCTCCCTCCCCTGCCCTCCCCTTCTGCTCCCATCCATGTTGTATAAAAATGCTACAGCTATGAGCCTTGGTACCCTGCCTAGACTTTGGTTCAGGCTCTAAAATGAGGGAAAAGCTTACAGGCCTGAGTGACTCTTGCTTGAACTCCCAGTGTTGGAGCTCTAAAGAGAACAACAGGAAACACAAAGGTGGGGGTCCAAAGGACAGAGTGACATTGTGGTCAGCCATGGTGTGAGAAAGGAAAGGTGTAGCTGGATGCAGGGTCTTGCTTAAGATTTGTGGTCAAGCGAGCTAAAGACAAAACCATGTTAGCAAGATAAAAGCTACTCATTAGCATACCCTGGTATGCTGCTGCCCTTTTTCTTCATGGTTCTGGAGAGACTAGCGCTCCAGTTAGTTGGTTCTCTCGACTCTGGAGTCTCTGCTTCTTCTGTGGAGTTTGATTCTTTCACTAGGCGTGGATCTGGGTGGGTCCTGGGCCTGTCTTCCTTTTCTTCTATGAAGTGTGGCGCATTTTGGGGGGTTGCGTACTCCTAGTACTTGTTAGGGTCGCTTCATCCGACCATCTTGCACACAAGGCAGACCGGCAGGTTTGGGAGTTAGTCTTTGTCCTGCCAGGGTTTGGAGAAGTGAATCCTGGTCTAGGAGAGACAGTTCTTCTCCTTGTTGCTCGGATACGACTGTTGCCTTCCTTCCAAGGGGGGGGGGGGTCCTTTGGCATGAGTATCTTTTGCTGCTTCTTTTTCTACTTTCGAGATAGGGGTATGTAATTTTTCTTTTGCTCAGGACATAATATAGGCAACCGAGACCCCTTGGGCATATAGGTTATCTGATACTTACAATAATAACACAATAATGATCACCCGACACATGGTATTTTCTTAAATATGGCACAAATTGGCCGCAGCTTTATTTAGATACAACACATCTTAAAACCTTAGGTATACCCAAGCCGCGTTCAGGCTTTGGCTCATTATCCAACATTCAGCCTTCGGCTCATTATCCAACTGAGTCCGCCGTATTAGCAAGACTGACCAATCGTAAACATTGCTCCCCACTGCACAGCAGGGAAGCTCAACTGTAAGCGCAGCTATCCTAGCTGCCTTGTTTATACTATCAGGCTTGGGTACCCCGCCACCAGCCCGGGGTAGCAACGCTTGCCCCGCCCCCCCCCCCCCCCCCCCCAGCTGCGGCCTGTTGTGCCAGGTACCAGGGTCTAACTCGCTCAGGCCATTTCCCCTTGCAGATAGGATGGCCCCCATCTCTTAGCAAGCACCCTGAGCAGATCTCCTCTGCCCAACCGTGCGTCATTTGCTGTCTATCCATGGCCATAGACCCAGTGGAGATTCACTTTCTTCCTGGGTCTGCCGGCGCTGGATTCCTGGGATACCGGGATAACCGTGGGCCCATTTCGTCCCTCCGACTCCCGTCCCGTGCATTCATACGCCTTCACATTCTGTGTTCCAGCCCGAGTGTGAGTCATACGGCCCGAGTGCCGCCCATGTGCTGCCGAGTGTTCAACATCTCACTCTGCGAGATAAAATAGCGGTAGGTATACAGTCATACAGTCACGAGTACATAATTAATGACACACTGGGAAAAGACCCAAGGGGCCATTGAGCCCCGCTTCCTGTCTATTACGGTGTCCAACCTCACTCTGCAATATAAGATAGTGGTTGGCAGTCATAATTACATAAATAATGCCACACTGGGCAAAGGCCAAGGGGTCATTGAGCCCAGCCTCCTGTCCACGATGGCGGCCGATCTCGCCATGCGTTACCGAGTGTTCCAACATCTCAGCCTGCAACATAAAATAGCAGTAAGTATACAGTCATGAGTGCATAAATAATGCTACCCTGGGAAAATACCAAGGGGGCCATCGAGTCCCGCATCCTGTCTACGACGGCGTCCACTCCCTCCATGTGTTACTGGGTGTCTACATCTCACTCTACAATATGAAATGGTGGTTGGTAGATAGTCATAAATACATAAGTACTGGTCGTCTATCATTGCAGTTGCTCAGGAACATGTCCTATGTCTCATGTCCAGCGGTCGTTCTCTGTGGACCTATTCACCCCCACCATGATGGGGAGGCTGCTGAATGACGCCAGGCAACCCCTGGGCATGCGCTTATGATAATCGAATTAACTGGGGAACATTGACCGGGTGCACTGGCAGGGGTCGTAAGCCAACCTTGGCCATGCGGGATCCCTGCCCTACCTGCCCCGGTAACTGGGGTTCTTTCGCATGAGTCACCTACCCTCTAAGATCTGCTAATGGGGAGACAATGATCTTTTCGAAAAGGCTGATTAGGGAAAAGGCCCGCCACTTTCCCTTGGTTCACTACCTTATCTGATCGTAGGTCAACAATCTTTTGAGCCAATAGATCCTCTAATTGCATATGAATTTTTTATGATCTTTGTCCTTCCTGGGATCTTAAGATCCAAATACTTTGAGAATATTAACACAGATGAGAGGGTGATATGGCACTGTGCAACAGAAATTATAAATAGAAAACTTTCGATGCATTAGATCCTGACTTTTAATGAACCTAAATGTATAGTTACCTGCTGGGTAGTTAAATGGCTATTGAAGGCATGCTGTATTTCTTTTAACAGAAGCGAGGACTGCATGCAGTAAACTGTCAGGAGGAGTGAAACATCCCTAGCATTTGCTGCATTTCTAGCTCTGTGGGTCTTTGCTGGAAGCCTAGAAGCAATATTCAAATGACCCGTCTTCTACATATGATAAAGGAGCCCATGGCAAGCTGCTTAATCAAACTGAACAAATTACACTACCTTCACGGACCTTTTCATTGAGTTTAGGGCACTATTAGCTATCGCCCTACCGTGCTTCATCGTTTAAGTAAAATAACAAGGAGAGCTGAAAATATAACTGAGACCATGTGTAAACCAGGTATTTTACCAGATATTCTAACAACTCCCCTTCAGTACATCACTACCTATACAATGCGGCAGTGTGCCCTTGTAAAGCTAGCTTAGGAAGCAAACACTTCTAAATTCAAACACCATTAAGATTTATAGGTATAATCGAATGTACCACCTTTATATTTATTAAGGGCCCCTTCTCCTAGGCCGCATGAACATTGATTTAATGCCCGTAAATCATGCGGCTCTTGTGGTAATTGAGGTGCTATCTTTGCAGAGATAGACTAACGCATTGATCCTGACTCCTTACCTGGAATATATTCGTGTATTGACCGGCGAGGTCCCACAACTGAAAGATTGTGAAGGATTGAATGGATGCAGACTTCCTCTGTGTGCAATCTGGCAAGCTGTATCTCCTGGGATTTTAAGTTCCTCAGGAAATGTTTTCTGTGAATTTGGCCATCCGAATTGCTGTTTGTCTATTTATCACTATATCTTTTGCTATATACATGTGTATACATATACGCATCCAAACTCGTATTTAATACACGTTTTTTTTTTTGCATTGGTACCATATGTTGCCATCTGCATGATAGTGCTGTCCTCCGAGCCTGCTTTTACCATATGAGAGAGAGAGAGAACGTTATGAGATTGACACCCGGCAAGATACAATCCGAAATTTGGCGGGAACATCTCATTTATTTATTTATTTTTGTTACATTTGTACCCCGCGCTTTTCCACTCATGGCAGGCCCGATGCGGCCCACACACACAGGCGCCCATTTGCACCCGGGGCAACGGAGGGCCAAGTGACCCACCCAAGTCACAGGGAGCTGCGCCCGAAGTGGGAATCGAACCCAGCTACCCAGTTCCCCAGGACCAGAGTCCACCACCCCAACCACTAAGCCACTCCTCCACTTTAAAAGTTGATGGTAATCTTTAAAGGCAAGCTAAATGCTTTCTTGGTGGCAGGGCCGCGGTTTCCTCCCTGTGTTTGAGCGGAAGGGGACTGGTTGCTATCTACTGTGTATTTGGGGAGCTGTTACTAACTGGCTTCGAATCAACCACCCACAGGTTACCGGGAGCTACTCTTGCTCACAATACGTACAAATATGATTTCTATACTACATTTGTTAGCCTCTGAGGACAGCCCTTTTCTAAATTATCTTCATCCTAGTCCTCTATTCTACCGCCCTGCGGCTGGAATACCTTTCATTTTCCTCCATTGCCTTTATTTACAACTCTCTTACTAAGGGGTCTTTAAATTTAAGAACAGGCTCAGTCTAAGGGTATTCGAGCTTAAAGGCTGGAATACCTTTTCTTTACATCCCTTACATTTATTGAATACTTACTTACTGAGGACTGTGAATTTCACGAACATGTCCATCCTCAGGGTATTGGTCACTCTAAGTAAACCTGCATCCTCAAGATCCATGCTTTCGTAGGTGCCACATACCGCCTTGCGCTCAACATAAACTGTATGAAGCCACGGCACAGGCCGTACTACTTGTGGCGTAGTAGTCGTAGTAGCAACTAATCGGCCGGTGGGGAGAGACGAGCCTTGCTCTGGGCAGACTTCTACGGTCTATGCCCTGAGAAGCACAAATTGAGGTCAAGTATCCACAATAAGGTAGCACATACGAGTTTAAATCGTCATGCAGACTCTATGTACTGTGCGGGTGTTTTCTTTTTTTTTTTTTTTGTCATCTGCTATGTTACTAACCACTACTCAATTCCCCTATCCTTGTACCTTCTCACCCAGTACTTTCCTCACCCTTAGTTGTCTTGTTTGCCTGTATTTTGATTGTAAGCTCTATTGAGCAGGGACTGTCTCTCCGTGTCAGGTGTTCGGCGCTGCCTGCGTCTGGTAGCGCTATACAAATGCTAATAATAATAATAGTGATAATGATAAAGCATGATAGTAATATAACAAGCGTTATAGGACATTTCTTAATACATGTTGGGGAGTTCACATGTGTTGTTCTTTGTGATATGTCTTGTGCAGAAGCTGGTCAGTTCTTCAACTGCGATCTGCTGGTCATTGGTGAGCACATTTCTTTCAAAGGCCACACTTTGTCTATGGGTAGGCCTAATAGTTGCTCTTTTTTTTTTGCGTCTGTCCTGGGACATGGCGCGCCGGAGGAGTGTGCATTTGAATTCCCTGTCATGGCCTACCAAGATGGCCGCTATCCTCTATTACGAGCCTGGAGGCCACTTGATTCGTGCCCTTTCCGATATGGTCGCCCTGAGTGATACCCTTAACTCCTTGTCTAACCGCCCCAAGATGGCCGCCGCTTGTGCGCTCTGATCATATCTGTCTGTCCTATGCACTTCACTTTACTCCTGCGTGACCTAGAGCTATCCTAGATGGCTGCCGCCTGTGTGCTCCCTCGTGGGACAGCCCATTGCTTACATCGGGGACTAACGTATAGTAACATAGTAACATAGTAGATGACGGCAGAAAAAGACCTGCATGGTCCATCCAGTCTGCCCAAGACAAACTCATATGTGTATACCTTACCTTGAATTTGTACCTGTCCTTTTCAGGGCACAGACCATATAAGTCTGCCCAGCAGTATTTCCCGCCTCCCAACCACCAGTCCCGCCTCCCATCACTGGCTCTGGTACAGACCGTATAAGTCTGCCCTCCCCTATCCTCGCCTCCCAACCACCACCCCCTCTTCCCCCCAACTGCTCCGCCACCCAATTTCAGCTAAGCTTCTGAGGATCCATTCCTTCTGCTCAGGATTCCACTATGCATATTCCACGCATGTTTGAACTCCGTTACCGTTTTCATCTCCACCACCTCCCGCGGGAGGGCATTCCAAGCGTCCACCACCCTCTCCGTGAAGAAATACTTCCTGACATCTTTCCTGAGTCTGCCCCCCTTCAATCTCATTTCATGTCCTCTCGTTCTACCGCCTTCCCATCTCCGGAAAAGATTTGTTTGCGGATTAATACCTTTCAAATATTTGAATGTCTGTATCATATCACCCCTGTTCCTCCTTTCCTCCAGGGTGTACATGTTCAGGTCAGCAAGCCTCTCTTCATATGATATCTTCTGTGGTCTGTGTCCTGACAATGGCAGAAACAGATCCTGTTCAGGTATACACATACGTGGCACATGTGAGTTTAAATTGTTGGGCAGTCTATCTGGATCGTGTAGGTCTTTTTCTGTCGTCATCTACTATGTTGCTCTGTTTGTTTGCTTGCTTTGTTTTGAGTGAGTGGCACTGACGGCCGCATGGGGGAGTGGAAACAGAGATCGACCCAATTGGCTTCCTTGCAAAACAGTGGTCTACATGAGCTCACTTCCCCTGATGTCTATTAGACCTCACTGCAGCACCTCATAGGTTATGCTTTGTTGTGAGTGAATAGCAATGTTGGCTGTGAGGGGGAGTGGAAACAAAGATTAACCAAATTGGCCTCTTTGCGTACAGTGGACTAGATGGGCTCCCTTGGATCTATTTCACCACTTAGATTTACCCTCTAAAGGAGTATCGCAGCACTGAGTTGCCACTATCGCTGCCCTACGAGGCCTGGTGGACGATGGTGCAGTGAGGGTCGCGGAGGTGATACGGAGCGCCGCTGTCGAGGACGGGGATATTCTTGGTGTCCCCCCACTTGGGACACCCACAATTATGTCAATGGGATTTTAAAAGGAAACGGCCCAAGACCTCATAGACCCGCATCGCCGTGTAGAACGGACCGCAGCTGTGTTTTAGGTAACGTGCAATCCGCCGCCCGGACAGCAGGACTCGGGACTCGCTCCGTGCCGCGGCAATGGTAGTGGCCGGCCATACCGCATGGCACCCCATCTACCGACGCACCTCGATTGGGGGATCCCGACCCAATTACCCTGGACATCGCGGCCCTACACCTGAAACGGACGTGCTCCACACTCTCAGGGCCACGGGCCCGGACCCTGCTACAATGTGCACATGCAAGGTAGACGCGTGGCACCCTCTCTACAGACTTAATAAGGGATCGGGGATCCGCACGCTCTCCGGCGGTTCCGGGTCCGATGGCTACCCGCCCTCAGTACGCCGAACTCACTCACCGTGAAGGGGCCCCTTTGGACGCGCAATGATTTCTTTTAGCGCGGCGCTGACTAGCACACGTGTAACAGGTTTGAAGAAGCTTTATTGCTCTCCGCCGACTCCTTCGTCCGGCCGCAGGTAAGCTCACGTTTCTGTGCTTGCGTCTGGAACGGTCTGGGCCTCTCTCGTCGAGAAGGGAAGGGGGTTTGCACGGACACACTGCTGTGCATGTATACTGGTGCCAGGACGCCTGACGAGGCCGTCTGGGCTCCACCTGGGGGCTTTTAAACCCCTTTGTAGCTCTTCCCCTTTTTCAGCGGGGTGCCCTTTAGGCGGCGGGAAAATGCCCATCACACCTTTCTTGCACCCCGCTGGCCCGGTGCGCATGCCCGTCGGGGCACGGCGCCATATTATAGGCAGCTCCGTGCACCCGAGGGGGCACTGCGCCTTGCTTTTTGGTTTACGTCCTACAGCTTCAGTTCCTTTTCTAGTGTCTAACTCTGTTCCATTTTGGTAGCCTGGTGGTTCAGATATTCGAATCCTTTTCTGCTGATCAGTTGTTTGCTGTGTGTTTAGCTTTGTTGATTTTTCAACCTTCTGCATTCTTCTTTTCTCCCCCCCCTATTTGGGAAACTGCTTTGCTACATCCCATTAGTTTGGACTGGTCTGGTATAGATGACAAGGAAGGAAAAATTATGTTCTTACCTGATAATTTTCTTTCCTTTAATCATACCATACCAGTCCAGATGCCCTCCCTGGCTAATGTCTGTCAGAGTGTTTTCCTTTAGGTATCCCTGGCTGTTCCACGACGCTTCAATACGCTAGGATGTCCTACAGCACTGCCTACTTCATCTTCTCTATTCAATCTCCTGCCATTTGTTGTGCCAGCTCTGTATGACTCCTGTTACTTGGCATGACGGAGTTCTTTCCCTGGATTCAAGGGTAGATCTCTATGTGCTTGAGCAAGCTCAGTATGGACCATTCCCTCCCACTTACTTTACTGTGAGGGGAGGTTTCAGTTGCATTTGGCCAAGCAGGAACAGTGAGGTTCTGCATATTGGCTCCAAGAGTTTGCCTGTTTGGTATTAACTGTATTTTCTTCTAGACTTCAGAGCACCATTGCTTGGCGGTTTACTTGGAACTATTTTCTCTGTCTCCTTCCGCTGGTAGATGGACACAACCCATTAGTTTGGACTGGTCTGGTATGATTAAAGGAAAGAAAATGATCAGGTAAGAACATAATTTTTCCTCTAAACTCATCGCGTACCTGCTGCAACCAATACTACTACTACTACTGTTTAGCATTTCTATAGCGCTACAAGGCATACGCAGCGCTGCACAAACATAGAAGAAAGACAGTCCCTGCTCAAAGAGCTTACATTAACTTTCCTTCCTCCTCTGAGTCCAACTCATCTCTTGTCTGATCTGTTGCCAGCCGTCGACTGTGGCAGCAAGCCACTGAGAAAGACACAAATCCAAAGGACAATATTGATTTTACATTTTTTAGCAATTTTGATTCTTTCTTGTCTTTTTCTTTCAAAGTTTGTGCTTAGCAGTGCCACTTAAAAGCTTACGATCCATTTAGCAATAACAGTATCGACAACATCAAACAAAATGTCAATGTCAAATGACGTAAGCAGAATTAGGCTTTATAGAGTACGAAACGTAGTCTACGTAGACATTGGTAGATGAAAGCAAAAATATTTTGTGTGGTCAGGTTACCGTTAGTTTGACACAATGTCAGGGTTTCAGCAGAATTTATAAATAGATTTATCATATTCCTGAAAAAACACAGTCACCGGATTGTACAGGTATGCTGTTATGCAGAACCCGCCATGAAAATGAGAAGGGCCCATCCCCAGACCTTTGAGCCCATGGGCCTGGACCCAATAGGCCCATGGAGGGATCCGTCCCTGATTTTCGGTTGCACTGTAGAGTTTAGCATACCATCAGCTTGGAGCACCACTAGCAGTTGAAGGAAGCCTCTGTTTAGTGTTTAACATTGGTTTAGAGCACAATCCCTCTTTAGTGTTTAACATTGGTGTAGAGCTTAGTAAATAAAAAGAATAGGTATGTCTATTAAATAAAAACTAGAAATCAAGGTAGGGTCGCATTTGTGTATATGTATTTTAAATTATTTGCTAGAAAAAAGTAACCGTTATGGAGATCACTTTGCAAGGCTGCTCTTGTTGGGAAGGAAGAAAAAACCTGATCTATTGTTCAGTTACCTGGCAATTAAACAATAGTGACTGATTAAAGTTGAAAGTGCAAACTAAGTGCAGTGTGAATCATCAAAGAATTTTTAGCTAACATTGCCTTAGAAGTGCAGTTATATAAGTTAACCAGAGTTCATTTGCTCCCAGTCCTGAAGAGATACTGAGACCCCCGATGATCAAATCCTCTGCTCTGTTCTGATTAAAGCCCTCATGATCAAAACTAATAGCATGCAAATTCATGTGTGCTATTAATTTTGATCATGGGGTACTTCTGCAGGAGGATTGTGCCTGTGCATGTGCCCAAGGCACAATGCTCCCGCAGAATTTGTTTGACAAGTCTGAGCTGTCAAAAAAAAAAGCCCGGACCTGTCAAGCAAGAGGTCTCCCCCCAGCACGCAAGGGGCTGGAGGTCCAGTGGACCTCTAGTCCTCCAAATCCCCTTCCCCAGACAGGCCCAGTGGCCTTCTCCTTCCCCCCCCTCCCAGACAAGGGAGGGCTTGGAGGTCCAGTGGACTTCCAGCCCCCTGACCCCCCCCCCCCCCCGATATGAGGGCATAGGGGACTGAGGTCTGGTGGACTTCTAGCCCTCCTAACCCCCTTGAAACAAAAAATAACTCCCTGATGGCCCAGTGAGCAGCATACACCCCCCCATACACACCTGCCTTGGTGGTCTTGTGCCCCCCTCACTCTCCTGTACCTTGTAGTGATGGAGGGGGAATAGCACTACCACCTCCTCCTAGTTCCACCTCCAAAATGGTGACATCCTGCCCCGTGCATCCTGTGACGTACTGGAGCAGGGCTTCCCTACCATATAAGGAAGAAACTCTTATCTGTTAATGGATTGAAAGCAAATTTCAAAAAGTGATTTTTTAAAAGTGACAGCTCAGACCTGATATTTCCTAATCAACAGAACATACCAAGTTAAATCAAAGACAAACATTTCACCACCATGGAAAGCACATTGCGGAGTACCTCAAGGATCCCCATTATCACCAATACTCTTCAATATTGTATTCAAACAGTATTGTTTAAGAAGGCTTATTCCCCAGATTCAACATAATCATAATTATCCCTTACTATTATATGATCCAATGGACTTTAATTACACCTTATCTTCATATTTACTGCTGATTAATTGTTAATTATATCCTACTTCAATACCCATCGCTGTTCAACTGTTATTTCTATTATGCTTAACTTGTAAAAAATTGTTCTTCTTGCATTGTAACTTACTACAATATTATTGTAAGCCACTTTGAGCCTGCAATCAGTGGGAAAAGGTGGGATACAAATGTGATAAATAAATATAATGATGTCCCCTCTGGCCAAATTCTTATTCAGTCAAAGACTTCACCCCTTCATTTATGCTGGTGATGTCACCATTTACATCCCTTTCAGACATGACCTTTCTGAAATGACAAATGATATAATGCGCAGTCTGAACATCATGGACTCATGGCCAAACTCATTTCAACTGAAACTAAACACCGAAAAAACACATTGTCTTATCCTCTCTTCCCCACATAATAATTATAAACCCACAACCCTAAACACTCCTGATCATTCTCTTCCTAGTTCTGATAGCCTCAAACTTTTAGGTGTTACAATTGATCACCATCTTATACTTGAGAGCCAAGTTAACTCCATTATAAAGAAGATGTTTCATTCTATGTGGAAACTTAAACGTCTAAGACCTTACTTCTCGAGGGAAACATTCCGTAACTTGACACAATCAATGGTTCTGAGCCATGCAGATTCCTGTAATGGAATATATGCGGGATGTAAAGAACAGCTCATGAAGAAACTCCAGACAGCCCAAAACACAGCTACCAGGCTGATATTCGGCAAAACATGATTCGATAGTGCCAAACCTCTCCGAGTAAAACTGCATTGGCTCCCAATCAAGGAACACATTACCTTCAAAATTTGCTCTTTGGTCCACAAGATTATCTATGGTGAAACTCCAGGATACATGGCTGACTTGATAGAAATAGAACTAGTACATCATGTACCTATTTGAACCTCCACTATCTGAGCTGCATAGGACTCAGATATAAATCAACCTATGCATCCAATTTCTCCTATTTAGGCACACAAATGTGGAATGCACTACCAAAGACTGTGAAAACGATTTACGACCATCTTAACTTCAGGAGATAATTAAAGATTTGCATGTTTTGCAAGGCCTATCCCACTGACCCTACTTAAATGCTTTAACTCTGCAACACAACATAACTTTAGATCGTATTGGACATTATATATTCCTTATTATCGTTGACCCTTATTGTACCTTCTACCCTAACCTTACCTGACCTCTATTTCAATCTATATTTGTTTACCCCTACCGGACATGGCGTTCGCCTTTACAGTATTTTGTAAGTCACATTGAGCCTGCTAATGGGTGGGAAAATGTGGGATGCAAATGTTACAAATAAATAAATATTAGGAGGAAGATTATTCCAGAGACTGGGAGCCAGGGTCTAGTGGATTCATAGTGTGCTAAATTTGAGGACAGAAGAACCAAGGAATGAGCATCAAGGGATTGCAGAGAATGAACGGGGGTATAGGGAACAATTACTGAAGAAAGATAAAGGGGAAACCAGTATGCAGGATTTTGTGAGTGAAAACTAGGATCTTGAGCCATTTGGAAGAAGCGGTGATACTAGCACAGAGCAAGAGGGTTTCTTTCCTGCCCCAGAGAGGTACTTCCAATGCACCTTCTCAGCATAGCTCACTGGTGAGTGCAGGTGAATGCTATATGTGGTGCAGAGGGGAGGGGGCCTATAAAAAAACTATGGATGGTATGTGTGGGTTCCGGGGGCTGGAACAAAATAATAGATGGCATGTGGATGCGGGGGGGGGGGGGGGGCTGGTAAAAACAATGGATGGTGTGTGGGTGCAGGGGGCTGGAAAAAATATGGATGGTGTGTGGGTGCAAGGGGTCTGTAAAAAGGTGGATGTTATGGGGGCTTGGAAAACGATTGTATCTTTGTACAGGGAGGGGGCTGTAATATATTTTTTAATTATGACAAACTTGCAGAATTTGCAAATTTTGTGCACAGAATTTTGATTTTTTTTTTTTTTTTGGTGTGGAATTCCGGCAGGAGTATGTAGCCAAGGAAGCACCAAAATGACCTGATTGACCGATCTGGGACGTACATAAAATTCTATCATGTCATGATCTCCCTATTGAAAGGTGACCAGTAGGGTAATGAGGGAGGTCAGAACAGCTCGGAATAGACCTCCCAAACCAATCTTAGACCTTGAAATTTCTCAGTTTTATAGTACATTGATTAACATAATGTTCTGGATATTTTCTCACTTTTATGGGACATTGATTAATATATGATCTGCACAATATAAACATAGGTCTTGTGTTCTCCTACGTCGTTGTCTGCTCCAGCGAAAGTCGAGAAGTATCTGCATGGGAACCTCCTCCAGGGTGGCAGGAGGATCTGGCATCTGTGGATCTATGGGGTTCTAAAACTGGGTTGTCAAACGAGTAGAGTGGCATCTGCCTCCATTTTCTTTAGCCCTCTTTTGAAAGCAGATATCAGCCTTGATGGCATAGGGAAACAAGGTCATCCAAATTGGTGGGGAGATCCCGTCCCCACAAGTTCATCCTTAAGGTGCTCAGCCAGGCCCTGCTAAAAGACGGCCTTTTGTGCTTCCTAATTCCATTGCAGTTCTAAAATCAGGGTCCGGAATCGAATGGCATACTGGCCTACAGTTAGTGTCTCTTTAAGGCACAGGAGCTCGAAAGCTACCAAGGTGAAATGTCCCGGATCCTCAAATATCTGCAGGAAGTGCTTGAGGAAGCCCGCCAGGTTGGACATAAGTGGGCCATCCTGCTCCCATATGGGAGATGCTCAAGGCAGTGCTTGTCCCAAAAGGAAAGAGACAATGAAGATGATCTTGACCCAATAAGATGGAAAGCTGGAGGGCTATAGTTCAAAGTTCATCAGGCACTGGTTATTAAATCCTCGGCATGCCTTGAGGTTCCATCAAAGCGCGGCGGTGCTGAGAGTTGAGGCTGAGACATCTGGTGAGTCGGGAGTGGGACCACTGAAGAGGGTCCCGGAAGCAGATTCGGGACCATGGGGCTGCGGTTTGCATCGCTGCAAGCTGAGCACAGACCCCCTTAATGTTTTTCATAATCTGTTGAAGTTGTATCAGTTTGTTGCTGGACCTCCTGGGCGAGGTGCTGGAGAACCAGCTGGTCAGTCTAGCTCATGGCCTTAGCAAACTGTCATGGTTCAAGGGAAGTAAGCTCTTGGGCCATAGTGAGGTTGGTACCACTTGTACGATGCAAGCAAAGCACAGGCCCTCACTGACTACAGATGATGCCGCTGCTAGACAAAATCCAGGATAGACCACAAGCAGACACGAACTGGAACAGGACCTGGGTCTAGACAGGCAAGGTCAGGAGCAGGCCAGCAATTAAGACAGGCACCAAGCAGACAAAGTCAGGTACAGGCCAGAGATAAAGGCAGGCAGTAAGCAGATGAGGTCAGGAACAGGCTAGAGGTCAGCAAGTGGCTCATATAAGAGCCTGTGGGTAGAAGAAACCAGCAGGATGACCCACTGAAGCAAGGCAGGGCAGGAACAGACAGGCAGGAAAACTAGAACAAAGCAAGGCAGGAACAATGGAACAGGGCAAGGCAGGGACAGACAAGCAGGAGTGCAGGAACAAGGCAGATCCAGCACAAGCTATCTGGAATGTAAGAGCAGGACAGGAACACTGGAACAGGAAAGGCAGGAACTCTGGAACAAGGCAGTGCACACTGAAGTCTGCAAAACACTAGGAAGCCTGTTGCCAAGGCACTGGTGGAGAGTCTGGCACTTCCTTTTATACCTAAGCAGAATATGATATCATCAGTCAGTGCCCTCTTGCAAGGCTATAAAAGGAAGTGCAGATTCTTCAGGCACAGAATGCTGCTGGAGACCATGGAAGACTTCAACAAACAGATAAAGGGCGTGACACCCAAGTTGCAGCTCCACCCTGTACAGCAATTGGAATTAATTGGAGCCCTGCTAAACACGATGCAAGCTCGGGCCTACCTACCACTCAGGCCCAGAACAAGCAGTATGACTCCCATGGCATGCCTCCATTTCAGGGATGCCAAGTGGACCCTAGCTTCCCAGTTGTCTTAGGCCAGGGGAACCTACTGGATGTGATCAGATCACTCTCCAATTGGCTCATTTGCTCCTGTGGTGGACAGTTCGTTTCAATTTGACCCTGGGACTACCATTTCAAATTCAACCACCTCAGAAAATTTTGACCATGGATGCATCCACTCTTGGGTGAGGGGCCCCTGTAGATAGTCTACTCAGAAGAATTCATTGCACATCAACCTCCTGGAGCTCCGGGCAATTTGGAATGCTCCTGCTGAACTAAATTGGCCTCATTCAAACAGACAGCCAAGTTGCCATGTGTTATATGACCAAGCAGGGGGTACGGGGTACGGGTTCCTACCCCTTTTATTAAGAAGCTGTACGAATGTGGACTTGGGCCACCAGTCCCTGCATGGTGCTCCGAGCCATGTATCTGTTGGGGAAACAGGGCAGACTGAGCAGGTTCATTCAACTGCACTGAACATGGGCATTGCCTGCAAAATCATCTGAATGTGGGGCACCCCCTCAGTAATTCTTTTTGCCACTAATCTCAACAACAGTCACTTAATACTGCTCCAGAATTGGGTCACACAGCAGGCTAACAGCAGATGCCTTTCTCCTCCATTGAGGAACAGGTCTTCTGTATGCATATCCTCCGATAAGGAAGATTTTTCTGAAAGGCAAGAACCTCATTGCCCGTTTCTGGCTGAGGTAGGTGTGGTTCCTCTACTGTTGGTTGTTGTCCTCCAAAGAACTGAGTGTTTTCTGACCCCCGTAAGAATAAGAATAAAATGTATTTATAATCCGCATTATCATAGAGATTCTAAGCAAGGAACAAATCACTTACATAATAACATTACAATAAATAAACATTACAAAGAATAAATAAAAAAGAATCATATAAAATCATATCATTTTTCACGACAATGTCATAATCAGAGGTTCATAGAATAAAACTCAATTGCTATTTTCACTGTTCCATTGGCCCATATACTTAATAAAAGTAGTAAGCTTTCAGTTCCTTCTTGAATTGTGTTATATTTTGTAACTTGCGAAGTTCAATGGGCAAAGCATTCCATAATTTTGGACCCGTAACATCAAAAATGGACAATCTGTACTCTTCCAGTTGCACCAGGTGGTAAGATGGCACATTAAGAAGGCATTTCTGAGAGGATCTCAAGGAATGTGTTGGTTGATAAAATCTTAAGAGTGGAACATAGAGTGGGGAGACATAATTATTGAGAGTTTTAAAATCAAGCAACAAAATCTTAAACTCAGTACAACATTGAATTGGCAATCAGTGCAAAGGAGTTCTTGACCTGAATCAGAAATTATATATCAGCTGCATAAAGTTTATATTGTAAACTAAAACATCGTAGCAAACAGCAAAGAAGAAGAAAAAGATTAAAAAGTACCACAGAGAGACAGGAGTCTTGAGGCACCCCTGTTAAACAAGATACAGTACCAGATTTTCCTTACCATCAAATACACAAAAATTTCTCTCGGTTAAAAAAAGACCGAAACCAACATAACACCTGTCATGTCCCCTACCTCAACACAAACAGCGTCCTCAGGCTGCGCAGAGTCCCGTCGACACGCACACTTGACTGGCACAGCCCTGAGCCATGTGTGTGTAGTTCTCTGGCTGCAGGTTCCTTGATTGCTTTGCTTCCATTCACCTGGCTCTGCTCTCTCTCTGCCTGGCTTCCCTTACTTCTCTCCTATTGGTCTTCTGGTTCCTCCTTCCCCTGCTCTCGTCCTATGGCTGTGCTCCTTCTCCCTGCTGGTTCCTGCTGATGTCAGACGCCAGCACTTTATCAGCTGAGCTCTTCCTGGACTCCATGCTTTCGGCATCTACTTTGGTAGGTGTTACTTGCTCAGTAGTTTGCTTCTTCTCTACTTTGTCCCTCGTTGCTGACTTTGCCTGTACCTGGATTACTCTCTTGCCTACTGCCTGCCTAGTGACTTTGCCTGTACCTGGATTACTCTCTTGCCTGCTACCTGCCTACCGACTTTGCCTGTACCTGGATTACTCTCTTGCCTGATGCCTGCCTACTGACTTTGCCTGTACCTGGATTACTCTCTTGACCTGCTGCCTGCCTGGCCGATACGTTCACCAGCCTGCTTCCAGCTCCATCTCGTAAGTCCTGCAGGCCGCCCGCACTCTGGGGAACAGCGGTCAGCGCAGGTGAAACCTGGGGTTGTCTGGCCGCCAAGCAGAACTTGGTCCGTGTACCGGGCTCAGCAGCGCTTTACTTGGTACAAGAACTCACAAGTCTGACAACACCATACCACCTAATCCAGCAGCCTGCAAATGATTAATTAAAATGTTGCGACTGATGCCAGCTTTGACACCATCAAGGAGAGATATCAACAATGTCTCATCACACAGACCGAGGGGTCTCTTCTACATCCCAACCTCCAGTCCCCGGGTCTCATGGCCTAGATGTTGAGAACCTAGAATTTGCCTCCTTGCAGCTGCTAGAAAATATCTCCAAAGTCTTGCTAGCTTTCAGGAAAGATTCTACTAAGAGGAATTGCTCCTTTAATTGGAGGAGGCTTCCCATCTGGTGTGAGAGCAAGGCTCTTGATCTTCTCTTGTCTTACACAAAAACTGTTTGAGTACCTCCTGCAGCTTTCTGAGTCTGGTTTGAAAACCAACTCTGTAAGGGTTCACCTCAGTACAGTTAGTGTTTTCCATCACTGTATTGGAGGTAAGCCCATCTCTGGACACCCTCTAGTTGTTTGCTGTTGACAAAGCCCCTTATAAAACCTTCTACTGTCAAGCCCCCTCTCAAACCTCAGTGTCGTCCTCACACTGCTGATGAAAGCTCCTTTTGAGCCACTTCATTCCTGTTATCTGAAGTACCTGAACTAAAAGGTCTTGTTTTTGGTGTCGGTAACTTCAGCTCGAAGGGTCAGTGAGCTTCAGTCCCTAGTAACAGATCCGCTTCACGCAAAATTTCATCATAATAGAGTAGTTCTCTGCACAAACTACTAACATTCTTCCCAAAACCGCATCCCCATCCTGGGTATAAGTGCACTGCACATCTTGTACTGCAAGTTAGCCTTAGCCTTCTCTCTGGAGTGGACTAAAGCCCATAAACAGTCCACCCAGCTTTTTGTTTCTTTTGATCCAAACAGGATAGCTGTAGCCATCAGCAAACACCCTTTATCCAACTGGCTGTCAGATTGCATCTCTTTCACTTATGCTCAGGCTGGGCTGACTCTAGAGGGTCATGTCATGACTCACAGTGTGAAAGCCATGGCTGCGTTGCTAGCCCACTTGAAGACAGCCTCTGTCAAAGAGATCTGCAAAACTGCAATTTGGTCTTCAGTCCATATATTGTACCCACAAAAAGGCAGTATATCAAATCCATGACTCTTTATTCTTGACTCTTTCTCACTACTGCCTTGAGCAGAATACACAACCCGATAGCCAATTTGGTCAGATAGCACTGCAGAATCTGTTTGGTGTCTAGAATCCAACTCCATCCTCCTAGGCCTGTTCTTTATGTTCCAGGCTGCACCTTTACAATCAGTCTGTTAATAGTTCTAGGTTGATTAGTTTCTGGTTGGCCTTGCTTTTGCAAGTCCCTATTGTCCTAGTGTTGTTTTTTTCAGTGTGCTTGATAGCTGGGGATGCCCAGTTGTGAGAATATTATGGCCTGCTTGTCTTTAGAGAAAGCGAAGTTACGTACCTATATCAGGTTCTCCCTCAATGAGAGTAGGCTAATTATTCTCACAAACCCTCTCTCCTCCCCTTCGAGTTGTCTTTTCCAGCTATATACTGCTGTTTCCATGCGCATTCGTTGGGCGGGATGGCACTTGTGCAAGTGCAGTGGGATGCTGCCAGAGACCTCTTACAGAGACCATACACTGGGCAGCATTCTACATGATACTGTAGTCCACCTTGTTAAAAGCAGCTTAGAAATCCAGCAATATGAACAACAGGGTGAATTATTTGTCATGGTTTTTGTGAAGATCCTCTTGAAGAGATTCAAGGAATTGTCTCTGTTCTATAACCAGGTCTGAATCCAGAATGGCATGGGATCTAGCTAGTTTCTCTGTTGGGGTTTTTGTTTAGTCCAGTTCTAATGAAATATGTTCCTGGGTATACCCAGTCTCTTTCTTTGTGAGCCACACTGAACTCTGGAGGTATGTGTGGGTTACAAATGTAATGTAATAATAATAATAATAACCAGTCATTGAGCTAAACACAAGCTGGCTGTTCTTCAAATTTTCCTAGAAATGGAGTGTTATTAATTAGCTGGAAGCTTTCAAGCTTGTCCTGGCAAAGTGGTTTTCTTTAGTAGAGGGCTCACCACAGCTTATGTAATATCACAGTGGAATAGAGTTCAATGACAATTGGTTTTGATTGGGGGGAGATGTGTCTATGAATTACTCTGTATTCATTGAGTTATTCGGTGATGTAAATTTTAAGCATGGAAATTAATTAAAGGATTTGCTGATAAAACAAGAACAGTTTTAATTAATTTGTCATTGATTCATGTATAGAAATTAGCTAGTTTGATGTACTTAAGAACATAAGAATAGCCATACTGGGTCATGTTAGTGGTCCATGTAGCCCAATATCCTGTTTGCAACAGAATCCCAAATAGCAGCAAGATTCCATCTACCAATCCCAGGGCAAGCAGTGGGTTCCCCATATCTATATCAATAGGAGACTATCGACTTTTCCTCCAGAAACCTGTGCAATCCTTTTTTAAGCCCAAATAGGCTAACTGCTGTAACCACATCCTCCAGCAACAAATTCCAGAGCTTAACTATTGAGTGAAAAAATATTTACTCCTGTTTTTCTTGGAATTCATATGAATTAATATGGTGTTATATTTTATATACATTTTTATTAATTTTTGTAATATTTCCATTTTTGCTGGTAAAAGTATAATTAAAATTTTAATTTCTAATTGCATATTACCAATATTATATTATTTTATTATGGCCCATAGGTTTAAGATTTTGCCTGTTTAGAAACAAAAACACAGAATAATAAATTTTATTAGAAGCAAGAAGCCAGCAAAAGAATCAGTTGGACCACTAGATGACCAAGGGATAAAAGGGGCAATTAGGGAAGATAAGACCATAGCAGAGAGATTAAATGAATTCTTTGCTTCGGTCTTCACTGAGGAAGATGTGGGAGAGATACCGGTGCCAGAAATGGTATTCAGTGCTGATGAGTCAGAAGAACTGAAACAATTTTCTGTAAACATGGAAAATGTAATAGAGCAATTTGACAAATTGAAGAGTAGCAAATCGCCTGGACCAGATGGTATACATACCAGAGCACTGATAAAATTGAAAAACTAACTTGCAGAGATATTGTTAGTAATATGTAATTTATCTTTAAAATCAAGCATGGTACTGGAAGATTGGAGGGTGGCCAATGTAACGCCAATTTTTAAAAGGGTTCCAGAGGTGATCTAGGAAATTATAGACCGGTGAGCCTGATGTTGATGCCGGACAAAATGGTAGAGACTATTATAAAGAACAAAATTGCAGAGCATATACATAAGCATGGATTTAGTCAAGAGAAATCTTGCCTCATCAATCTACTACATTTCTTTGAAGGGGTAAATAAGCATGTGGATAAAGGTGACCTGGTAAATATTGTATATCTGGATTTTCAAAAGGCATTTGACAAAGTACCTCATGTAATACTCCTGAGGAAATTAGAAAGTCATGGGATAGGAGGCAATGTCCTATTGTGGATTAGAACCTGGTTAAAACATAGAAAACAGAGAGTAGGGTTAAATGGTCAGTATTCTCAATGGAGATGGGTAGATAGTGGGGCTCCACAGGGGTCTGTGTTGGGACTGCTGCTTTTTAACATATTTACAAATGATCTAGAGATGGTAATGTAATAACTAATGAGGTAATTAAATTTGCTGATGACACAAAGTTATTCAACGTTTTTAAATCACAAGAGGATTGTGAAAAATTGCAAGAAGATGTTACAAGACTGGGAGACTGGGCATCCAAAAGGCAGATGACTTTCCTTGTGAGCAAGTGCAAAGTTGATGCATGTGGGAAAGAGGAACCCAAACCATAGTTACAGAATGCAAGGTTCCACATTAGGAGTCACCGCCCAGGAAAAGGATCCAAGTGTCATCGTTGATGATGCGTTGAAATCCTGTGCTCAGTGTGCAGCTGCTGCTAAGAAAGCAAATAGAATGTTAGGAATTATTAGGAAAGGAGTGGAAATTAAAACTAAGAATGTTATAATGCCTTTGTATTGCTCCCTGGTGCAACTGCACCTCGAATACCGTGTGCAGTTCTTGTCACTGCATCTCAAAAAAGATATAGTAGAATTAGGTACAGAGAAGTGCAACAAAAATGATAAAGTGCATGGGATGACTTCCCTATGAGGAAAGTCTAAAGTGGCTAGGGCTCTTCAGCTTGGAGAAGAGACAGCTGAGGGAAGATATGATAGAGGTTTATAAAATACTGGGTGGAATGAAACAGGTAAATGTGAATTGTTTGTTTACTCTTTCCAAAAATACTAGGACTTGGGGGCACGCAAAGAAGCTGTTATGTAGTAAATTTAAAATGAATTAAGAGAAAATATTTCTTCACTCAATGTGTAATTAAACTTTGGAATTTGTTTCCAGAAAATGTGGTAAAAACAGTTAGTTTAGCAGGGTTTTTAAAAGATTTGGATAATTTCCTAAAAGAAAAGTCCATACGCCATTATTAAGATGGACTTGGTAAAATCCACTGCATGTTCTAGGATAAGCAGCATAAAATGTTTTGTACTATTTAGGGATCTTGCCAGGTACTTGTGATACTGGACTTGATCTCAATATGGCAATGCTTATGTTATATTATGTTATGTCATCCCCTCCATTGCACTGGGTGATAGATTGGAAGGTAAACAATATGGGAAGATATACTAGCATAGGTCAAGGCAGTATGTTAGCTTTATGTGATTTATGATTCTATTGTGATGGCTTTGTTTTGGAATTTATAGCTATATTACTATATTTTTATTGGTATTCATATTTTTAATGGGTTTGTAAAAAAATGATCTATGAAAGTCAAGGTGCTATAAACTGGTCATGGTTTGGCTAAAGTATTGATGAATTTTCACTGCAGTGTTTTAATAAAGTTAATATATCTTAATTGTTTTTGCCAGTGATAAATCAATTATACATTTAGGAGTCCTTATACTAAGCTATGGTAAGCAATAATGCGTGAATACCACAGCAAGAAAGGGCTTACTGCGGGGTAATTTTTGCATGTGCACGCACTGCACATGAGCTAAAAAAATGAAATTTAGGTCTGGTGCGGAGAGTGAGCTTGTTCTGCACTAATCGGTTAGCGCAGCTATATTGCCACGTGCTAACCGATTAGTGCATGGTTAGTGTGTGAGCCCTTACTGCCTACATAATGGGTGGCGGTAAGGGCTCACACACTAATGGCCATTCGTTAATGGGAAGATCAGCACATGGCCATTAATAGTGAAATTAGAAAAATTGGCCATTTTACCCCTGCAGTTAAAATGCCCTTAGCAGGCAGGAGTGACTTGTGTAAGGACATGCTAATGCCACTTTTTACCGCAGTTTGGTAAAAGGGTCCCAGAGCTTTTAATAAATTATAATAGTTGCTGCTACCAGCAGATGTTGCTATTACTGTGAAAGGCAAGATGTTTTATTCTCATGGTTTGAGGGTATATATATATATATATATTTTTTTTTTTTTGGTAATTTTACAGAAGGGAGACATGAGCTGGTTCTTGCATATACACACAGATACTTGTACCTCAGAGGAAGTGTAACTTCAGTAGGAGGAGTTGTGAAAGCAAATTTAGAAAAGCACATAACATTTATGTTGACTTTATAGAATAAATGCAACATATATACCTACTTGCCATTACTGTCTGGGCATGTAAGCATATATGTTGCTCTCCACACCATCACACTGAGAACTAATGAAGCAGGATTCCCCCTATTGCCTTGCACAAAATGCTGAATTATAATTGATCATAGTTTGCATGTTTTCCAGACTGGCATTTGAAAACCAGAAGACTCGACTAACAATTCAGCTGGATTATTCCAGAGGGCAGCTGGAGAAGGAGAGGAGCAAAGTTAACAAGTTAAAACAGGATATTCGCAATGAGGAAAAAGAGCTCGTTAGGCTGAAGGAGGTAAACAACAAATAAAACGTACTTGACTTTGCACACGTGACTTCATGTGTCAAACTATATGTTAATGTGAATGTTACTTTTACTGGTGTTCGTTTTGGTTTAATTTATTTAGGCAAAATAGAATTCTTTCTCCGAGGACAAGCAGGCTGAATAATCTTCACAAGTGGGTCGGCAATCTTCACCGGCCCAGGAACCAGCATTCGAAATAGAAAAAAGTTTGCTAGAGCCTACTGAGCGCACCATGCGTCCGACTGCGCATGCGCCGAGTGCCTTCCCGCCCACTGCGCTCCTCAGTTAATTTTCTTCCACGCGAGGAGCAGCAGTGTTTTTCTGTGTGCCCGGGAAAGAGCCTCACCATATTTTTGAAGTGCCTCTCAGTTTTTCTTCTTTTTTCCCTTGGTTTCTCTTCATTTTGTTTAAAAAAACAAATCCTTTAGTTAGTTTCCCTGTGTCAAGTTTCCTTTCTTTTTCGTTGCCGCCGCTTTTAGGCCTGCTTGGATGGGTCCTTTTCCCTTTTTGTGCCCTTTTTTCTTCGCATGATCGCGTCTTTTAATTTAGCCGGCGCTGTCTTCCCTTCCATGTCATCGAAGAGTGGCTTCAAACGCTGTTCTTGGTGGAAACGGACCATATCAGGCACAGGTACCCATTCATGGTGTATACAGTGCTTTGGGCATGACCATAGCCCAGCTCGTTGTGCCCTTTGTCTTCGTATGAACAAAAAAATGGCTCAAGAAGCCCAGCGAGAGAATCTTTTTGGGGCACAGTCTGGTTCTTCGACGTTGGCATCAACTTCGGCATCGAGGTCGTCAATGTCAGCATCGGGGGAAGCACCGGCGTCAGGAATGGAGATGGGCGTGGTTGCTGAGAGACCAAGACATGCTGGGAGCAGTGAGGCATCGAGTGGGTCTCCACCTGCCTCAAGACCTCCTGCTATGCAGGCCCCCCCAGGACCGACCATCGTTGGACCAGACCCCGAGGAAACGGGATTTGAAGTCGTCTTCATCAGCACCGAGAAGCCTCGGTGAGGTGCATCGAGCGAAGGCTAAGAAGCACCGACACCGTTCTCCCTCGACGCATGGTGCCGGGAGCTCCGGGGCGCCGAGGGCATCGGCACCCGAGAAGTGTCGATGCCAGGAGAACCGCTCTCCCTCCATACAAGAGGTGCCGACGCGTCGGTCTCCCAGCAGTCCAGTTCCTGCTCCCGAGCCCCAGGCAACTTTGTCACCGACTGCTCCACCAGCCCCACAGCCATTTCCGATGGCAGCTCTCGACGAGCGGATTCGGGCCCTGCTTCCAGAGCTTCTGGAAGGACTGCTGAGCCACACTGCTTCAGCATCGGAGGTGCTTGCGCCTACCATGCCGTCTGCTGCAGCTATGTCTGGCCCTCCACCTGCGGTGCGGTCTCTGAGCTCGGTGCTGCTTTGCGGCTCCGGTATTGGCTGCCACCCAGGTAGGCTCCCATTAAATTTTAACTATGAATATCCAAACACGCAGCTTCCGTGGCTGCAATTATACTACCATTTTGCCAGTGCACCCAATGCCACTTAGACCCACAAACGCTCCCATCCACACCTCAAGGTGGAGAAAAAAGGCTTCAGTAATTCCTTCCAGCCAGCCTGCATACACAGCTATAAGGCATGGGTTAGGTGTACCATCATTTTGCCTAAAACAAAAGTCCACAAATTAGAGGTATTTGAGTGTATTTTAAAGAGTCCCAGTGATAAACTGTGCATATAAAGCGGACACAGAATGCCAAAATTCAATCATACAGCTCAGGTGTCACAGCCCCTCAGCACTTATCTGACACTCCACTTATCCTTGTCAATGTCTCCAGTGCTGTGCTGCCCAACTCACCACCGAGTTGAGTCCAATTCACCCGACAGAGAGTCCCCGTTTTGCCAGAAGCTGCCTCAGGGGTTCCACTCTTGCATCCCAATTTCTGAGTCGAAGACACAGCAGGTAACTCAACGCAGGTAAATTTTAACTGCCAGACCCTCGACCATTCTTCTAACGTTCGGAGATCCCTTCTCATCGTTTCTACGCCCTCTAGAGTTTCCACTCTATTGGCTATTTTTGTGTCACCCGCAAAAAGGCACACCTTCTCTTCCAACCCTTCAGCAATATCTCCCACAAATATATTAAACAGAATAGGCCCCAGCACCGACCCCTGAGGAACTCCACTGCTCACCTTCCTTTTCTCTGAACGGATTCCATTTACCACCACCCTCTGCCACCTGTCGGTCAACCAGTTTCTTATCCAGTTCACCACTTTCTGTCCTAAGTTCAACCCTTTCAGCGTATTCACGATTGAGCCACTGAATTCCTGCCATCTGAAGTACTTGACCTGGAAGGTCGTTGTCTTGGTGTTTGTTACTTCAGCTCATAGGGTCAGTGAGCTTCAGCTCTTAGTAGTGGATGCACCTTATACTAAGTTTCATCACAACAGAGTAGTCCTCTGCATGCACCCTAAGTTCCTGCTAAAGGTGGTGTTGGAGTTCCATCTGAACCAGTCGATTGTCTTGCCAGCATTCTTTCCCCGTCCTCATGCCCACCCTGGCGAAAGCAGCATGCACACCTTGGACTGCAAGAAAGCATTGGCCTTTTACATGGAGCAGGCAAAGCCCTTCAGACAGTCCACCCAGTTATTTGTTGCTTTTGATTCCAACAGAAGGGGAGTTGCCATCGGTAAATGCACCATCTCCAATTGGCTAGCAGATTGCATTTCCTTCGCTTATTCCCAAACTGGGCCGACTCTGGAGGGCCATGTCACGGCTCATAATGTCAGAGCCATGGCTGTGTCAGTGGCTCACTTAAAGTCAGAGATTTGCAAGGCTGCAACGTGGTCTTCAGTCCACACATTCACATCTCATTACTGCCTTGAGCAGGATACCCAACGCGACAGTCAGTTTGGGCAGTCGGTGCTGAAGAATCTGTTTGGGGTACTGAATCCAACTCCACCCCCCCCCCACTAAGCCCATTTTGTTCTGTTCCAGGTCACTCTCAGCTAGCTTGTATATAGTTTTACGTTAATCTATGTTATGTCCTCGCCGTTGCGAGGCCCAATTGACCAGCGTTTGTTGTTTTGAGTGAGCCTGGATGCTAGGCATACCCCACTTGCGAGGATTATTTAGCCTGCTTGTCCTCGGAGAAAGCGAAGATCCTTACCTGTAGCAGGTATTCTCTGAGGACAGCAGGCTGATAATCCTCACAAACCCACCCACCTCCCCTTGGAGTTGTCTCCTTTATCTCTCTTCTTTACTCTTGACTGAACTGAGGAGCTTGGTGGGCAGGAAGGCACTTGATGCATGCGCAGTCGGACGCGAAGCATGCTCAGAAGGCACTAGCAAACCTTTTGCTATTTCAAATGGCGGTTCCCAGGCTGGCGCGGATCGCCGACCCACTTGTGAGGATTATCAGCCTTCTGTCCTCGGAGAATACCTGCTACAGATAAGTATCTTCGCTTTATGCAGTGGTGTTCAGGTTAACTGCTGTCAGAAAATAAGCAAGGATTTTGAGATGGGTGGTCCTATAGAACTAAATGGATGAGGTATAAGATTAGATTAGTAATCAAGAGAGCATAAAGTTGAAGAGTTAAAGTGAGGACAGCGAGCATAACTGATATTTACAGAAAAAAAAACTAGTATTCCAGTAGTCATGGTGCCCCTGGAGTGTCAACTATTGAAGGGAGTTTAAAAACAGAACTATTTTGTAGACATCTTTAAGATGAATATAAAATTGATTGTATTAATAAAATGGACTGTTTTGTTGGTTTGATATGTAAAATGGAAGTACAATGGAGTTATGCAATGATAAATTCATTTTATTACTAAAAAGAGTTGAATGGTAAACAAATTTTCAGATCCTGCTTTCAAATGAGCTTTTATTTAGTGCTTCTTGCACAAGAATACTTTTTGAATTTAGGACATTTCCCCTTGTCATGCATTGCCCTTTATTAAAAACTATTTATTGAGTTAAAAAATGATTTTGTCTATGCAGAATGAAGCACAGATTTTACAAATGGTTGATGGAGCTATGGTTGAACAGAAGCAGGTTAAAATTCTACTCATCCTTAAGAAATCAGAAGTGGGAGAAGTTCAAAATCAGGTCGAAGAAGCCAGGAAGAAATTATTAACTATTAACAGGTAGTTCACAGACTTAAGTATCTTTGGGGGGAACACCTTAGGTTTTTCATCTGTTTAAATTACCAAATTGTTCTTATGATGAAAATCAGTGTAACTATTGTAATTCTGAGCATGCGCAAATCTACTGCATTTTTTCGAGGTGGTGAACTAACGTGTGGACAAAGGGGAGCCGGTGGATATTGTGTATCTGGATTTTCAGAAAGCATTTGACAAAGTGCCTCATGAAAGACTCCAAAGGAAACTGGAGAGTCATGGGATCGGAGGCAGTGTATTATTGTGGATTAAGAGCTGGTTAAGGGATAGGAAGCAGAGAGTAGGGTTGAATGGTCATTATTCTCGATTGATAAGGGTAGTTACTGGGGTCCCTCAGGGGTCTTCCTCCACCCCCATCCCGCTCTCTGTTGGTGTCCCTCAAGTATCTGTCCTTGGACCCCTTCTTTTCTCGATCTACACCTCTTCCCTGGGCTCGTTGATCTCATCTCATGGCTTCCAATACCATCTTTATGCTGACGATACCCAGCTCTATCTCTCCACACCAGACATCACGGTGGAAACCCAGGCCAAAGTTTCGGCCTGCCTATCAGACATTGCTGCCTGGATGTCCAACCGTCATCTGAAACTGAACATGGCAAAGACCGAGCTCATTGTCTTTCCACCCAAACCCTCTTCTCCTCTTCCTCCACTCTCCATTTCTGTTGACAACACCCTCATCCTCCCCGTTTCATCTGCCCGCAACCTCGGAGTCATCTTCGACTCCTCCCTCTCCTTCTCTGCCCATATCCAGCAGACAGCCAAGATCTGTCGCTTCTTTCTCTATAATATTAGCAAAATTTGCCCGTTTCTCTCTGAACAGACCACCCGAACCCTCATCCACTTGCTCGTTACCTCTCGCCTTGACTATTGCAACCTACTACTCTCTGGCCTCCCACTTAACCATCTATCCCCCCTTCAATCCGTCCAGAATTCCGCCGCGCATCTTATCTTCCGCATGGACCGATATACTCACATCACCCCTCTCCTCAAGTCACTTCACTGGCTCCCGATCAGATACCGTATACAGTTCAAGCTTCTCGTACTAACCTACAAATGCACTCAATCTGCAGCCCCTCATTACCTCTCTACCCTCATCTCACCGTACGTTCCTACCCGTAACCTCCGCTCACAGGACAAATCCCTCCTATCAATACCCTTCTCCACCACCGCCAACTCCAGACTCCGCCCCTTCTGCCTCGCCTCACCCTATGCTTGGAATAAACTTCCCGAACCCATACGCCACGCGCCCTCCCTGCCCATCTTCAAATCCTTACTCAAAGCCCACCTCTTCACTGTAGCTTTCGGCACTTAACCACTTACCTCTATTCAGGAAACCTACACTCCCTCATTTGATTGACTGCTTACCTGTCCTTTAGATTGTAAGCTCTTTTGAGCAGGGACTGTCCTTCCTCATTTAAATTGTACAGCGCTGCGTAACCCTAGTAGCGCTTTAGAAATGTTTAGTAGTAGTAGTAGTCTGTGCTGGGACTGCTGCTTTTTAACATATTTATAAATGACCTTCAGATGGGAGTAACTAGTGAGGTAATTAAATTCGCAGATGACACAAAGTTATCCAGGGTCGTCTCATCGCAGGAGGAGTGTGAAAGATTGCAAGAAGACCTCGTGAGACTGGGGGATTGGGCGTCCAAATGGCAGATGAAGTTCAATGTTGTCAAGTGCAAAGTGATGCATGTGGGAAGGAGGAACCCGAATTACAGCTATGTTACGCAAGGTACCGCTTTAGGAGTTACGGACCAAGAAAGGGATCTGGGAGTCATCGTGGATAGGACTTGAAATCTTCAGCTCAATGTGCTGTGGTGGCTAAGAAGGCGAACAGAATGTTGAGTATTATTAGAAAAGGGATGGAAAACAAACATGAGGATGTTATAATGCCGTAATATCGCTACATGGTGCGACTGCACCTTGAGTATTGTGTTCAGTTCTGGTCGCCTCATCTCAAAAAAGATATAAAAGAATTGGAGAAGGTGCAGAGAAGGGCGACAAAAATGATAAAAGGGATGGGACGACTACCCTATGAGGAGAGGTTAAGATGGCTAGGACTCTTTAGCCTGGAGAAAAGGTGGCTGAGGGGTGATATGATAGAGGTCTACAAAATAATGAGTGGGGTAGAGCGGACGGATGTGAAGCGTTTGTTTACACTTTCTAACAATAATAGAATCAGGGGACACAAGATGAAATTAGAATGTGGTAGGTTTAAAACAAATCGGAGAAAGTTTTTCTTTACTCAGCACGTATTTAGACTCTGGAACTCATTGCCAGAGAAGGTGGTGATGGCAGCTGGCCTTGCTGAGTTTAAAAGGGGTCTGGATAGATTCCTGAAGGAAAAGTCCATTGATCAATATTAAATTTGGGGGGTTTGCCAGGTTCTTGGGGCCTGGATTGGCCGCTGTCAGAGACAGAGTGCTGGGCTTGATGGACCTTTGGTCTTTTCCCAGCGTGGCAGAGCTTATGTTCTTATGTGAGTGAAGAAGCAGCAATAGCCTAAAAACCAGATAAACCAGGCTTGAAATCCTGCTTCTCCCACTCATGCTCCTTGTACCCTGGGGAAGTCACTTTCACCCTTCATTGCCTCAGGTACAACTTAGAGTGTAAGCTCGCTTGGAAAGGGAAATAAATTGTGCACTTAAATTTATAACTTGCCTTGAGGTTGGATAAGTTAAGTAAATCTAAAATACATATCCAAATTAAAAAAGTCTCATAGAGATGGGTATTCTCAGACTTAAATGACAGAGTATTGCTCATCAAAGCATAAATTATTACAAGTAGTGCATTCAAATTTCTCTTTTGACACTTCTGATGCAACGTAATGCCTAGTTCTCTTTTAACAAGCAGGGTGAATTAGACACATAACTAGGTGATGTCTGTCTGTTTCATAGTGAATAGCAAAGGAGACGGGAAAAAGTCCAAAAAAGTCTTTATTGAATGAGTTCCAGTCCCAATGTGGCCACATTTTGCCAAATATGCTGCATCAGGGGATAATATCGACAACTAGTACAAAAAATATACAATCACACCATTAAAAATGCAAATAATAATGATTTAAAAATTTTCAAATTCAATTACAAATCATGACCATATATATATAAACATTAAAATCATCTATAAATGATATATATAAAAAAAGCATATAAGTAAATAACTATTCAAAAACACTTAGGGGCCCCTTTACTAAGGCACTCCCAAAAGTGGCTTGCGCTAGTGTAGTCACGTGTTTTGGATGCGTGCTGGTCCATTTCCTGAGCGCGCCTGGAAAAAAGGAGATTTTTTAATGCGCCAGAAAATGGACGTGTGCCACAATGAAAACCAACGCACGTCTGTTTTTGGTCTGAGACCTTAACGCCACCAGTTGACTTGACAGCAAGCGTGCAGCACGTGCCAACTACCGATTACCACTGAGTAAGGGCCCCGCAGTAGAAAATAGAAAATATTTTCTACTACGTGTTTTGGGCACGTGCCAAAAATGGAATTGCCGCCCGGGGCACACAGTAGCTGAGCGGTAGTGCCAATTTGACGTGCCTATGTGCCTTTGTAAAAACAATTTCCCTGTTTAGGTATGTGTCTTATTCATTTTGAATTTACCTTTGGTGTTTTTTCTCTATATGTTTTTAGGAAAAAAGGTAGTTACACCTAGAACCTTTTTTCTATTAGATTTTTATTATTTATTTTAATGTGTATTTGATATGTGTTTTTATTGCATTCTATATATGTTTTTAAGGTTTTTTTGAATAGAAGTTGTTTACTTATATGCTTTTTTGTCTATCATTTATAGATGATTTTAATGTTTACATAGATGATCATGATTTTTAATTGAACTTGAAAATTCTTTTTATCATTATTACTTGCATTTTTAATGGTGTGATTATATATTTTTTGTTGTACAGGTTGTCAATATTATCTCCTTATGCAGCCAATTTCGAAACGTGGCCACATCAGGACTGGAACTCATTCAATAAAGATTTGTTTGGTCTTTTTCCTGTCTGCTTTGCTGTTTTCCTGTTTGGTGTTGCAGACAAATAGAGCCTCTTTTGGTTTCTCTGCTGTTTCATAGTGAATGGCACACTGTCAATACATATAGATTCATGCTAGTATTTAAAAAAAACATGTCTGCATGTATAGGTCTCTTTTAAAATCAACATATCTCCATAACCCACAGTATATGTCCCTTAAATGTTTTTAGGGCCCTGTTTACTTAGTCGTGCTAGAGGCGCGTTAGTGCCTTTAGTGCACGCTAACTGTGTAGGCGCCCACAATATTCCTATGGGTGCCTACACATTTAGCGCACCTTAGTAAACAGAGCTCTTAGTGTTTTCAGTAAGTTTTATTTCTTTTTCCATGGCTCATGACTTAATTAGGCCTGAGCTCCCCTTCAGAACTTTAAAAAAAACCAACATTTTTTTTAGCCATCTGATTTGCTTTGGCTATTTTTGCTGATATGTCCCAGAAGCCTCCCAGTTGGTTTAAGAAACGCTCAAGGTGCGGTAGGACTTTGTCTATGACAGATCCTTACAACCGGTGTCTACCGTACCTCGGGCCTGCTCATAAGTCCTCTCTTTGTAAATTCTGTTCTCAAATGCAGAAAAGAAAACAGAGTAAAGAGGCCTTGCGCAATAAAATTTTGGTGCTCTGAAGTCCGTTCCCTCGACTTCGGCATCAGTCCCAGTGGCATCAGGAGCTGCACCAGACACTAAGGACGCATTGACATCAAGAAGATCTCCCTTTGCGAATGATCAGACCCAAAACCAAGGACCTGCGAGTTTTCTGCTTCATCCTCGGCATCAAGAGATCCAGATATCATGCATCAAGCGCAGGGGAAGAAGCATCGACATTGATCCTCCTCACAGCATGGTGTTGGAGCTCCAGGTCACTGGCATCTCCAGTACCCAAGAAGCGTCCATAGCAAGAGAGCCATTCCCCCTCTGTGGAACCCGTGCCAATATGCCAGTCTCACTGAAACCAGGAACTGCTTCCAATTGAGCTCCCTCATTTTGGCAGCTGTCTCTGTATTGGCACTGGACGATGCCTTTATGGATGCCTGTGCCCGAGGACCAGTTCCAGGTCATGTTACAAGAGGATCTAGAGGATAACCTGACGCAGCACCAAGAGCATCTTTGTCGGCCACAGTGCTGCCCTAACCAATCTTAGAAACCTGTACCCTTTCTGTCAGGCATTTGTCGATGCCGGTGCTGCGTTAGGTGTTGAAGCTAGTACCGACTGATTCAGTGCTCCTTTCCAGTCCTCAGGGAAGGAAGCGATCTGTAAAGCAAGAGAAGGACCCATACCTCGGTGCTGTTGCCCAGAGCCTTGCTGTGTGCCCAGTGGCCCGAGGCAGGTGCAGATTTGGACATCTCATGAAGAGTAATTTTCTGAATCTGATATGGACTGCTCCTGGGGGTCCGAGGTTAAGCTTGAGGAGCCCTCAGAAAAGTGATCCCTTGGCCAGACCCCTCTTCATCACAGGAAAGAAGGAAGTCTCCCCCAGGGAAGCTCTCTTATGTCAACTTTCTGAGGGAGGTGGCTAAAGCCATCCCATTTAATTTGGAAATCAAAGATGAGCTCAGGGCTGAAAGGTTTGAGGTCCTAGATTAGGACTCTCCTCCTAAGGAGGTTGTGACAGTGACCATGCACAGCTTCCTTAAGATGCACAGATGAGGAATTGGGAGTTTCTTTTCACTATGAAGCCTGTACTGAAGGCAGACTCTATGTACAGAGGGCTCCCGCAATTTCCTCACCATTCCATGGTGGTCAAATCTGCCCTTATAAGAGCCAGAAGTTCAAGAACCCGTACCTCGGTGCCCCCAGGTTAGGAATGCTTGCACTTTGGAGTTTTTTTGGGAAGAAAACGTTTCAGAATTCGATACTTATTGTCCTCATTCTATATGAACCTCTACTTGAAGATTTTGGTGCACACTGTTGCAGAGTTTGTGGATACTTTACCGCCAAAGGAGGTTGCAGAACTCCATCAGCTAGTAGCTGAGCAGAAAGAGTGTCAAAAGCACATAGCACAGGTAACTGAAGATGCTTTTGACTTGGCATCCAGACTTTCTGCATTAGGTATTGGCATGCACATACTCTCAGGGTTACTAGTCTCAGACCTAGAACCAGCGGTTCAAGAAAAGTTGGCAGACATCCCATGCCAAAGAGGCAACCTTTTTGGGGACAAGGTGGAAGATAATGCTGACTTTATTAAGAAGAGGACTGACACCATCAAGCCCCTGTCTCGGCCCACTCGTTCTGCGGCCTCCATTTCTCAGAGGTTTTCTGGTGCCAGTCGGTAAAGTTCTTACTACTCTCAAAGGCGTAGATTCACTTTCTCAACTTGCCCTCCCCAGCAGGCCCAGGCTTCATGCTCCCAACCTCAGCAGTTGCGGACTCAGAGGTTCCAGCCAGCTCCACAGTCTAAGCAGGAGACAAGCATTTGACTGGTTTCAGCAAAGCATAGCCAAAATAAGTGCCCAGAGGTTTTGGGGAAAGCCTGAGAAACCAGCTAAACTAAACTAAAATACACTGACTCACTGTGCTATTTTATTATTTTTCCTTCTCTATCCTTCTTTTCTTTAGTTTTTGTATGACCTTCTGTTGACGTGCTTTACTTTTTTTTTTAATGGAATTCCTTTTTCAGATTTTTAGATTGTACACCATTTTGTTCTGCTTTGTCAGTTACAACGTTATAGCAAGCTTTTAAATAAACTATAAACATTCCGGACAACCTTATGGACAGAGAGGGGCTGAATTTTTTTCCAGCAAGGTGGCTCCTTGTAACCTTAGACTGGTGGGTCCTTCAAATAGTCTGGTAGGGTTACACCCTCAATTTGCATCAAACTCCTCCAAATTGTCCACCGAGTGCATCAAGACTTAGCTGTCATTATCAGGTAGTGCTTGAAGTGGAAAACTATTCCCTTATAAAGGCCTATGCAGTCGAACCATTCCACCAGGGGAAGAACAGAAGGGATTATATTCAAAGTACTTCCTCGTGCTCGGGGGGGGGGGGGGGGGATTTTGTCCCATCCTACACCTTATTGCCCTAAAAAAATCTGGTCATCCTTCTTCCTATGATTCAGGCAAATGATTGGATTTATTTATTTTTATTTATTGTATTTGTACCCCAGATTTTCCCACCTTTTTGCAGGCTCAATGTGGCTTACAGAGTATAGATATGATAACGTCGTTACATGATTTAAAAACAGAGGTGAAAGAGGATTTTGATGGAAGGTGTTAGGTAAGGTCGTGTGAGAGGTGTTTTTTGGTGTACTTGGGTGGTTTAAGGAATGATTTGTTTCATTGAGGGTGATTTTTGTAGGCTTTGTTGAAGAGATGTGTTTTCAAAGCTTTGCGAAAGCTGGTTAGATTAGTCATGGTTCTCAGGGCCATGGGTAGTGCGTTCCAAGACTGTGTACTTTTGTACGCAAAGGTAGTAGCATAAGCCTGTTTGTATTTCATTCCTTTACAGCTGGGGAAGTTCAGATTGAGGAATTTGCGGTCCGATCTTTTGGCATTTCTGGGCGGTAAGTCCACTAGGTTTAACATATAGAGTGGGGCATCTGCGTGAATGATTTTGTGTACAGTCGTGCAGATCTTGAACTCAATTCGTTCCTTGAACGGGAGCCAGTGCAGTTTTTCTCTTAGGGGTTTCGCACTTTTGTATTTAGGTGTTCCAAAAATGAGTCTGGCTGCGGTGTTCTGGGCTGTTTGGAGTTTTTTGATGGTCTGTTCCTTACAGCCTGCTTACAGAGCGTTACAGTAGTCCAAGTGGCTTATTACTAATGACTGTACTAGGGTGCGGAAGATGTTTCTTGGGGAAAAAAAGGTTTTATTCTTTTGAGTTTCCACATCGATTGGAACACTTTTTTTCGTTGTATTCTTCGCGTGGGTGTCGAGAGTGAGGTTTCGATCAATGGTGACTCCAAGAATTTTCAGGTTTTCTGAGATAGGAAGTGTGCAGTAGGGGGTGGTTATTGTAGGGAAGTTGTTTGTATTGTATTGGGAGGTGAGAACTAGACATTGAGTTTTTTCTGCATTGAGTTTTAACTTGAATGAGTCCGCCCAAGAGTGCATGATCTGGAAGCTCTGGTTGATCTCGTTGGTTATTTCGTTTAAGCCACTTTTGAACCGGATATGGATCGTAACATCATCAGCATATGTGTAGGGGTTAAGGTTTTGGTTGGCTAGGAGTTTGGCTAATGGTATCATCATTAGGTTGAAGGTAGTTGGTGAGAGGGGGGATCCTTGAGGAACTCCGCATTCCGGTATCCATGGTGGCGATCTGTCCGTATTCGTTGTTACTTGATAGGATCTGGTGGTGAGGAATCCTTCAAACCATTTGAGAACTGGGCCTCCGATTCTGAAGTACTCTAGTAGGTGTAACAAAATTTCATGATCCACCATGTCGAAGGCACTAGACATGTCGAATTGTAGTATGAGTATGTTCTTGCCAGTTGCGATCATTTTTTTTGAATGAGTTCATTGCCGACACTAGTACAGTTTCAGTGCTATGATTTGATCAAAATCCTGATTGAGACTCTTGTAAAATTGAGTGTTTGGTCAGGTATTCCGTGAGTTGTTTCGTCACTATGCCTTCCATCACTTTTGTTGTGAGTGGGATAGAAGCGACTGGTCAGTAGTTGGTTAAGTCCATTGTGCTTTTCTTGGCATCTTTTGGCAGCGGAGTGAGTAGGATGTTTCCATTTTCCGTGGGGAAGAGACCATTCTCTCTGGACTTAAAGGATGCTTTTACACACACAAACAGATATGTTCCAGTCACAGGAGGTATCTCAGATTTGAGTAGGGAAAGACCACTACCAGTATCGTTTTCTGCCATTTGGCCTTGAATCTGCTCCCAGAGTGTTTACAAAATGTCTTGATGTGTTTGTAGCAGTTCTATGCAGACTTGGAAGAGCATGGACAATTGGCTGGTAAAGAACCCATCAAAAGAAGGTACTCAGGAGTCAGTGCGAAGAAATTTGGGTGTTGGAGCTACTAGGGTTTGTTAACTACCTAAAGTTCATTAACTCCCAGTTTCAACAATTGAAGTACATAGGAGCCCTGTTAGACATGGTACAGGCTTGTGCCTACCTTCCTCGAGTAAGGGTGGATTCGCTCATTTGCATCAATATCAGGTCAGCACAGCCAGCAAGTGAGCTTGGTAGATTTTGAGTTTGCTAGGCCACATGGCCTCCACAATGCATGTTATACCCATGGCATGCCACCATTTGTGAGACACCCAGTGGACCTTGGTTTCCCAGTAGTGTCAAGCCATAGCGAATCTGAAGAATGTCATATCATTCAATCAATCCAGACTTGTGGCAATCCCTTCCCTGGATATTTAGGACCAATTTGATTTGAGGACTTTCATTCCAAATTCCTCCTCCTGAGAAAAATCTAACCACAAATGCATCCAACCTGGTATGAGGTTCTCATGTAGATGGGCTTTACACTCAGTGTCACTGTCCATGGAGGAGACTCAATTTCACGTTAGTATCCTAGAGCTCCAGGCAATTTGGAACTCTTTGAAGGCTTTCAGAGATTGGCTGTTGAACCAAATTCTTCTGATCCAAACAGACAATTAGGTTGCTATATACTATCTCAACAAGCAGGGGGGGTTCGGGATCCTAACCATTATGTCAGAAAGCAGTCAGGATATGGCAGTGAGCCACCAGCCACAGCATGATACTCGGGCCCACATACCTGGAAGGGAAAGACAACAGTCTGGTCTATAGATTGAGCTGAGTGATGCAACCATACAAGTATCTCTATATATGGGCATTGCTCTTAAGATCTTCTGAGAGTAGGACACCCCCTCGGAGGATCTCTTTGTCACTCATTTCAACAGCAAAGTCTCTTAGTACTACTCCATTCTCAGATCACTTGACAGGCTAGCGTTGGATGCCTTCCCCTTTCATTGGGGGAAGGGATTTCTATATGCGTGTTCTCTGATCCCTCTGATCGGGAAGACAATGCTTGAAACTCAAGCAGGACCGAGGAACCACAATCCTCATCATGCTATTTACCTGAGGCAGATATGGTTTCCTCTTCTTCTGGGAGTTGTACTTAGAATAACCTTGGAGATTGAACTGACCCTCGCCGCACAGAGCAAGGGTCTCCTTCCGCATCTCAGCCTCCTGGCCCTCGTGGCCTGGAGGTTGAGCATACAGTTTTCAGCCCGCCAACTGCCTGAGACTGTCTCCGAAATCATGTTGTCTTACAGAAAGGATTCCACTAAGAGGTGCTGTACATTCATATCAAAGAGGTGTGAGGGCAAGGCCCTAGACCCTCCAACATGTCATACACAAAAACTGCTTGAATACCTTCTATACCTCTCTAAGTCTAGTTTAAAAAATAATTCTGTAAGGTAAGGGATGCAAAATAAGACAAATAATATTATAATGGCTCTGTATCGCTCCATGGTGCAACCTCACCTTGAGTATTGCGTTCAATTCTTGTCGCCGTAACTCAAAAAAGATATAGCGGAATTAGAAAAGGTTCAAAGAAGAGCAGCCAAAATGATAAAGGAGATGGAACTCCTCCCATATGAGGAAAGGCTAAAGAGGTTAGGACTCCTCAGCATGGAAAAGAAACAGCCAGGGTGGGGAGAGATATGATTTACAATGAGTAAAAGTGAATTGATTTTTTCACTCTTTCAAAAAGTACAAAGACCAGGGACACTCAATGAAATTACATGGAAATACTTTTAAAACAAATAGGAGGAAATATTTTTTCACTCAAATAATAAGTTCTGGAACTTGCTGCTGGAGGATATGGTAACAGCAGTCAGCAAATCAAGGTTTAAAAAACGTTTGGACAGGTTCCTGGAGGAAAAGTTACATAAGTACATAAGTATTGCCACATTGGGACAGACCAAAGGTCCATCAAGCCCAGCATCCTGTTTCCAACAGTGGCCAATCCAGGTCACAAATACCTGGCAAAATCCCAAAAAAGTTCAATACATTTTATGCTGCTTATCCCAACAAAAAAAGCAACACTGGGCCTTCAAGGCTGGGACAACAGGAGTATTTTATTGAAAAACGAGTAAAAAAGCCCGTTTCTGTGAGTGATGAAACGGGCGCTAGCAAGGTATTTGTTTTTTGCAATGATTGTGCTGAAAGAGGTGTTTTTTGTCATTGTGTTGTGTTGGTGATGAATATTTGTTAATTCTGTGTTATGTGCCATTTCTTTTGTTATTGTTTGTTTTGTTGCAGTGTTGTTTGTTTTGTTGTTGTGTTTGTAGGTTGTAGTGTAATGAAGTTACAAAGCAGTTTGTGTTATTTTTTTTATTCATATTTTTTTTTTTACATTTGTAATATTTGTTTATACACAATATTTTTGGTGTACATTTTTTTTGAATGTGGAATAAGTTTTCCTTGTTCTGGGCCTTCAAGTATTTTTACAGTTACATCACATGAGTTCCGTACTCTTGAAAAAGCAACATATAGTTGCCCATGTGTGAACACGGGTTCTGGAAGATGAATGCCAACTTTGTTAAATGTTTGACCTTGTGATTTGTTAATGGTCATTGGAAATGCCAGTTTGACAGGAAATTGTCTTCTGCAGAGTGTGAATGGTAGGTCACTCTGTGAGGGTGCTAGGTGAATTCATGGTATAAAAACCTTACTGCCTGCAGTTGATCCACTGATGATTTCAGCAATGATGATGTTTTGTTTCAAGTCTTTAACAATTAAACATGTTCCGTTACACAAACCGCGTGTGGTGTTTAAATTTCGGAGTAGAATAATAATTGCACCTATTTTTAAATTAAGTTTATGTGAAGGCATGCCAGATGGTGTTTGCTCATGAAGGAACTCTACAGGATATAATTGTTGTTCTTCTTCATTGGAGTCTGTAATAGAATCTGTGCTTAAGTAAGTGATTGTGTTCCCTTCTAAAATTTCAAGAACTTCCTCATTTATTTTGTCCACATGTGAATTTTTTGCACACAAAATGGCTTTTTTGCAAAGTTGTGTACAGTGTCATGGGAATTTTGTATCCCAAAACAGCCTGGACTATATTTGTGTTACAAATGTGCTGTTCTGGTAAATTGTTCTAGTTTTTTGTCATGTGTATTTAGAATGGTTTGTATATTTGTTAGACATAGTTGTTCACAAACTGAGCAGTCATTGTTGCAACCATGCATATGTTGTAATTCTTCCATCATGTAAAATTTGTATTTTTGATATAGTTGTAAAGCATGATTTGGTGTTGCAAAAACACAAATGTATGCAAAGAGTTCTCTTATTTGCTGGGGCATGCTGCATGTTACTGCATCGTCTAATGTGTTCTGCCAGACACTCACCTCAACCAGAGAACACCGCCCAGCTGCAGGGAAAAGCCAATTAACCCCACACTGAGACAAACACATACAAGGGGACACAGAACAAATGCTGACAAGCCAACACTAAGAACACAAGGAGGGAAGGAACAGATCCCTCCCACCACACACAGCAAGCTCTCAGGGAAAAAATAGATAAGAAGCTTCTGCCGGAGAGTCCCAAAACGCTAAAGCAGTGCTTTACCTGAAACTGCAGGTAAAAATAGCTCCTAGCTTGTCACTGCAGACTTCAGCTACCACCCAGCTGACCAATAGCAAGCAAGTCCCACCCAGCTACCCTAGCAGAGAGATCCCTAGCCCCTCCCTAGCCCTAGCAGAGTGGGAACCAGCCTCTCCTCAGCCTGCTTAGCAAAACAGCAGAAACATAACACCAGGCAAATTTAACTTTCAGGGTTACTACTTCAACAAAGACAGGCCTTCTTGTATGCTGACAGAAAGAACTCGGCTTCAAACTCCAGGTCTACCAATGCCTCCTGCACCTCCCAATGATGGGGTCTCAGTTCAGTCCTTTGGTTTCATAATAGCAGGCAGGGCCGTGCCGATGCGGTAAGCGAGGTAAGCGCCGCAGGGGGGCGCCCACCTCTGGAGGGCGCCGCCGCGGTGCTTACCCTCGCCCCGCCGAGGCCTTTAAATCTTTTGGTCGCCCCGGGTGTCACCAGAAAGGGGGGTGCCGCCGCTCCCGCTGCTCTTCATCCTGGCACCCCCCCCCCCCCCCCCCGCACCAGCCCTTTAAATTTATTTGCCGACGCGATAGCGAGCGCAGCACCTCGTGTGGAAGTAAAGGAAGCGGATCCGATCATCTCATTGGGCCTTCCCTCACTGTCCCGCCCTCCTCTGACGCAACTTCCTATTTCCTGTAGGGCGGGACAGTGAAGGAAGGCCCAATGAGATGATCGGATTTGCTTCTTTTACTTCCACACGAGGTGCTGCGCTCGCTATCGCGTCGGCAATTTCTTTTTAAAGACGGGTGGCAGGGAGAAGACGAGGCAGGGTGAGGGTGGGGGACAGATGGGGTGACCGTGAAGGTGGGGGAGGACTCGGATAGCAGAAGGGACTGGGTGGGAGACAGATGGGGTGAGGGGGACTCGGATGGGCAGAAGGGACTGGGTGGGAGACAGATGGGGTGAGGGTGGGGGGCACTTGGATAGCAGAAGGGACTGGGTGGGAGACAGATGGGGTGAGGGGGACTCGGATGGGCAGAAGGGACTGGGTGGGAGACAGATGGGGTGAGGGTGGGGGGCACTTGGATAGCAGAAGGGACTGGGTGGGAGCCAGATGGGGTGAGGGGGACTCGGATGGGCAGAAGGGACTGGGTGGGAGACAGATGGGGTGAGGGTGGGGGGCACTTGGATAGCAGAAGGGACTGGGTGGGAGACAGATGGGGTGAGGGGGACTCGGATGGGCAGAAGGGACTGGGTGGGAGACAGATGGGGTGAGGGTGGGGGGCACTTGGATAGCAGAAGGGACTAGGTGGGAGACAGATGGGGTGAGGGGGACTCGGATGGGCAGAAGGGACTGGGTGGGAGACAGATGATGGGGTGAGGGTGGGGGCACTTGGATAGCAGAAGGGACTGGGTGGGAGACAGATGGGGTGAGGGGGACTCGGATGGGCAGAAGGGACTGGGTGGGAGACAGATGGGAGAAGGGGCATGGAGCTGGAACTGGGGTCTGAAAAGTGAGCAGGAGGGAGAATGGGGTCATGCCTGGGGCAGGGGTGGATGGGAGAATCAATGGATCTGGAACTAGGGGCAGCCGCAGGTGGGAACTGGGAGCCGAAAAGAGGGGGCAGTGAGAGAGGGGGGATAGATCCTGGATGGAATGGGGAGTGAGAGGGAGGGCAGACCCTGAATGGATGGGAGGGGGAAAGAGAGAGGGCAAATGGTGAATCGAAGGAGCAGAGAGAAAGGGCAGACAGTGGATAGAAGGGAGTGAAAGAGCAGACAGTGGATGGAAGGGGGCAGAGATAGTGGGCAAATGCTAGAGGGAAAGGAGAGAGAGAGGGCAGATGGTGGATGGAAGGGGGAGAGAGAGATGGCAGACTGGGGCAGATGGTGGATGGAAGGAGCAGAAATAGAGGGCAGATGTGGATGGAAGGGACATTAGAGAGGGCAGACACTTGAGAGCAGAGAGAGAGCGAAGACAGATGCTGGATGGAAGGAAGACGGTGAAAAGAAGATAAGGAAAGCAGAAACCAAAGACAACAAACTGTAACTATATATTTTTATTATTTTGCTTTAGGATATAGTATTTTAGCTGTGTTAATAAATGTTTATAAATAGAACATGTAAATAAGGTAATCTTTTTATTGGACTAATTTTAATACATTTTGACTTAACTTTCAGAGAACAAAACCCCCTTCCTCAGATCAGGATAGGATACTGTAACAGCACTATACTGTATTGACCTGAGGAAGGAGATTTTGGCCTCTGGAAGCTAAATGTATTAGTCCAATAAAATGGTATTATTTTATTTTCTGTATTTGTTTTATTTCTATTTGTTAATTTGTAAAGTGGTGATTGGTATTTGTTAGTTTTTTCAAATTTACATCTGCTGTCTTTATATTTTGCACAGTACTAGGGGACATTTTCTGTTTCTGTGGTGTTGCATTGTATGCAGAGTCTGGTATCGGGGGTTCAGTTTAATTTTTGTCTAAATAGAAAGTTTATGATTACTTATCCTATAGTGGATTAGGGTGTATCTGTGTTTGAAAAAGACATGGCTTTCAGTTGGCATTGACTGTGCAGGATCTACGATCTGTACTATTCTGTCTGGTTTCGTTTTACAATAGGTGAATTGATGTTCTAGTGCTCACTGTAGTGTTTAAGATGCTTTCCTTTTCCTTGTGTAACTCGTAGAAATGACTGCTTATGGTATGGTAAAATTGCTCTATAGGTCGTGAGTGTTTTGTATTCTCGGTATGCCTAGTACTGGATTGGGGGGGGGGTGTTAAACAATGACCGGCCCCGGGTGTCAACTACCCTAGCTACGCCACTGCTGCCGACGTCTCCCTTCCCTTGCACTCGTTGGTTCCCTCAGTGTCCCGCCTTCTTCTGACGTCAGAAGAAGGCGGACACTGAGGGAACCAAGAGCGCAAAGGGAAGGGAGACGTCGGCAGCGCTCCGCTTTCACTGACGCTGCTGCGACCGGAAGTAAAAGATTTAAAGGCCCCAGGGTGCGGAGGGAAGGGCAGAGAGGCATGGATGGGAGGGCAGGGCCCAGGGAGAGGACAAATTGCTGGAAGGGAAGGGGAGGGGAGAGAGGATTGCTGGCTATGGATGGAGGAGGGAAGGGCAGAGAGGGACAAGGATGGACATGGGGGCCCAGGGAGAGGACAAATTGCTGGAAATGGAGGGGAGGGGATAGAGGAGGCAAGGATTGCTGGCTATGGATGGAGGAGGGAAGGGCAGAGAGGGACAAGGATGGACATGGGGGCCCAGGGAGAGGACAAATTGCTGGAAATGGAGGGGAGGGGAGAGAGGAGGATTGCTGGGTATGGATGGAGGAGGGAAGGGCAGAGAGGGACAAGAATGGACATGGATGGGAGGGCAGGACCCAGGGAGAGAGGAGAAATTGCTGGAAATGGATATAGAGCAAGAAATGAAGAAGAAAGGAGAAAAGTAAAGAAATAAATGGAAAGGAAGCCCTGGAAATGGAGTTAAGAGGACATATAGCAGCAGAATCAGATACTGGACCAGCATGATTGAAAAAAGAAAGTCACCAGACAACAAAGGTAGAAAAAAAATATTTTATTTTCATTTTAGCGTTTGGAATATGTCCACTTTGAGAATTTACATCTGCTATCTTATTTTGCAATGTATAGCAATTTGTTTCTAAGAATATTGCTGACAATTCCTTTCAGTGTGACAAGTGGTGAGCGATCATTTTCATTGGGGGGGGGCGTGATCATTTTCACGGGGGGGGGGGGGGGGGGCGCCAACTGATAGTCTGCAGGGGGGCGCCAGAGACCCTAGGCACGGCCCTGATAGCAGGAGGGCACCTCTCCATATTCCATGAGAAGTAAACCAACGTTACCTCAGACCAATATGTCCTGGAAATACTAAAGCAGGATTACAAGCTGGATTTCTCCCATTCCATTGCAGATTATTTTCTTGGAATCTCCATGCAAGTTCCAGCCCAAATGCCAAGCAGTTCAAGCCACCTTACAAACGTTTCTTCATTTAGGCACAGTAGAGGCTGTCCCCAGTTGTGATTGGGGAACGGAAAGTTATTCCATTTACTTTGTTGTCCAAAAAAGGGGATTTCTTCCACCTGGCTTTGAACGTCAAAACAATCAACACAGTGTTAAAGGTTCAACATTTCACAATAGGAACATTATCGTCTAATAGTTTCAGTCCAGCAGGGAGAGTTGCTAACCTCCCTGGATCTCAAGGAATCGTACGTTCATATTCTCATTTGACCTCGCCACAGAAGATCCCTGTGATTTGCAATCCTTGGAGAATGTTATCAGTTTATGACCATGCCATTCAGCCTTTCCACATCACCAAGGACATTTTTCAAGGTCATGGTAGTAGTGGCAGCTTTCTATCGCAAGGATGGATTGCAGGTTCATCCATACCTTGACGATTGGCTGATTTGCGAAGCTTCCTATCTAGAGAGTCTTCAGGTTTCATCCAGGATAGCTACTCTTCTTCAGTCCTTAGGATTGGTATTCAGTTTCACCAAGAGTCACTTGTTTCCAACACAAATCTTGGAGTATCTGGGAGTGATATTCGACATAGGCTTAGGGAAGACATTTCTTCCTATTGCTCATCAGCAAAAGATTTATACCAAAGTTAGGATCTACTTTCCCTACCATATCCTGGGGTCTTTCTGGTCAGGTCAAGCTTGTCCTCATTTTAAAGATACCAGGTGCTATTGTCCTGGGTGACCTAGCTTTAATCAGAGATCCAGGTATTGGCCCAAGCAGGACTTCAGAACTCCAGGCTTTGTCCTGTCGAGATCCTTCAAATTTTCCCTGAAGGGGTGACGGTGCACACTGTCTCGTTTTTTCTTCCTAATGTGGTTTCTGCCTTCATCTCAATCAACCTTTCTTTCTTTACGCTTGCTTGACATTCGCCATGTACTCCTGCACTATTTATTTATTTATTTATTTATTTTATTTTTTTGCATTTGTATCCCACATTTTCCCACCTATTTGCAGGCTTATTTGGAAGTAACCAGTGAGTTCCGTCAGTGAGATCATTTATTCGTGCATTGCTTGGGACCTCAAAAAGGTAATGTGGCTTCCAAAGCCATGATTGCTCACTGGGTCAAGGAGGCTATTGCGTCTGCGTATTTACTAGCGGGTAAACCGCTTCCGGCCAGATTCCATGTGCGTTCTACCCAAATTGTCGCGACTTCCTGGAGGAAGCCTGTTCTCCCTGAAGGAAATATATAGGACAGTGACATGGTCTTTCTTGCATACCTTATCCAGACAATATCGTTTTGATGTCTCCACTCGGTCCATTTATTTGGCACGTTGTATACCTAGGACAGATGGTCTGATAGCAAGCTTAAAGAAAGAAAGGTTGATTGAGATGAAGGCAGAAACCACATTAGGAAGAAAAAACGAGACAGTGTGCACCGTCACCCCCTTCAGGGAAAATCTGAAGGATTACAAACTCAAACTGTAAATACAGGAATACGCTGGTGTAATCAATAGGTAAATCTATACTAGACAAAACAAAACACCAGTCAAAGTGGTCAATCACACTGTGATAATATCATTTTGATGTCTCCACTCTGGTCGCCGCATCTCAAGAAAGATATAGTAGAATTGGAAAAGGTGCAGAGAAGGGCGACTAAAATGATAGCGGGGATGGGACGATTTCCCTATGAAGAAAGATTAAGGAGGCTATGGCTATTCAGCTTGAAGAAGAGACGGCTGAGGGGAGACATGATAGAGGTATATAAAATAACTAGTAAAAAAGCCCCGTTTCTGATGCAAATGAAACAGGGGCTAGCAATGTTTTCTTCTGTGTGCATGTGGGAGTGTGTGTGTCCCTGCCCTCTGGCCTCTCTCCCCTCCCCCCTCTGAGTCCTTCACTGTTAGAACCAGCGATTTGATTTCGTGCTCTGCTGTTTTCCTTCACTGACTGTGTTACAGAGAGGGCGGGGCAGACACTCATAGGGAAACCGGATATCTCGCCCCCTCACACTTCCGGCTGGAGGCTTCATAGAACGTTGGTGTTGCCTTTTATATAGAGAGATGAGTGGAGTGGAACAGGTGGATGTGAAGCGTCTGTTCACGCTTTCCAAAAATACTAGGACTAGGGGGCATGCGATGAAACTACAGTGTAGTAAATTTAAAACAAATCGGAGAAAATTTTTCTTCACCCAACGTATAATTAAACTCTGGAATTTGTTGCCGGAGAAAGTGGTGAAGGCGGTTAGCTCAGCAGAGTTTAAAAAGGGGTTGGACGGTTTCCTAAAGGACAAGTCCATAAACCGCTACTAAATGGACTTGGGAAAAATCCACAATTCCAGGAATAACATGTATAGAATGTTTGTACATTTGGGAAGCTCGCCAGGTGCCCTTGGCCTGGATTGGCCGCTGTCGGGGACAGGATGCTGGGCTCGATGGACCCTTGGTCTTTTCCCAGTATGGCATTACTTATGTACTTATGTCACATTCCCCATAACACCCTAAAACATAAGAATAGCCATACTGGGTCAGACCAATGGTCCATCTAGCCCAGTATCCTGTTTTCCAAACAGTGGCCAAGGCAGGTCACAAGTACCTGGCAGAAACCCAATCGTGGCAACACTCCATACTAAAAATTGCTCCAGGAATTTGTCCAAACCTTTTTTAAACCCAGATACGCTAACCGCTGTTACCACATCCTCTGGCAAAGAGTTGAGTGAAAAAATATTTCCTCCTTTTTGTTTTAAAAGTGTTTCCATGTAATGGAACAAATAAAAAATCGATTTACTTCTAGTCGTTCTACACTACTCAGGATTTTATAGACTTCAATCTTATCTCCCCTCGTCCGTCTTTTCCAAGCTGAAGAGCCCTAACCTCTTTAACCTTACCTCATACGAGAGGAGTTCCATCCCCTTTATCATTTTGGTCGCTCTTCTTTGAACCTTTTCTAATTCTGCTATATCTTTTTTGAGATACGGCGACCAGAACTGAACACAATACTCAAGGTGCGGATGCACCATGGAGCGATACAAAGGCATTATAGTATTTTCGGTCTTATTCACCATCCCTTTCCTAATAATTCCTAGCATCCTGTTTGCTTTTTTGGCCGATGCCGCACACTGAGCAGAAGATTTCAGCTTATTATCTACAACGACACCCAGATTTTTTTTCTTGAGTGCTGACCCCCAAGGTGGACCCCTAGCATCAATTTGATTCAGATTATTCTTTCCAATGTGCATCACCTTGCATTTGTCTACATTAAATTTCATCTGCTATTTGGATGCCCAGTCTTCCAATTTCCTAAGATCTACCTGCAAGATTTCACAGTCTGCATGTGTTTTAAGAACCTTGAATAGTTTTGTATCATCTTCAAATCTGATCACCTCACTAGTTGTTCCGATTTCCATATCATTTATAAATATGTTAAATAGTACCAGTCCCAGTACAGATCCCTGCGGCACTCCACTGTTCACCCTCCTCCATTGAGAGAAATTACCATTTAACCCAACCCTGTTTTCTATCCAATAACCAATTCCTAATCCTTAACAGAACATTGTCTTCTATCCCATGACTCTTTAATTTTCTCAGGAGTTTGTCATGAGGAATTTTGTCGAAAGCTCTCTGAAAATCTAGACTAATCAAAGAAATGAAGCAAATTGGTGAGGCAAGACTTCCCTTGGCTTAAACCGTGCTGACTTTGTCCCATTAAACCATGTTTATCTATGTGTTCTGTAATTTAATTCTTTATATAGTTTCCACTATTTTACCTGGAACTGACTTCAGGCTTACCGGTCTTTAGTTTCCCGGATCACACCTGGGAACCCTTTGTAGAAATCAGTGTTACATGGGCCACCCTCCAATCTTCAGGTACTATGGATGATTTTAACGACAGGTTACAGATTATTAACAGCAGATCAGCAGTTTCATGTTTGAGTTCTTTCAGTACCCTTGGATATGTTCCATCTGAGCCAAGTAATTTACTACGCTTTAATTTGTCAGTTTATCTGCAGAGAGGCATGAGAGAGATAGATATGAGGGCTATGAAAGAGAGAGACAAACTGAGTGACAGCTGTGAGGGGAAGTATGAGAGAAAGACACACAGAGACTGGGTGAAGGCTGTGGGGGTAGGTATGAAAGAGAAAGATAGACTGGGTGAAGCTGGGGGGGGGGGGGTTATGAGAGAGAGAGAGAGAGAGACAGACTGGGTGAAGGCTGTTGGGGGAGTTTGAGAGAGAGAAGCAGACTGGGTGAAGGCTGTGGGAAGGGGGGATGAGAGAGAAACTGATGGAGACTCAGGCTATGGTGATAGGTGAAATAAAGAGGCAATTGCCTCTTTGTTTCACCTATTAGAGGGTAACAGCTGACAGCATGCCTTGGATAGAGAGACTATTAACTTTGCAGTTGATAAGCAGAGGCACCTTAATGAACTGCTGTACTAAAGTTTTTATAAGGGGGAAAAAGATCTTAATAAGTCAATTTCTAAAGGACTTACTGCTAACCTGGGTAAGGATTCCAACCCCCCCCCCCCCCAAGAAAAACATTCACTGGGGACAGTTTTGACAGGGTGGGAAAGGAGAAGCAAGTAAGGTCTTAGACGCTGGCTCCTATGTTTTTGGGCCAGCTCCTATATTTAATGAAAATTTGTTGAGTCCTGGTATAGTGTCTTATGTGTGCTATAAGAGGGGAGGGTGACAGTGTATAATGGTAGCTTTATTTGTAGCTCTAAAAATCCCTCCCTACAAATTATATGAATCTAGGTTCTATTGCTGTGGGAACTGGCAAGAAAGAAAACTTAATGTAACAGAAACCAGAATGCAAGTATATATTTTTAAAAACTACAATAATGTAAACCTAAATGTACACTGATAAAACAGCATTATATGGTGAATCAATATTCTATAGTGAATTGTTTCTCAGTTTTTTTGGTGCTTTTCATCGACCCGAAGGCTGCAAATATATAAAGATACCATCCCAGCATCATTGGACACCCTACCTCCACTCCTGTACCAAAAGTTAGTAAAGAAAATAATAAAAAAAATGGCTACTTAGCTGTATAGTCGTGGCAAAAAAACGCTCTTGTAATATCTGAAAGGAAAAGATCTTATGAGTGGGGTGGCGTGAATACTGGTGTCCTATGCAGATAGCAATGTAAGCCACGGGTGTCTTGTCTCTTGTCATGGTGAGCCCTTAGGTCCCCTAAGGCCAAAAGACCTCAGCGGACAGCCGTGCAACCCCGAATCTTCACCCGCGGCGGCCGCCGTTCACCAAAGGTTGAGCCCTCAGCTGCAGGCGGCCAGCAGGACTGCTGGAACCGCGGGGTTGACGGTTGGCCTGGCCGGCAGTTAGCAAACACAGTCTATGGATGGTGGCTAGCAAGGGCGACTAGTCCTCCATGGGTAACAGTCTCTGGATAGTGGCTAGCACGGGCGGCTAGTCCTCCGTGGGTAACAGTCACAGTCTCTGGATAGTGGCTAGCAAGGGCGGCTAGTCCTCCGTGGGTAACAGTCACAGTCTCTGGATAGTGGCTAGCAAGGGCAGCTAGTCCTCCGTGGGTAGCAATCACAGTCTCAGTATAGTGGCTAGCAAGGGCGGCTAGTCCTCCGTGGGTAGCAATCACAGTCTCAGTATAGTGGCTAGCAAGGGCGGCTAGTCCTCCGTGGGTAGCAATCACAGTCTCAGTATAGTGGCTAGCAAGGGCGGCTAGTCGTCCAACATGAACTCCCTGGACTTGCTTCGGGAACAAAAACCGGAAGCACCCAGGTCCTCTAGTCTTCGAGTTTAAATAAAATTGCAGAGTCCAAAAAAATGAGCATGAGATAAATAAAGCTGACAGTCTCATGTATTCAAATACACTTCAATATTATTAAATGACTCTAAATATATCACAATATATGATTTTTTCACTTACAGATCAGCAACTGTGGGAAGGAGCAACTCCCATCAGAGTTGGAGCAACTCCCCTCAGAGTTAGAAACTGCAAAAGAACGCCTACGCATGCGTACTTTATATAAGCACCCACAGCTGATTCTCAAAGAGCGGGAAGATTTTCAAACTAAAGATTGCCACTCTATTTCCCTGTTCAAGCCACCAGGGATCACTGTGTCCCACCGATAGTTAAATTCTTGTTCTTTTCTCAGTAAAATCTGTGGAACATCACCACCTTGAGGTAAAGAGATTTGGGCAAGTACAATGAATCTCAGATCTTCAATCACATGATGTTCCTGTGTCCAATGATCCACTAAAGGTCCTTCATTTTTGTGGTTCCTCAAATTACTGAGATGTTCCCCGATGCGTTGTTTGATACGTCTATTGGTATGACCGATATACCATTTACTGCAGGGACAGATTACAACCTGAGATGAATTGCAGTCAGTTAGACTATTAAAGTAATAAGGTTTTTTTAGTTTTAGGATTCAAAACCATCTCTGTGTGCCATGCATGCTGGCAGTAGACACATCTGCCACAGCTCTTATGCCCCTTTTCAGTAGTTGTGGTGGAATTCCAAGAAAAAGAATTAACCAATGTCAACATTTCACCCAAATTATGGTCTCTCGTATAGGCGAAGGTGAGACATTCATGAAACCCATGTATTGCGAGCATGGGCCAGTGTTTGTTCACAATATCCCTGATGGCTTTTGTTTGACAGGAAAAAGGCAATACACATGTCAATTTGGCATTTCTATCAGAAATCCTGGAAGAGGGATTAAGCAACCGATGTCAATTAGCATTAGTGGCTCTTTTGTAAGCCTTTTTAATAACTTTATTAGGGTGCGCTCGTGATTTCAATCTGTGACATAAGTCCGCTGCTGATGTTTTGAAATCATCTTCAGAAGCAGATAATTTTTTGAGGCGTAAGAATTGGCCAACAGGAATACCATTTTTAGTTGCTACATGATGAAAACTGCGGTAATGAAGTAATGTATTGGAATCTGTGAATTTGCGGTATATTTTTGTTTTAAATTGTCCATGCTGTAATTCAATATTAATGTCCAAATAGTTAAGGGAATGACCCCCAACCACAGGTTCAAACTTAATGTACCTATCTACCGAATTTAAATACTGAAAAAAAATCCTGAAGTTTTACATCATCAATAAAGCGTTTCCATAGAATGATGTCAGAGCAAAAATTAGAGGGATAAAGATGTTTCTCCTCAAAGTCCGCCATGTATAGGCATGCAGTGGTAGGCACTATAGTGGCGCCCATTACAATGTCATGAGTCTGCAAATAAAATTGATTTTCAAATTGAAATTTTTTTTTTCATATTATGACCTCTGTAAGTAAATTCAAAAAATTCACTTTCTCTAGAGAGAAAGATCCAATTGTTGTAAATGGAAATCCACTAATTTACAAGCCTCATCATGTGGAATGCTGGTATATAAAGATATGACATCCAATGACACCAATTTTATTGACTGGTCACGTATCTCTAGGTTCTGCAATATTTGAATGAGATGCGCCGAGTCTCGTAGATAAGATGGTGTCAAAAAAATCCTAGATTGTAAGTGATAATTCACAAATTGAGACAGAGGTTCATTCTGAGATCCACTACCGGAGACTATAGGTCGTCCCTGTGGGTATATTAATCCTTTATGGGTTTTAGGCAAAAAGTAAATAAAGGGAGTTTGTGGATATTTTTTGAACAGATATCAAAATTCTCTATTAGTGATGATACTTGTTTGAGCTGCTATCAGTAGAGCATTATGCAGATGCGCTTCTGTGCGATAATCTTCTCTGTTTAGAACCACTACACCACCACCTTTATCAGCTCGCAGTATGACTATGCTTTTATCAATTTTTAAACTGTGTAGTGCTTCTCGCTGTGATCGAGTTAGATTAGAGGGTGTATATTGCAAATGTTGTTCCATTGCATCAAGGTCCCGTAAAACCAAGCGCTGAAAAGCTTCAAGCATAACATCAGGTGGACCCGGGGGCATCCATATGGAAGGCAAGTGATGTGTTGTCATGAATGTTTGAAATACTTCCTGTGGATCATTCTGCTCTTGTTGATCAAAGTGTAATTTTAATTTACGAAAAAACCTGTGAAGGTGTCTTCTGTTGGTGAATCCGTCATACCATGTAGAAGGAACAAAAGATAAACCCAATTCCAAAATGCTAATCTGTGACTCAGTCAAGATTTTATCAGACAGGTTGAAAACTATTCTTTTACTCCCCGTTGTGGGCGCCGACCTCTGTTGGATTTGGGTAAGCCTTGTTGTATGATGGGTTCTGGTGCTAAAAAAGATTCTGACACAGATGATTCACTCACTGTAGCTGTAGAAGGTAATGGATTATGGGCTAATGTTCTGGATGAAGCCGCTGCTCTATGAGATGATTCATCGCCTGATGAATCACTGGAAGTGTTTGTAAAGCCAACTTTCTTCATTTTGTGGTATCTCTTAGATTTTCTATTCACATTCATCCATGGATAAACATAGCCTCTGGTGTAATCACTCTCATCTCTTTTGAATTTTGCTATTTTCTGACCTTGTATTTCTCAATGTTGTTATGGTGTAATTGGAGCTGGGAATCATAGTTGGAATTACTAGTGATCACTTTCATTGCTTCTAATTTCTTATGTACTTCCTGTTGTTGTTGAATGAGTTCTTTCTGTAATTTGTCTATTGTTAGCAACATAAGATCCAGTGAACAGCGTGTCACTACTTCATTCCATTGGGTGACAAAATCTTTGTCATCTAAAAAATGTGACTCTTTATTCCAACGTAAGCCCCTTGGCACCTGTTGAACATGGCAATATTCAATGAGGGTTTTCATGTGGGATTCTGTGCGAACCTCTAACTTATGGGCTCTATTTATTTCCGCCCAATCAAGCGTTATACTCTCTTCAGCTGATGTAAATAATCGGTCGCCCATCAATAGTTCTTGTATGCGTTTGGCAGGTAACCCTGATTTCGAGCTCCAACCTGTGAAAGAAAGAAAACAAGCCAATTATTATAAAAATAAAAGCTATTTATTTACAAGCAAGTGAAACTGACAAAAGTGAAACACGAGTAACTGGAAATTATATGCAGTTATATGCAAACACAAGATAACTCAGGAAAAAGAAAGAGGATTAGTTAGACCGAACGCATGTTAAACCCTGGGTCAGGCCTAGAAACAGACCTCCTATCATTATCCTTTAACAATAACAGAGCTCGTATACAACCTGCATGCAGATGAAGGTAGAAGAACAGCTGGATGCAGATGATCCCCAGCAGGTTCCAGCAGTGCGGGCCAAGTGGATGGCTGGTAGAAACCTGAATGATGGTAATTCAGGCCAAATGATAAAGCCAGATTTTTATCCTTGGTTTCCACAGCCTCTTTATACAGTTCTGGTAGAGGCAAAGTCCTTGAGGATTAGCAAGCTCTTCTCAATGTTCTGGACCCTCTGACATGGGAAATTATGCAAAGTCATGTTGTATTAGCGAATTGCAACTCTAGGGTCTCAAACTTCACACAACTTAGTGACATGATTCAGTCTGCAAGCCCAGGCTTCAGTGTAGCTGAGTCATTGTGACTTGGGGTGCATGTCACTGAATAAGAATGTTGTCAGGTGATCATATTGGGCAGTCTGTCCATAGGCAATACTGTTATTTTTATGCAGGACCTTGGTAGAATTGGGGCAGTATCAGGGCCATGCCTAGGGTCTCTGGCGCCCCCCTGCAGCCTATCAGTTGGCGGCGGCGGCGCCCCCCCCCCCCCCCCCCCGTGAAAATGATCGCTCACCACTTGCCACACTGACAGGAATTGTCAGCAATATTTTTAGAAACAAATTGCTATACATTGCAAAATAAGATAGCAGATGTAAATTCTCAAAGTGGACATATTCCAAACACTAAAATGAAAATAAAATGATTTTTTTTCTACCTTTGTTGTCTGGTGACTTTCTTTTTCTGATCATGCTGGCCCAGTATCTGATTCTGCTGCTATCTGTCCTCTTAACTCCGTTTCCAGGGCTTCCTTTCCATTTATTTCTTTCATTTCATCCTTTCTTCTTCATTTCTGGTCCTCAGCTTCTGCCTATTTTCTTCATCCATGTGCAGTTTTTCTCCTCTCTTCCTTTTCCCTCATTTCATCTCCTTCATCTCTCTTCCCTCCCCTCTATGTCCAGCAATTTCTCCTCTCTCCCTGAGCCCTGCCCTCCCAATCCATGCCCATCCATGCTCCTCTGTGCCCTGCCCTCCCAATCCATGCCCATCCATGCTCCTCTGTCCCCTGCCCCCTCCATTCATCCCTATCCAGCAATTCCCCTCTCTCCCTGAGCCCTGCCCTGCAATCCATATCCATCCATGCCCATCTGTCCCCTCCATTCATCCCTATCCAGCAATTCCCCTCTCTCCCTGAGCCCTGCCCTCCCAATCCATGCCCATCCATGGTCCTCTGTCACCTGCCCCCTCCATTCATCCCTATCCAGCAATTCCCCTCTCTCCCTGAGCCCTGCCCTGCAATCCATATCTATCCATGCCCATCTGTCCCCTCCATTCATCCCTATCCAGCAATTCCCCTCTCCCTGCCCTCCCAATCTATGCTCATCCATGCTCCTCTGTCCCCTGCCCCCTCCATTCATCCCTTTCCAGCAATTCCCCTCTCTCCCTGAGCCCTGCCCTCCCAATCCATGCCCATCCATGCTCCTCTGTCCCCTGCCCCCTCCATTCATCCCTTTCCAGCAATTCCCCTCTCTCCCTGAGCCCTGCCCTCCCAATCCATGCCCATCCATGCTCCTCTGTCCCCTGCCCCCTCCATTCATCCCTTTTCAGCAATTCCCCTCTCTCCCTTCCATGACCCCCCCTCGCATCCATGCTCCTCTCTCTCCCATGTCCCAGCCTGGCCCACCCTCTTCTCCCACCCCCCTTCGCATCCATGCCCCCCCCCTTCGCATCCTTGCTGTCGTTTCTCCCCTGCCCTCCCGCTCCCATTGTTCAACTGCCCACCCTCTTCTCTTCCCCAACATCCCTTTTCTTTTTTTTTTCTTTTTAAAGTTACCTCCGTGGCGGCGGTTCCAGCAGCGCAGCGTCAGGGAAGGAGGCGGCACTCCCGACGTCTAGCCTTCCCTTCGCTGTGTTCTGCCTTCTTCTGACGTCATCCTTGACGTCAGAAGAAGGCGGAACACAGAGAAAGGGAAGGCTAGAGACGTCGGGAGCGCCACCTCCTTCCCTGACGCTGCGCTGCCGGAACCGCCACCACGGAGGTAAATTTAAAAAGAAAAAAAAAGAAAAGGGATGTTGGGGGGAGGGCAAGCGAGGTGAGCATGGTGCGGCGGCACCCCCCAGAGGGAAGCGCCCCCCTGCCATGCTTACCTCGCTTACCGGGTTAGCACGGCCCTGGGCAGTATGTATGCATGAAGTATCTGATGCTGTGATGGTTACCAAGCTCCCATAATAGTCATATAGGCAGGGGTTTTGCTCCTTCATGTTCAGTTTTACAATCAAGTACTGTAGAGATGAAAAGGGGCAGGGTGAACAAGAGATAAAAGGGACTTGAGATCAGGGCAAGGCTGGCCTAACCATTAGGACTAGGGGTTGGGGGGAGGATTCCAAAGAGCAGCTCCAATCAAAGTAACACAATAGGTCCAGACAACCACACAAAGTAAAAGAAATAGCTGTACTTTTGCCAGCAAGGAGAGATGGAATTGGGGTAATTGTGATAGTTGGAGAGGGAGTGCAAGGCTGCAAGTTTGCCTAGGGCATCTAATACCCTTGCACCAGCCCTGCATCTTGTGGGAGCCAGGGGTATTATAAAACAAAACACTCTCCATTCATAACAAGAATAATGATTGAAGTTCAGTGGCTCCTAGATTTCTTTTGTCAGGGCTGCTAAGTTTCCATCATTGTTCTTGTGCAGAGCATTATTTCTTCATTTATACCACTTTAATGACATTAACATTAATGTGATGTAATTCATTGTGGAAGCTAATGGACTGGTGTTCACGTGATTGTAGGCATTTAAAAATGTTTATGTTACAGCAGAGGGACCTGATGTGCTTGTCTGTTTGGGGCCCATCAAAGGATCAGTACTGCCTTGTTTGTGGACCTGTCCTCCAGGAACTTGCCCAAACATTTTTCGAACTCTTTTATACTACTAGTCGTGATCACATCCTCTGGCAACACATTTCATAGGTTAATTGTCCATTGACAAAAAAAATACTCTTAAATTTGTTTAAAATCTGCTGCTAGTTAGTTTCATGCAATGTCCCATATTTCTGGTATTCTTTGATTGATTGAATAAATAGACAGCCTCTATGTGCACTAGTGTTGTGGCTGTATATCCTAACACACCTTAGACATCAGTCACATGGACTTGAATAAAGAGATCACAATATAAAGAGAGAGAAATCTCCAATTACAGGAGAGGCTGATGTCTAATGGAGCACCTGAACTGAGATGTTGGATATGCTAGCTGCTCCCTCTGGCCTGTATGAGTGATTGGAACCCTTTCATTTGCCACAACACACAGGAGATAAGTTGCCCTGCATACATGTGGGCCCAAGAGAATGCAAGACCTGGTAATCCCTGCAGTCTGTACACAAGGTCAGCATCCTTTGAATGTTCTGGGATCTGCCCTATACCTCCAGGTTAGAGCTTGGGTTCTGGCATCCATGGCTGCTCTGTAGGGGCTGCACAACCCCATATCAGGCATGGTATGCCTCAGATTCAGCATGCTATTACACACAGCCTTCATGCTATGCCTATGGACCATTTATTGAACACTTCAGTCATTCTTGACATAGCTTGCTTATGACTTTTGAGAAGCTGTGAGACCCAGGGTCAGTGTGCTATGTTGAGTAGTAAAGGAGAGCTTGGGGAAGATTTGTAGGTTAGGTATCATACCACAGACAGGTGGCCAAACAAACTTTGCTATGCATTGTGAGGCTGCCACTACAGGATATGTAGCCCCCTGTAAGGTTCCTAGCTGTGCACATCTTTGGCAATGTTGTGATTTTACAGCAAAGCAAATTCAGGTATGTTACTATTTCCTATCTGGAGCTGAGGCATGAATATCTGATCCTGAGGGAGGCAGCTCTCAGGCCACAGATGCTCTGGGACAACTTTCCCAGCTCACAGAAGGTGCACATGCAGCTGTAGTCCAGCAGTTGTTACTCCTGAAGATTGCTGAATCAACTTCCACAGTATCTGTGTATACAGGCATTGAAAAGGGAGAGCTTCTTGTGCCCTGCCATCGCTGTTTGAGGACCAGGAGGAGCATGGTGAGGATAACTTAGACGGTGTTGGTGGTGAGCAGCAGCATGGATGGCGATGTGAGCAGGACCTTGTCAGGTGTACTTTACAGCTGATGGACCATAATCAGCTCACACAGCTTCTGGTTACAGATGGGACAGTATTCATGGCAGTCACCTCCCATGCATGGGGAGGAGGCAATGAAGGGTGTAGCCTGTAGAGATTTGTTGCTTTATCTCCACAGTGCACAGAGATGAAATATCAGAGCAAGAAGCCAAACAAAAGAAAGAAAGAAAGAAAAAGCTCCAAAGAAGTGTGCCTCTAAAACGTACCAGTGCATAATGCAGTTATACTTCTGCTCCACCCAGTATAACCAATCGTAACATGCACACTTATGTATACAGAAAAAGGAGTTTTATTCCCTCAGTTACTAAGAGTGAAGACACAATAATTGACTGGTTAGGATGGAATTCCAACACCACCTTAGGAAAAAACTTAGAATGTATGTGCAAAACCACTCTGTTGTTGTTAAACTTTGTATGGATCAGCTATAAAGCTTACAGTTCAGTGACCCTGTGTGCTGAAGTAACCAACACCAAAAACTGGACCTTTCAGATCAGATACTACATGTGACAAGTATCAAGTTTATCAAAGGGTGCTTTCATCAGTTGGGTGAGGACAATATTGAGATCCCATGACACTGTTGGGGGCTTCATGGGGGTTTTTAGTAGAACCAAGCCCCACATGAAGCGAACAACTAGAGAGACTGAGCAGAGATGGGTTTACCTTTTACATGGTATGATAAGCTCCAGCTGTACTGAGATAAACTCTTATAGTTGTTCTTGTCACCTGATTCAGACAGATATAGAAGGTATTTAAGCAGTTTTTGTGTAAGGCAGGAAAAGTGATCTAGGGCCAGGACCTCAGACAGCATAGTGTTCTGGAAGAATTTCTTCCCATGGGATTCCAATGTTCTAGCCTTCCTCTCTGGGGCACCAATGAGTCTGTTTTGCAGCTTTTGGCTCTTCTGAGAGAAGATTTGACCACCATGGAATGGTGAGGAAGCTGGAGCTCCTTGAATCCCAGAGTGTTATGTTCTCTTTACATAAAGTCCATCTTCTTAGTGACCTGCTATACGGGGGGTGGGGGAGTCTTTCACTGCTCTATCTGTGACCCACACAGATAGATTCTGTGCAATCTCAGCCTCCTTTGGGGTGTTTTCAAACTGATGGATGTCCAATGTCTCAGTTAAGGCACTGTTCTGTCCCCTGACAGCCTGGCACTAGTTATAGTGTGACCCTAAAATGTGTTAATGCCTTCATTGCTATTCTTACTCCTAAAGAGCTTGACTGCTGCAGTCTTCACTGCTAAGATATGTGTGTGAGCAATGCATTGTGTGTAATGTAGTTCATAGACAACGCAACCCCACTTGCCTGTCTGTATAAGATCTGCTACTACTGGTTGTGATGCTGCTTAGATCACTCCTCTGTCTCAGCCAAGCTTGGCTTCTTTGTTTACGTGCCAGCACTTCCTGGCCATTCTTACTATCTCTGTCCTGAGAGGTCAGCCAGGTATGATCTTTTCATCCAATCAGGGGCTGCCCCCTAGAGCCGCCCTTGCCACTCGAGGACAGGCTTTGTCCCTATTGGCCTTTCTACTCCTTCTCTGAGTCTGTAAGGGCTTCTGGCTCCGCCCCCCTGTCCATGAGGAGGACAGTATCCATTTTGATCCAGGACAAAGCAATGATCCTGTTGTAGCTCTGGAAAAGCACTAGTCTTTTCACCCTGAAAATACCCTCCTAGAAGAGGGTACTGCACTCCCAAACACCTAACTCTGAGCTGCCTCTATCTGTGGAACTACTTTTCTTATCTCTGCAATGAGCTGATCCCACTTCTACCTTCTTTTCACTGATACAGCTCATGAAACTACAGGGTTTCTTTGTGCTTATGAACATCTAACTGTGAGTAATCATCTATGTTATTCAATAAAGGAACTTCAGAAAAGAACAAGAGATTTAGGTGTGTTGATGTGCTAGGGGTTTATACTTCAAGATATTGAGACTTATAGCTAAATAACTATTAAGAAACAGCTATACAAGTCTCAGGAGACTTGACAGTGAAAAGACTATTATAACAGCCAGAGTTCCAGCAGGATAAAAATGTGCAGCATCTAATCAAACAGGAAAGTTAAGCTTGTGGAGAGGCTAAATGTGTGAGCTAAGCTAGCCAGAAAAAGGAAACTTGCCTGTAGTACTATGGACACTAATCTGGATGCAGAGGAAACTAACTGAAAAAAAAGCAACTTTTAATCTGTTAAAGGCATCTATTAGAAGCACTGATTCTGGGAAGAAAGCATAAGATAATAGAGGTTTAAAACCAGTGACTGTCTGCCTTCCCTGTACATCCACATTTGCAAGGAGCAATTAAGTTAGAAGTACCCTCCTATTGTTCTTCAAGCACGTTTCTCCATCCCTAGAGCAAACTCCCCTTCCCCTCTGCTTCCAGCCAGAGCCAGTAATTCGAGCCCTAAAGTTTCTCAGGACAAGAAGGGTGAGAAGCAATTAGTTGCTAAGAGACAGATCAAAGCAATACCCTGACTTGTGCCACTCCTCTCCCCCCCCCCCCCTCACCCTCAGCAACTCTGCTCATTAACTTGTAACTGAAATTTGATACAATCCTGGTGTGAACGGCTCAAGAAAAAATCTCCCTCTTTTGAGTCAGTGAACAGAGGGAGGCAAGTTTAAAGAAGCAAGCAGGCACAGTTTCACTCAGAGCGAACCCCCACACATCTAGCCCCCTCCTACACAAGAAAAAAAAACAACCTGATCTCTCATTTAACCAAAGAAAACAAACAAGCGCAGGATAATGGCAGACCTTAATGCTTCACAGACTACACCAGATGCGGTAGCCCTTGACCCAGACACACAAAGGCGGCCAGAGAGACAGGCAGATAGAGCAGACCTCCTTCCTCCTCAGGCCCAACAGGAAGTAACAAGAGCCATAGAGGAAACAGCGAATGCAAGCATAGATATACGAGACAATGCCTCCCTGTGCTCCCACTCTTCGAAGCACACATCCAAGAGCTCAAGATCCTCCAGGTCACGAGCATCAACCCGCTCCAATCTGTCGGCAGCTAGCTCAGCGGTGCATCAGGCACGGATTGCAGCGGCGATGGCCAAGTCTCGCCGTCACCACCTTGAACAAGAGATCGCCCTGAAGCTAGAATTGGCTGACCTAGAGGCGGAAGATACCCATAGGAGTGCTGATTTAGAGGCAGAAGATGCCCGCAGGAGGGCCGACAGAGGCGGAAGATGCCAGCAGGAGGGCCAAGGCGACACGCGAGAGGGCTGCAATGGCGGCTGAAGTTGCAAGAAGAAGGGCCAAGCTGAACATTAAGCTGAAGGCGCTCCAGCAAGACAGAGAAATCGCTAGGTTGGAAGCGAAAGCCAATGCCTTCGGAGAAGCGGTGGAATTGAGTGACGCTGCGGAGCGACTCAGCCACCTTTCCGCTGAAGACCCTGCTCGAAGAACTAAAGCTTATGTGATAGCATACACCCCAGCACCTAGCAGAGCAGCGATACATTCAGAGCCAGAGGAGCCCTCCGATCCTGAAGAACCAAACTTACCCTCAGCACTGGGAATGCGAACCCAAGAAAGAAAGCCCGAGGTGCGACACATCACGGAAGCTGACTCTCAGCGCACCGACGCGCATGTATATATACGCTCTGATGCACCACCACTGCCTCCAGGGGCATCATTTCAACACTCCGTAGGCAATCAAGAAACAACAAAGCGGTCGCATCCCACGTATACCCTACAGAGGGCCAGACCAATCCACCAGCAGCGGTCACCACTGCTCAACCCGAAACCTCAACAGGAGACGAGCTAGTGAGATATCTGGCGCGCAAGGATCTGGGAGGCTCGGGACTTACCCAGTTCGACGGCTGCCTCGAACGTTACTGGGCATGGAAGTCAGACTTCAAGGACGCCATCGCGAACATGAGGCTCACTCCCAAGCTACACTGGCTGGGGAAGGAAACAGCTGTACGCATAGAGGAATTGAAGCACTCCTATCTAAGCAACCCGTCTAAAGGGTTAGAAGAGATATGGGAAAGACTCGAGGAGTACTACGGGAGCCCGGAAGCCATAGAGAATTTGTTGTTCAACAAGTTGGATAGATTCCCAACGATATCTGTTAGAGACCACTACAAGTTGCAAGAACTGGGAAACCTCCTTCACGAGCTGGAAGCAGTCAAGGCCGAGAACGGATTTCCAAACCTCAGCCAGCTAGACACTCCTCGGGGCACCAAGAGCATCTTAGGGAAGTTACCATACGACATAAGGGAGAAGTGGTCAGTAGTCGGCACACGATACAAGGCAGAGAATCAATGGAAGTATCCTCCCTTCAGTATCTTCACAAGTTTCATAAGGGACATAGCCAAAAGGAGAAATGACCCCTGGTTCATGGTAGAACCATCTGAATCGGGACCGTCCTGGGAAGGGAATCCATCCAGAACATACAGGAAACCCATTTCTGTGCATAAGACGAAAGTATCATCCTCAACGCCTGACCCTCTTCCCAACACGGAGAATACAGAGGTCCTCAACGAGCAGTGTCTAATACACAAGGTGCCCCATCCGCTCAGAGAGTGTCGGTGGTTCTTGAGGGTGCCTTTGAAAGAGCGCATGGAGCTGCTTACGAGGTACAGATTCTGCTACAGGTGCTGTTCTTCCTCAGACCATCTCGCCAGAGACTGCAGAGCCCCTGTCCGGTGCGCGGAGTGTGGCAGTAACCAACATATCTGTGCCCTACACCCCAGCGGAGCAAAGCCGTGTATCAACCCCGAAACAGATCACGGCGGGGAGATGGAAGAAAGGGAGGCGACGACGCTCCAGGTCACGCTTAAGTGGACGAGGGTGTATGGGAAGACCCGCGAAGGGAGGTCTTGCACCAAGATATGCCTAGCCAAGGTGTATCCCGAAGGGCGACCCAAGGAAGCAGTAAAAATGTACACTATCATAGACGAACAGAGCAACCGGTCCCTTGCAAAATCAGAGTTTTTCGACCTGTTCAAGCTCCATCAAGCCTGTTCCTCTTACAGCATTAGGACATGTACAGGAATCGTGCAAATGTCGTGAAGAGTGGCGAGAGGTTACGTGATAGAGGCAATACATGGAAGCGCTAAGTCACGGTTGCCCACTCTGATCGAATGTGACCAGATACCAGATGACAAGGATGAAATTCCAACACCAGAGGCGGCATGGGACCACCCCCATCTAAGACCCATAGCCAACTCAGGCCTGTGGATCCAGACGCTGAAATCTTACTCTTGCTGGGCCGGGACGCGCCAGAACTCTTGTGCATCCATGAATCACGCAGGGGCCCGCGTGATGCTCCTTATGCGCACCGTCTCAACTTGGGTTGGACAATAGTGGGCAACGTCTGTCTCGATCGAACAAAGCCAAACATCAAGGTGCTCACCACCAACGGCCTGGAAGACGAGCGCGCTTCCTTATTTGAACCATGCACCAAGCACCTGACCAAAGAGACCCCCGCTTACAAGCAATGGAACAGTGACTCAACACTCTACCGAACCACCTCCACAGCAGATTTGAGTGAACACTTGGGAAGCTCGGTGCTCCACACCACTGAAGATGATGACAAACCGGCCTTCTCTATAGAAGATAAAGAGTTCCTGAACGTCATGAAAAAAGAATTCAGGAAAGGCGAGGCAAACAGCTGGATGGCACTCCTCCCATTTCGTAAGCCCAGGTCTCGGCTCCCGAACAACAGAAGTTACGCCCTTTCTCAACTTGCTTCACTGCAGAAAACTTTGAGAAGGAAACCAGAGATGAGAAAGCACTTCATAACCTTCATGCAAGAACGTTCGCAGAGTCTGAGCCTTCACACAAGGCGAAGGAAAAAGAGGTCCAAGCAAGAATGCTCACCGCAAAGGCTGAGCCTTCACACAGGGTGTGGGCAAAGGAGACCGGAGCAGTCGCTCTCAAGCAGGATATCAGTTGAACTCCCTTGGTCTAAATCAGAGGGAGCCGGACAGCCACACTCCGCATCAGGCATCGGAAAGGCGCAAGCCAACCAACCGGCAGTGACGTCAGCTGCTCGACTTGAAGCCACAGCAAGAGATGAGCCAGTAGAGTATCTGACCAGCAAAGATCTGGGGAGCACGGAGCTTACCCAGACCAGCGATCGCCCTGATCGCTACAGGACGGAGAAATCCAATTCCGAGAAGGCCATAGCGAGTATGAAGCTTACTCCTAAGCAAGAGAAGTACACAATGCTGCACGGGCTGAGAAAGGAAACAGCCGCACATGTAGAAGAATTGAATCCAGATCATCCCGCCAAAGACAGCGAAGTACCTATCAAGGGTACAGAACATGGCAACGACCAAAGCGTCTATGCAGTACACCCAGATGATGCAGAACCGAACTCTAAACCCGAGTCGAATCATGGCAGGGAGATGAAGGAGGAAAAGGCACCAACATTCCAAGCCACTCCGAGATGCGCGAAGGGAGATGCCGCACCAAGACATGCTTGACCGAAGTGCACCTCGAAGGACGACGTGGCAAAGCAGCCAAAACGTATGGCGTCATAGATGAGCAGTGCAACAGGCCTCTCGCAAGATCAGAGCGCCATGACCTGTTCGACATCCACCAAAACTACTCCCCAGACAGCATCAAAACTTGTGCAAAGGCCGTACAGACGGCAAGGCAAGCAGCAAGTGGTGACGCGGTAGAGGATACGAATGGCGACACCATGCCACGGTCACCCACAAGGGCTGAACGTGAACAGATACCAGATGACAAGGGTGAGATTCCCACGCTACAGGCTGCCCGGAATCACCCTTACCTGAGGCCCACAACCGACCAGATTGCCTACTTGAATCCACATGCTGAGATCTCGCTCTTGCCGGACAGAGATGTACCAGAATCCCTGGACATCCGTGAATCATGCAAGAGCCCACGCAGTGCTCCCGATGCACACCCACCCAACTTGGGTTGGACAACAGTAGGCGATGCCTGCCTCAAGCGAACAAGAAAATCAAATGTCAAGGTACTTCACACCAATATCCTGGACAGTGGGCGCTCTTCCTTGTTCGAGCCATGTACCAACCATCTAACCACCAAAGAAGCTCCCGCCCAGAGGAAACAGAGCATTGTCCCAATGGTCTACAAAACAGTCTCTCAAGCAGACCTAGGAGAACACCTGGGAAGCTCAATGTTCCAGAACACCAAGATGGAGACGAACCAGCCTTCTCCATAAAAGATAAAGAGTTCCTGAGCATGATGAACAAAGAGTTCAGTAAAGATGAGTCATTCCCTTCAGTAGACCATGCCAGAGACCTGAAAGATCTAGACTTGGGTGTGGACACACCCTTGTTTCAACGCTGCCTTGACCTAAGCTGGGAATTCACCCTTTGGGTCTCCACCCAGCTGCAACAGCGCACCCAACGAAGCATCCTGTCTACAGTGAATGGCATGTATGATCCACCACCAAGATTTCGATTCCTGGACCACCCAAAGAAGCACAAGCACAGAGAGTCGCCAGCCTCCCATGAAGACCAAAGACTCAAAGACTCTCTCTCTCTTTTGTGTTGTCTAGAGTTGTTGTTGTCTGTCTCTCGTTTCAGCTCCTGTGTGATGAAGAAGATGACCCTACAGCCAGTGTCGCAACTGTGGAGTGATCCCTCTCTGACTCACCCTTTGTCCCGAGGCTCCTGTTCTTGTCAAGTTTGTTCCAGCATCCTGAATCCTGTTCCCGTCCAGCTTGTTCGAGTATCCTGAACCTGGTTCCAGCATCCCAGCATCCTGAATCCTGTTCCTGCTAAGCCAAGTCCATCCCAGCATCTGGTTCCAGCCAAGCCAAGCTTGTTAGTCCAGTCCTGCTTGGGAGGCCTGCCTCCTGCTGCCGTTCGATGACAATAAGCCAAGGATTTATGTTGTTCCAGAGTTTGCGACTTGTTTGTTTAAAGCCTGGGGTCGTGACAGCTGACAGACAACCTGAATACAGACAGTGGACTTTGCATGCTATTAGTTTGATAACGTGCGATAATAATAATAGTAGTATCTTTGATACCAGACGGGGAGTGTTCTGTCCCCTGACAGCCTGGCACTAGTTATAGTGTGACCCTAAAATGTGTTAATGCCTTCACTGCTATTCTTACTCCTAAAGAGCTTGACTGCTGCAGTCTTCACTGCTAAGATATGTGTGTGAGCAATGCATTGTGTGTAATGTAGTTCACAGACAACGCAACCCCACTTGTCTGTCTGTATAAGATCTGTTACTACTGGTTGTGATGCTGCTTAGATCACTCCTCTGTCTCAGCCAAGCTTGGCTTCTTTGTTTACGTGCCAGCACTTCCTGGCCATTCTTACTATCTCTGTCCTGAGAGGTCAGCCAGGTATGACCTTTTCCTCCAATCAGGGGCTGCCCCCTAGAGCCGCCCTTGCTACTCGACGGCAGGCTTTGTCCCTATTGGCCTTTCTACTCCTTCTTCTCTGAGTCTGTAAGAGCTTCTGGCTCCGCCCCCCCGTCCATGAGGAGGACAGTATCCATTTTGCTCCAGGACAAAGCAATGATCCTGTTGTAGCTCTGGAAAAGCACTAGTCTTTTCACCCTGAAAATACCCTCCTAGAAGAGGGTACTACACTCCCAAACACCTAACTCCGAGCTGCCTCTATCTGTGGAACTACTTTTCTTATCTCTGCAATGATCCCACTTAAACTTCTACCTTCTCTTCACTGATACAGCTCATGAAACTACAGGGTTTCTTTGTGCTTATGAACATCTAACTGTGAGTAATCATCTATGTTATTCAATAAAGGAACTTCAGAAAAGAACAAGAGATTTAGGTGTGTTGATGTGCTAGGGGTTTATACTTCAAGATATTGAGACTTATAGCTAAATAACTATTAAGAAACAGCTATACAAGTCTCGAGAGACTTGACAGGCACTCCATAAGTGACAGCAGCCTCTCCTGCAAGTGGAGGTTTCTCTCCCTTTATGCTGTAATCTCTTTGTTATTGTGCTGGCATTATATTAAAGGTATCTATTGTATCCTATTTCCTGGGTGAATGTGTGAGTCTGTAGTCTATGCACATTTGTCATCTGAAAATACAAAAGAACTCACAAGGTACAATCTAGATCACATGGAACGGTAATTACACCTCAAAATGTGGTGGTAACTTTGCCTGCTAACACACTGCTCTCAGGGAGCAAGTTAAAGGAGTCAGCACAATAAAAACTCTTGGCCCCCCAATCCCTGATCTTTTTGTCAGGACCAGTTGTGCTCATACCCTCCCCTGTATCTCTGACCTGCCTGATCCCTTTTATCAAAAAATCTAAGTGCAGCAGCCTGAGCCCTAGTGGTATTATTGTGGTACTAGTGCTGGAGGCAGCAGCCTGAGCCCTTGCGGTGTTATTGTGGTACTAGTGCTAAAGGCCTAAGGCTGGGATAAGAACAACAGGAAATCTTTCCTCCGTAGAAGGGATTTTTAGGTATGTACTAGGAGTGGGGAGTATTGGAGGGGCAAGATTTCTTTTTTACCATACTGGTCAGCCCATTAAAGAAAGCAGGCTTATCAATAAGCGTGTTTTTCATACGCCGCTATGCTCATTTCTCTGCAGTACCGCTGGCATCGGTGTAAGTTCAAACGTAAGAACAGGTATTCATGTAGTGGGGAATCCCAGAGCAGAACATGCTTTTGCCATTGTTTAAAGGCCTGATGCAGGCAGGCAGAGGGAAGATAAAAATTGGCTGCAAAGTAAAAAAAAATTGGGAGGAATGGGAACCAAAGCAAAAGTTGGCTCGGGGTTATTTAAACAGTGTGGGTTAGTGAATTCCATGGTAAATTTTTCATAATAGCAAACACAAAGGGTTAGTAAATAGACCTAACTGGGATTCTTAAAATGTTGTCATCTGAATTACCTATAAAGCATTGTCATTATAACTACTTTAAAGTAACAGTTTTACATCTGTGTTTATAGAGAGTTGATGAAGATACAGAAAGAAACCATAGCCATAGAAACCTCATTGGAACAGCAAAGATTAGAGAGGCACAATTTGCTTTTGGAATGTAAAGTTCAAGATTTGCAGATAAGCCTGCTGCTGGGATCATTGGATGAAATCAGTGAAGTAGAGGTAATTCAGTAAACACTTTGAAAAGATATAAAGATTGAATATGCAAATAAAGGTGAGGGCACAAGCTCTCACTTGATTTTTCTCTACAAATTATATATGTGTGTGTGTGCGTGTTTGTATAATGAAAAGGAAAGAGGATGAGATTTGATGTACCACTTTTCTGTGGTTACAATCAAAGCGGTTTACATATTACTAGTAAAAAAGGCCCGTTTCTGTCAGAAATGAAACGGGCGCTAGCAAGGTTTTCCTCTGAGTGTATGTTTCAGAAAAAGTGTGTGTGAGAGTAGGAGTGTGTGTGTCAGAGAGAGAATGAGAGAGAGAGAGTGACAGTGTGTGTGAGACTGTGTGACAGAGAGCGACAAAGAGATAGAGACTTTGTGTGTGTGACAGAGAGAGTGTGATAGTGTGTCAGAGAGAGTGTATGTGAGAGACAGAGAGTGAGTGAGTGACTGGTCTCAGGACCCCCCTCTTCCTGCCCTCCCCTTCAGTCCAGTGACCCTCCTCTCCCCCTGCAGCCACCCATGTCCAGCGACCCTCCCCATACCCCCCTCCAGCCACCCATGTCCAGCGACCCTCCCCTTTCCCCCACTGCCCCCCCTTGGCGCATCACCCAAGCCCCTCCCCCTCTTCCCTACCCCCCCTGGAGCCATCCATGTCCAGCGACCCTCCTCTCCCCCTCCAGCCACCCATGTCCAGCGCCCCTCCCCTCCCCCTGGCCCCCCTGGGCGCATCACCCAAGCCCGCCGGAGGGGGGGGTAGGGGCTTGGGTGATGCACCGGGAGTAGGGGCTTGGGTGACGTGCCAAGGGGGGGAGGGGAGGGTCGCTGGACATGGATGGCGGACTTGGAGAGGAGAGAGAGGGCAGTGGCGGTTTTTTGAGGGCGGTTACTGTGCGTGGGTGTTTCCGGAGGTTGGCAGCCAGTCTCCATCGATTCCTAGGCAGGAGGAGGAGTACGGAAACACGCTCCAGTAGGGAAACATGCTCCGAGTGTTTCCCTACTCCTCCCCCTGCCTGGGTCGGTGTTTGCTGCTGTGTGGGTCGTGGTTTGTTGCTAGGCGTCGGGCTGGTGACTTCACCCGAGGCGCAGCCAATCAGTGGCACTTCATTGTTTTCATGACATCAGTGATCTACTCCATCTAGCAGACCACCTCCGAGAGATCCGCGGTTCCAGGCAGCCTCAGAACGTTGGAGGTGAGAATTATTATATAGGATATACAGGTACTTATTTTGTACCTGGGATAATAGAGGGTTAAGTGACTTGCCCAGAGTCACAAAGAGCTGCAGTGGAAATTGAACCCGGTTCCCCTGGTTCTCAGGCTATTGCACTAACCATAAGACTACTCCTTCACTCCAATCCTGAGTGAGTGAATCCCATGGAAAATGTATTTCTCCGAGGACAAGCAGGCTGCTTATTCTCACGACTGGGTTGACGTCCACGGCAGCCCCTCGAAACAGGAAGAAAAATCTAGCGGGAGGTCCCGCACGCGGGGTACGCCCACCGTGCATGCGCGGCCATCTTCCCACCCGTGCGCAACCGTTCCTGCTCAGTTTTTCGATTTTCCGCGCTGGAGAGAGATGTAGCTTTGTCCCTCTCCATGTCAGCCCTGGAAAACCGTTTTGCGGCCTAGCCCGCGATTTCCTTTTTCTCTACACGCGTTCGCGCGCCCCTTCTTTCCTTCTTTTAAAAAAAATCCTTATTGTCGAGTTTTTTTCTTTTATTTCGCTTCCGCACGACCGATTTCTTTTTTTTTTCGTGGTGTTATTTTTACCGCCACCATCGACGGTTTTGACTTCGCCGACGCGATTTTTCCGTCGATGTCCTCGAAGGTCTCGAGTGGATTCAAAAAGTGTGGTCGGTGCGGCCGGCAGATCTCGCAGACCGATCCTCATGCTTGGTGTCTCCAGTGCCTCGGCCTGGAGCATAATTCCAAGGTGTGCACCTTGTGTCTCGGCTTGAAAAAGCGGACGCAGGTGGCGAGGCAGTTCTTCGAGACCTTTTGGAACTTGCGCCGGCCCTTCGACGTCGGCTGGCATCGGTGTCGATGGCTGGGACTCGGTATCGATACCGATGTCGACGACTTCGACGCCGAGCATGGCATCGACCCCAGGAATACAGGTTCCCTTGGCCCGACGACCTGCCAGCAATGGCGGCGGGTGAACGACCGAGTGGGCAGTCTGCCTCGGCTGATCCCGCCACCCAGGGCCATCGGGACCGAACCCTGTCAGATCTGACCCCCAGAGGGCGCGGAGAATCCACCTCCTCCTCTTCCATGCCGCAGAGCGCCGATGACGGGCATCGGAAGAAGGTTGCGAAGAAGCACCGTCATCGGTCGCCCACGACGCATGGCACAGGCAGCTCAGGGACGTTGAGAGACGATTCGATCCCTAAGAAGCACCCGCGCCAAGAGGAGCGCTCCCCCTCTATTGAAGAGGTGTCAATGCGCAGGTCGTCGGGTAACCCCGGTACCGTCTCCTGGACCCGAGCAGCTTTGAGCACCGACGCCCGCACCGGCTCCCCAGCCTCTCCTGACAGTGGCCCTGGACGAGTGCCTCCGAGCATCCTCCCAGGTATCCTGGAGGGGCTTGATGCGCCAGGCCCTGCCGGCACCGGGGGTGCTTGCGCCCGCGGTGCCGTCGACAGAAGGTGGTCAGACAACTGAAGACGTGCAGAAAGTTCCTGTCCAGGGGTATTTATGACACCTGTGATGTGGCATCCAGAGCCGCGGCCCAGGGTATAGTGATGCGCAGGCTCTCATGGCTGCGTGCCTCTGACCTGGATAACCGGACTCAACAACGGCTGGCGGATGTCCCTTGTCGGGGGGGGGGGATAACATTTTCGGCGAGAAAGTCGAGCAGTTGGTGGACCAACTGCACCAGCGGGAAACCGCTCTTGACAAGCTCTCCCACCGGGCGCCTTCAGCATCCACCTCCACAGGTGGACGTTTTTCCCTGGCCCGGCAGGCTGCACCCTAGGCTTGCAACAAGCGTAGGTACAACCAGCCAGCCCGAAGGCCTCCTCAGGCACAGGGACAGTCCCAGCGCGCTCGTTCCCGTCAACAGTGTGTGCCTAAGCAGGCCCCTGCAGCTCCACAGCAACAGCATGGGACGGGCTTTTGACTGGATCCATGGGAACATAGCCACCATAAAGGTAGCCATGCCGGACAGCCTGCCGGTCAGGGGGAGGTTGACAGTTTTTCACCAAAGATGGCCTCTTCTAACCTCCGACCAGTGGGTTCTCCAAATAGTGCGGTGCGGATACACCCTGAATTTGATCTCCACCCCACCAAATTGCCCACCGGGAGTTCAATCCTTCAGCACCCACCACAGGCAGGTACTTGCAGAGGAACTCTCCGCCCTTCTCAGCGCCAGTGCGGTCGAGCCCGTGCCACCCGGGTAGAAGGGCAGGGATTCTATTCTAGGTACTTCCTGTGGAAAAGAAAACAGGGGGGATGCGTCCCATCCTAGACCTGAGAGGGCCTGAATAAATATCTTGTACGAGAAAAGTTCAGGATGCTTTCCTTGGGCACCCTTCTCCCCATGATTCAGAAAGACGATTGGCTATGTTCCCTGGATTTAAAGGATGCTTATACTTGCATCCCGATACTGCTAGCTCACAGACAGTATCTGTGATTCCGTCTGGGGACACGTCACTTCCAGTATTGTGTGCTGCCCTTTGGGCTCGCCTCTGCACCACGGGTATTCACAAAGTGTCTCGTAGTGGTTGCGGCGTACCTTCGCAAGCTGGGGGTGCATGTGTTCCTGTATCTCGAAGATTGGCTGGTGAAGAGCACCTCAGAGGCGGAGCTCTTCGGTCCATGCAGTGCACTATTCAACTCCTGGAGCTACTGGGGTTTGTAATAAATTACCCGAAGTCCCCATCTCCAGCCAGTCCAATCTCTCGAATTCATAGGAGCTCTGCTGAATTCACAGATGGCTCATGCCTACCTTCCGAGGCAAGGGCTCAGAACCTTCTGTCCCTTCGCCTCCCAGGCCAGAACGTCCAGCAGATACACAGCTCGGCAGACATTGAGACTCCTGGGCCATATGGCCTCTACAGTCCATGTGACTCAAATGGCTTGTCTTCACATGAGACCTGTTCAATGGCCCCTAGCTTTCCCAGTGGTGCCAGGCCACAGGAAATCTAGAAGATGCTATCCACCTGTCCATCAGTTGTCACAATTCGCTGCGCTGGTGGACGATTCGGACCAATTTGACCTTGGTACGCCTGTTCCAAATTCCGCAGCCGCAAAAAAGTGCTGACGACGGATGCATCTCTCCTGGGGTTGGGGAGCTCATGTCGATGGGCTCCACACCAAGGGGTGTGGTCCCTCCAGGAAGCAGGTCAGATCAATCTCCTGGAGCTCCAAGCGGTCTGGAATGCGCTGAAGGCCTTCAGAGATCGGCTGTCCTTCCAAATTATCCAAATTCGGATAGACAATCAGGTTGCAATGTACTACATCAACAGCAGGGGGGCAACCGGATCTCGCTCCCTGTGTCAGGAAGCCGTCAGGATGTGGCGCTGGCATGCCAGCACGGCATGCTTCTCCAAGCCACGTACCTGGCAGGCGTAACAACTGTCTTGGCCGACAGGCTGAGCAGACTCATGCAACCGCACGAGTGGTCGCTCCATTCCAGGGTGGTATGAAAGCTCTTCCGAGAGTGGGGCACTCCCTCGGGTGGACCTTTCGCCTTCCAGACCAATCACAAGCTGCCTCAGTTCTGTTCCAGACTTCAGGCACACGGCAGACTAGCGTCGGATGCCATTCTCCTCCTGTATGCATATCCTCTCATACCTTTGGTGGGGAAGACCTTACTGAAGCTCAAGCAAGACCGCAGCACCATGATTCTGATCGCGCCCTTTTGGCCCTGTCAGATCTGGTTCCCTCTTTCTTCTGGAGTTGTCCTCTGAAGAACCGTGGAGATTGTTTTCCAACCCTCATTTCGCAGAACGACGGAGCGCTTCTGCACCCCCAACCTTCAGTCTCTGGCTCTCACGGCTTGGATGTTGAGGGCGTAGATTTTGCTTTCATTGGGTCTGTCTGAGGGGGTCTCCCATGTCGTTCTTGCCTCTAGGAAGGATTCCACTAAGAAGAGTTACTTGTTTAAAGTGGAGGAGGTTTGTCGTTTGGGTGTGAGAGCAAGGTCCTAGAACCTCGTTCTTGTCCTGCACAGACCCTGCTTGAATACCTTCTACACTTGTCAGAGTCGGGTTCAAGGCCAACTCAGTAAGGAATCACTTTAGTGCAATTAGTGCTTACCATCATCGTGTAGAGAGAAAAAGCCATCTCTGGAGAGCCTTTAGTCGTTCGATTCATGAGAGGTTTGCTTTTGTCAAAGCCCCCTGTCAAGCCTCCTGCAGTGTCATGGGATCTCAACGTCGTACCTCACCCAGCTGATGAAACCTCCTTTGAGCCTCTGAACTCCTGCCATCTGAAGTACTGTGACCTGGAGGTCCTTTTCTTGGTGGCAGTTACATCAGCTCGTAGAGTCAGTGAGCTTCAAGCCCTGGTAGCTCATGCTCCTTATACTAAATTCATCATAACAGATATTCCTCCGCACTCACCCAAAGTGCCTGCCAAGGTGATGTCGGAGTTCCATCTTAACCAGTCAGTTGTCTTGCCAACATTCTTCCCAGGCCTCATACCCGCCCTGCTGAACGTCATTGCACACATTGGACTGCAAACGAGCATTGGCCTTCTACCTGGAGCGGATACAGCCCACAGACAGGCCATCCAATTGTTTCTTTCGACCCCAATAGGAAGGGGGTTGCTGTCGGGAAACGCACCATTTCCAATTGGCTAGCAGATTGCATTTCCTTCAATTATTGCCCAGCTGGGCTGAATCTGTGAGGGTCCTGTCACGGCTCATAGTGTTCGAGCCATGGCAGCGTCAGTGGCCCACTTGAAGTCAGCCTCTATTGAAGAGATCTGCAAGGCTGCGACGTGGTCATCAGTCCACACATTCACATCTCACTACTGCCTTCAGCAGGATAGCCGACGCGACAGTCGGTTTGGGCAGTCAGTGCTGCAGAATCTGTTCGGGGTTTAGAATCCAACTCCACCCCCTGGCCATTTTTATTCTGTTCCAGGCTGCACTCTCAGTTAGATGATTCTTCGTAGGTCAATCCTTGTTATGTCCTCGCCATTGCGAGGCCCATTGAATATTCCTTGTTGTTTTAAGTGAGGCCTGGCGGCTAGGGATACCCCATTAGTGAGAACAAGCAGCCTGCTTGTTCCTCAGAGAAAATGAAGATACATACCTGTAGCAGGTATTCTCCGAGGACAGCAGGTTGATTGTTCTCACATACCTGCCCACCTCCCCTTTGGAGTTGTCCTTTCCTCTTTGCTTTGTTATTGAACTATCGGGACTCTCGCGCGATGGGTGGAAAGATGGTTGCGCATGCGCGATTGGTGCCTATGCGCACGCGCCCGAAGGCTCTAGCAAACTTTTGTTGCTAAGAAGATTTCTGTTCCTTGGTGATGGCCGTGGGCGTTACCCATTAGTGAGAACAATCAGCCTGCTGTCCTCAGAGAATACCTGCTACAGGTATGTATCTTCATTTTTTTGCATTGCTTCAGCCAGGAATATTACGCATTTCTGACTGCAACAATGAAAAATTAGTGAGCCTCAAGTTGGAACCACTATCTATTAAAGGGCTTGCTGGTGTGGTGAAAAAATTCCCCTGATCCCTGTAGATGAATATAGATAGCCTTTATGTAGTCAAGCTGGTTTTACTGTCCCAAACAAGATGATAGCCATGTCGGTGTCAACTGCTTGTCATTTCAAGCAGTATAGAAAGCCTGGAATAAATAAATAAAAGCTCATTTATGAGACTTTTCTATATATGCTATCTGCAGAGCTGTCACTGTGCCTTGTTACATACTTTCAGATTGTCCTGTCTGTAATTACGGTAATGCTCTGTCCACAAGATGAACCTATAACATGCAAAAAACTCATTTTGTAGGTGTGGGCGTGGAATCCTCAGCTTGGGAAGAAACAATCTGTGGGGAAGTGCCTAGTGTAAGGAACCCATGAAGATGCAGGGAGACAGGAAAGGAGCAGGACAGGAAGATGTAGCCATCCTGAGTCTAACTACAAATCCCAGGGTCCCAAGGGGTGGGAGGCCATCCCTCCGAGGAGATTTAAGTATCATAAAGACTTAAAAAGGAGGGAAGACTATGTGTCCCAGGAACCATGCAAGTTACAGAGAAGGGAGAAAGGGAGCAGGAAGAGCACTACCAGTCCCAGGGGGTCGAGGGGGAAGGGAGTGATTGGGTAATGGGGATAATCAGGGTGGTAAGGAACAGCTGGGGAGCATAAAGGGAGAGGAATTAATGGACTGGGGAGGAGGTGAATGGGAGGCGGACTCCAGTAAGGGAAGCAGAGGCATAATGAGGCCTATGGACCCTGGCTGCAGTGGCACGGGTATAAGGAAGGAAATTAAAGGGCTTCCTAGCCAGCCTGGCTTCGAGGCTGTGGGCTCATGGAAGAAATATCCAGCAGTTGCTACCTTCTGGGAGAAGGTGAGAGATAAAAGGAGATTGAAGGGAGCTAGGACCGGGACCTTTACCTTGCTGAGCATGGCTGGGAGGTTCTGAAACCAGGACCTGGACCTTGCCTTCCTGAGGAATGTTTGGGGTGTTGAATTGTGACCTGGACCTTTACCTTGCTGGGCAGTGCTGGGAGTTCTGAACCAGGACCGGGGCCTGTGCCTTGCTGAGGATTGTTTGGGGTGTTGAATCATGACCTGCAAGTAAGTGCTTGGGGACTCTGAATTCGGGCTTGGACTGTGTGCAGCTGGGGAAGTGGGGTGGGGGGGGGGGGGGGGGGGGGTAAGGGGCGAGGTTTTCCCGGCCAGCTGGAGGGAACAGGTGGTGATCAGTGCTACTGTGTCTTGTCTGAAGGAATAAACAGCATTTGTGCACTGCATTTTGTGTCTGGAGCCTTGAGTGGACTGGTGGGGATAAAGTGTGGAAATTACCTCGGGTGGAGACCCCCTCCTTGGGAACGCCCTGAGACCTCAAAGAAGGAGCCAGGCAGACACTAGACAAACCCTAGTTCCCCTTGTCACATTCTCCACCTTAACAGACCCAAACCTTGGAAGCCTAGATATGAGGTCATGGCCCAATCAGGGGAAATAAACCTTCGGAGCATGGGAGAGTCAAAGAGGCACTTGGGGAGCTGAGGGAAGACTTTCCTGCCCTGCTGATAGTGGCTGAAGGAAGTCTTTGATCCTTGCCACAGTAGCTGAGGGAAGCCTCCAAACCTGACCAGCTATAGCTGCTGAGAAGAAGTTTTGAGTATTCCAGCCTGCAAGTGGGCAGAGAGTGCTAGAGAAGTGGCAGAAACTGCTAGAACCCATTTTGTGTTGATGTCAGGCCTGTTTTGTGGTGGTACATTGAAGGATACTTATTGACTAACCTGCCGGAGAGAGGAGGCAAGTCTGTATTATATAGTGAGCCCAACTGTATGAATAAAAGCATAATAAAAACTTCTTATCTGGTTCAAACTATCTGTTGCCTGTGCATGTGAGGGGCTTGTGCCCACACTAGATCAGTTATGGGACTGTTTCATCCTGCTTGTTGACTGAGAAAACCAAAATTGTTTACCTCTAACAGATGTTCCATTTTATTTTGTTTTTATAACTTAAAAAATGATACAAGTATGGAGCACTTGTTAAAGCAAATAGGGTGGTCATACAATATAAATAAAGGTCCAATACATAACAAACAAAATAAGACATACACAGCCCCTACCAAGTCCTCAGCTAAAGAGGGACCCTACATTAATAAGGGAATACATTTTTAAAAAGCAAAAAAAAAGACAGTGATGTGAGCCAATCAAAGCAAGTGTCCTGTTTTATCTTGAGCTTAATTTGGATTACTCGGTATTTTGTTGTACAGCAAACTTATTATCAAAAAAATTCCTTATCTGACACCTATATTGTGTCTGGTACATAAGTCAGGAAAACATTGTACCCCAATGCCGTCAAAAATATACTATTCCTATTATGAAATAAACTTTCCTCACTTACAAATGAAAGTAAAAGGGTGGAACAATTAGTTTCTTAAATACCTGCAAACCTAAAACACTGCCATATTATTATAATATCTATTAAGACTTGTGAAAGCTCTGCAGAAATTTCAGTCTTCCATTTCCTCTTTTCTGCCTGTCTCTTTGTGAGTGTGCTGCCGAGTGTGAAAAGACATGGACCTGGGTTCTGCTTGGTGGCCGAGCAACCCCGAAGTTCTGTAGGATAATTCACAGATAATAAATTACCTGTGTCCAGGTTCCCCTAAGCAGAACTATCTGCAAGCAAATAATCCTGAATTAGGTCTAGGGGTGGGAACCTTGGAACCTAGCCAATACTTCCGTTAGAAAGAACTGTAGCTGAGACTGTAGGCTGATATATATATATTAGATTTATTAGTAGTATGTCAGGTAAGAAATAGAGCTAAGGTATACAAAATAGAACTCTGCAAGCTTTGGCTGAATACAAAATCACTGGCTGATAAAAAATACACTCATACATCACACTACTAAACACTAATTCTTATTGGTTACCAGATAAAATTACACCACTGATCAGTCACACTATGTTACGAGGTAGTACAGTTATTAGCAGCTTCTCCTGATCACAAGAATGACGGCACCAGCTTTCTGCTCAGGTAAATACCACTAACTAGCCCCCGTCTAGTAGGAAATGAATCACCGTGTTTTCTCACCAGGCTTAGACCTCAGGGTCGTCTCCAGGGGTGTGCTGGTAAATTTTAACAACAGGCTCTTTCTCCGGACATAGCCAGCTCTGCAGTTGGAAGGGCTAGGGGTGGCCGGGTGGGGTAGGGGAGCAATACTTGCCTCTCTCTCCTCCCTCCCTTCGTGCGGGCACGCTAGGCATACCTTTGCTGGCAGCCAATAAATGGACTGCCACCACTCTCATGTCTTGCTCTGAGCAGCATGCTGGAACTTCTCTCACATGCTCTGAGAAGATCCCAGTCTGCTGCCCAGAGCTGGAAACAAGGAGCGGGGAGCAGCAGCAGTCCTATTTACTTGGCTGGCAGGGCTCAGCATCCCCACCAGCAAAGTAAAAGAGATTCAGCAGGGGCCCAAGCCCACATTTTGGGAGCCAGTTGTTAAAGTAGCCATGGAGGGCATACTTTAACAACCGGCTCCCAAAATTCTTAAAAACAACAACCGGCTCTTGCAAGCCTGTGAGAGCCTGCTCCAGCACACCACTGGTCGTCTCTCTCGGGAGCTGGCACGGGACACCTCACAGACTCAAGCTGGATTCACAGCGAGTCTCAGTCGCAGCTGGAAGGAACTCTGCAGCAGATAAGGAGGTCACAGGTCACGCAGGGCAGGTACAGCTGAACCACGATACTTTCCTCCAGATACACAGTTCATCAGTTGGTGGACCTTATTAGGTCTCACTGGTCTTCTTTACACCTCCACCTTCTTCCAAGGCTTCTTACTAACTCCTTTCTTTGTTCCCGCTCTCCCCGTACCTCTTGGTGCCGGTGGCTGCAGGAACCAATCTGGATCTTCCTCAGCTCACTGCCATGGCAAGAACAGTCCATTGTTCTTGACCTTCAAGTTGTTACATTTCGGTATGCATTTTCTGTTTCTCACCCGCCTTGCTGGAGCCAGCCTCTCAGGGAGATAAGGGGGCCTGCTTGCCCACAGCATGTCCTTTGGTGTTGAGCTTCTGCTGTAATTTTCCACAAGCTACAAAGCTGTTTCTTGCTGACACAGAGATGTGTGGGGTCAGAGTGTACAGCCTCCATTTTGCTGTCATAGGATTATACCGGCCAAGGCCCGCAAGGTGAGACACACAGGGAAATACTCCTACAGTTCACCTATTGTGACCCGCCTTTCCCTGAGGGTTGAGCCCCCAGTGTGCGGGCCGGCCGACAGGACTTATACTGAGAGGCCAGGAAAGGGGCGCCCCAGAGAGACCAGCCAGGAGAGGGAGAGCAGAAGGAAGAAGTTCAGGAGCGGGTCACAACAGAGTGACAGGCAGTAGGCTAAGGAGTGTCTTGGTTCCAGGCAAGTATATAGGCGGGTAACTGACCCGGAGTCACTAGGTCCAGGCAAGATATTCAGGCAAGCAGTAGACAGGAGAATAACCAGGTCCAGGCAGAATATTCAGGCAAGCAACAGACAAGAGAGTAACCAGGTCCAGGCAGGATATCCAGGCAGGCAGCAGGCAAGAGAGTAACCAGGTACAAGCAGGATCCTTACAGGGAGGCAGCAAACAGAGAAGGTAATCCATATACAAGCAGGGTCTTTACAGGCAGGCAGCAAACAGAAGAGCAATCCAGGTACAAGCAGGGTCTTACAGGCAGGCAGCAAACAGAAGAGTATGCTGAAGAGAAACGCTTACCCAAGTAGAAGCCGAAGCAATGAGGCAAGAGAGAAAGCATCCCAGAAAGAGGTGCAGGCTTTCTGACGTAGACATGAACCAGCTGAGAAGAGAACTTCCATAGGTCAGGTAGGCAGAGAGAAAGTCAACACAGGTGCGTGGTAGCATGGCATTTAAATATCCTGGAAGCCAGGCAGAGAGAGCAGATCTAGGTGCATGAGAGCAAAGGCAATCAAGGAGCCTGCAGCCAGAGAAGAAGTACACAGACATGGCTCAAGGCTGAGCCAGTCAAGTGTGTGTGTTTACAGGACCCTACACAGCCCGAGGATGCCGCTTGCGTTGAGGTAGGGGACATGACACTCTTAAAAGTGCTTATGATGGCCACTCCCAAAAGGTCATGATGCAGCCTAGCTCTGTGACCCCGTCCGAATAAGTCAACGAGGAGCAGGCCATGTGACCCCCCCTGGAACCAGAACGGACCAGCAAACCGTCAGCCAATATTACCCAGACCTGATCGGACTGATGAACGACATTTTCACCTGAAGATCCACGCCAATTCATCTGAGTCATGGATCAGACCCGCAGACCAGACCGCCGGATGACCCGTGGGATAGAGGTCTCAAGGGAGAAAAAGGCAGTACTAAAACTATTGAAAAGTCAGATTCAGATAGATCGACGGGACGTATCTTATGAGACCTGGCAGTCACTCTTATCCGGAGAAGCGACTAACCTCGTGGCCATCCACCTGAAGATACCGCGACCGATATGGACCACAGATCAGGCCGCACAAGTCAAGAAAACAACTTGAGGAGAGCGACAACGGAGTCTAGAGATAACACTAACGGCGATTGGAGTGAGGGAGAGAAAGGCACAGAACTTATAGCGGCCCCCGAAGTTGCGGAAAGCAGCTACACCTCTTCCAAGGGGACCGAACTGACCCGCGCGCCCAGACTGACCTTTTGTTCGCCACCCTTCCACCAACACAACAAAAGCTGCCCACATTCCCGTATCTCTCACCCGTCGTAACCGAAAGACGTCTGGGGCCTCTCCTGCCCGACCAGCTCTGCCCGTTCACTGCTTTGAGAGGTCAGTGTAAATCGAGGAATTCGGATCCAGCATTGCCGCCTTGTAGGTGGAGGTCAACGAAACGTAGCTAAACACTGACGCGCCTCGAGGGAAATGGACGGAGCCAGTGGAGAACCAACAAACTGCACCACACGAACCAACGAGTGGATGACAGGCTTCCTTTCCGAACACAACGCTGCTGATCGCAGCGCCACCTTGACTAACTGCAGGTTGAGGTGGAGGAGATAAGCGCTGCAGACGAGGCAGGGGAGTCGGGAGGTAAGGAATAGTCCCGACGGTAACCCGATTTACGAGGCAGAGGAGTCTGGAGGAGACGAACAGCCCGATGGTAACCCGACCTTGATTGACTGTTCTCTCTGTACCACATAGCTAGATTCTGACTGTATCACTAGCTTATTAGATATCCTTAAACCTGTATTATTGTATCACTAGCTTATTAGTGTCCTTAAACCTGTATTATTGTATTATTGAAGCGGTATGACAACTTTAAACCTCTAATTGCATTTAAATGCTTTTATCCATCTAATAGCATTATACTAAACTATAATACTGTAAACTACCAAAGCTCACCCTAACTACAGCCCTCATTCGCTCTGTATCACACACAAATTGCACTATTGACTGTAAGCACACACACTGAACTGCATGACTGAATGTTAATTTTAATTTAGTACCACTGTTTTACACGACTGAATAATAATTTATACTAGCGCCAATATGAACATTAACAAAGTACTCCTAATCATCTACTGTATCTCCCTAATCCACCACACACTGACAACCCCTCTCACAGAAAACAACTTACCCACAGTACACAAATCAGGCACACAACCCAAAAACAACACACCCACCAAAAAAAAATCAAAATATGGAATGGAAAACCCACCACTCACGGACACAACCATCAGAAGGAAAGAAGGAAACACAACAAATTCAAATACCAGGAGGACAGACAACTAATAAAAATCAACACATCCACAAACCCAACCGAAACCCACCAACAAATACAAATGGGTTATATAAACGCCAGATCTGTAGTCAACAAAACTGCAACAATATCTGATTGGATCACAACAGACAATCTCGATTTTTTATTTATCAGTGAAACATGGATCCATGACCTCAAAGATCCTATAATTTTAGAACTATGCCCTCCAGGATACCAAATTACCCACTGGACAAGGAATGGAAAAAGAGGAAGAGGCATAGCCATAATCTATAATCCCAATTCAACCGTCACAACAATAGCCGAATCCATACTACCCCCAACTTGAAATTGCGTCAGTTAGAATCAGCCACCCAACCCTCCATGACCACCTAAACCTTATCCTGTTCTATGGACCACCAGGCAACTGGCAAGACTGCCAAACACATCTCATGGATTTCATATCAAACACATGTGTTTCCACCCAAAACCTTCTTATAGCAGGAGACATTAACCTTCAGGCTTGAGGATACTAACCTAACAAACGTGTGTGATTTCAGGGACTCCTCAACTATGGGAACTTCATGGCCAATCATGCAACCCACCCATAGTAAAGGACACACACTAGACATCACTACATACAAATTCTCATCAGAACTAAATCTGGCAGTAACAGATACAAAATGGACAGCCAAACCTCTCCCTTCACTGGCGAATAAAAGACTCACAACATAAACAAGAACAACGAACCTACACCAAGAGAGGCAAAATAGACCCTCTAACATTTTGGCAAACAATTTACAACAATGAATAGACGCACCAACAGATTCACTCCAGTTTCTTCATGAATGGAGACAACAGTGCGAATCAATAGACAACATAGCACCACTTCAATCCAGACCTCACATAGAAAAAATTCAATACCTTGGTTTAATGAAGAACTAAAAGAATTAAAAACACAAGTCAGAAGATTAGAACGAGCATGGAATAAGAAAAAGGACGACTTGGCACTCAATAACTGGAAGCACTACAAAGAAATACAAATATGCCATCAGACAAACTAAAAGATCATACTATAAAACTACAATCGGACCAGACTACAAGGACCACACAAACCTCTCCAACTCGTAAACAAACTACTAAATACCACACCGGTTACTTCTAACAACACAGACACCCCATCAGCAAACAACCTCGTGAACTACTTTAAAGTGAAATCATAAAGTTATGACTCATAATACCTATCAACACAATTGATTATGTAAACCTCCTTGAATGTTTAGACCCAATACCTGGGGAACATCCAGCAGACCGATCATGGTTCAACTTTGATATACTCTCGATCCGATAACTTCTCCCAATTGCTTAAAAGAGACGCCAAATCGCAATGCAAATTAGATATCTGCCCTAGTAACCTGATAAGATCTGCCCCTCAACACTCAAAATAGACCTTAAGAGACACTTAAACTACATGCTACAAAACGGCCTTTTTCCCAAATTCTACTTACCCTCTACCTAAAGATGCAAAGAAAAGCACAAGTGACCTACCAAACTATCACCCAGTAGCTTCCATCCTGCTGATAACCAAACTTATGGAAGGCGTAGTGACGAAACAGCTCACTAACTACCTAAATAAACACTCCATCCTGCACGAATCTCAATCAGGATTTCAATCAAACTAAAGCACTGAAACCAGTACTAGTGACTTTAATGAATAAATTCAAACAAACAATTGCAACTGGGAACAATGTACTTCTCTTACAATTTGACATGTCTAGTGCCTTCGACATGGTCAACCATGAAATATTACTACACATCCTAGAATACTTTGGAATCGGAGGCAACATCTTAACTAGTTTAAAGGATTCCTGACCACAGATCATACCAAGTAACACTAACAAGATTACTTCAGCCCCCATGGATACCTAAATGTGCAGTCCCCCAAGGATCCCCCCTCTCACCCACCCTCTTCAACCTAATGATGATAACCCCTAGCCAAGCTACTAGCCAATCAAAACCTCAATCCATATATATATGCAGATGATGTTACGATCTACATCCCGTTCAAGCATGAGCTAAAGGAAATCACCAATGACATCAACCAAAGCTTCTAAATCATGCATTCCTGGGCGGATGCATTCCAATTTTAGTCTTTGTGTTTTTTCTGCGTTTAGGTGTCTTATACTCACCTCACAACATAACACAAGTAAATTCACCACCATAAACACAGCAAACTTTTCCCTTCCTGTTTCAAATACTCTGAAAATTCTTGGAGTCACCATGGATCGAAATCTCACACTCGAAAACCATGTGAAGAATTACAACTAAGAAGATGTTCCACTCCATGTGGAAACTCTAAAACCTTTCTTCCCCAGAGCCATTTTTCGGAACTTAGTACAGTCAATGGTACTAAGCCACCTGGATTACTGTAATGCCCTCTACGCAGGATATAAAGAACAGACCATCAAGAAACTTCAAACAGCCCAAAACACTGCAGCCAGACTCGTATTTGGAAAAACAAAATATGAAAGTGCAAGACCCTAAGAGAGAAATTACAGTTGGCTCCCACTCAATGTATTGCATTCAGGATCTGTACGATTGTTCATAAAATCATGCACGGAGAGGCCCCGACCTACATGCTAAATCTCGTGGACCTCCCACCCAGAAACACTAAAAGATCTGCCCGTACATTTCTTAATCTACACTTCCCCAGCTGTAAAGGACTAAAATACAAACTAACACATGCGACCAGCTTTGCCTACATGAGCACGCAGCTGTGGAATGCACTACCAACTAACTTGAAAACAATTAACGAAATAAATAACTTTCAAAAATCCCTGAAAACCTATCTCTTCAACAAAGCCTACCATCAGAACCCACAGCTTAATTATAATACAACACCATCTCATCCTGATGCCGAATATCTTCATTCTATAATTGTCTGCTTAGTTCTTTTTTGTCATTCTTGATCTCTTTGTAACACCAACTGTATACTTTACCCTGTAATGTCGATGCCATAACAGGACTCTGTAAGCCACATTGAGCCTACAAATAGGTGGGAAAATGTGGGATACAAGTGCAATAAATAAATAAGATTAAAAATATACCTTAGTAAGAGGGGACATAGTTTCAGTTGGGATCTTAAGTATCTTTAGCAGATATTTTTCAGACAGCTCTCTGAGTTCTTGATATGATCGTGGTCAGAACCCCTCTCAAACTTACCTTTTGCCTGGGGGTCAGCTTTTAGCTGGCTTCTGTTCTGTTTTTCTGTCCTGTTTGAGCTAGCTCTCTCTCTCTCTCTCTCTCTCTCTCTGTGCCGGCTACTGCCAGCATAGGGCTAATTGTCTCACTTCACTGCAGCTGTGGTGTAGTCTGAGTTGCTCTAACTCTCTTTGGGTGTACTGGCTTCAAGTGCTTCATGGTGTTTGCATGGTGTGGGTTGGGCCTCTATGGGTTTCAGTGTGCTCTCTGTGTCAGCGTGCTGTTGCCTGGGTCTAGGGAGTGTGACACCATCAGGGAGGGCCTTGATAAGGAAGTGGTGTTCTTTCCTTCGGGGCCCTTCGCAACGTTTGCTTCTGGCTACTTGCTTTAGGTCCAGGTTAGTTTAGTGCAGTCAGTGTGCACTTGTGACTTGTGTGTTGACTTCCCTGTTTTTCCCTTTGGCTCCTCTGCTTTCCCTTTTGCCTACGGTGTGCAGCACTGCTGTTAGTGCAGTGCTGGAGTTTGGTGCTGGGAGCACCCTTGTTAGTAAGTGTTTAGGAAGCACCTTTTGTTGTTTGGGTATTTGGCTTTCCTGCTTGTTTCCTTGTGCTCACCGTTACACCCCGCTTTTCCTCGTGACCTGTGTTTAGCTGCTGTGGCTGGGTGCTTAGGAAGCACCGGGGTGAGAAACCCATGTTTAGCTGCTGCAGCTTGGTGCTTAGGAAGCACCAGTGTTAGGTCTGGTGTTTGTCTTCCCTTCCTTTTCCCTTGTGGCTTCCCTGCACTTCTGTTAGTGTAGGGCATAGGGGCACCCCTGTTAGTTTCTGTTAAGAGCACTGCTGTTAGTGGAGGGCTTAGGAGCTATTTGGTTGGTGCTGGGCTTAGGAACACTTTTGGTCAGTTTAGGAGTTAGGCGCAGTTCAGCTACAGCCTGTTCTAGTCCTGGTCCCTGTGTCGTCCAGTAAGTCCTGCCGGCTACTCAACCCAGGAGCTCAACTCCTGGGGGGCTTAGTAGCTAAGTGCAGGTGAAGCTGTGTGGACCAGTCCGGTGTGTTCCAGTCCTGTGTCCTCCTGTCCGGGGGATTCCAGTCCAGTGTTCCAGTCCGGGGGATTCCAGTCCAGTGTTCCAGTCCGGGGTTCCAGTCCTGTGTCCTCCAGTCCGGGGAATTCCAGTCCCGTGTTCCAGTCCGTGTGTTCCGGCTCGCTGGGCGGTGCCTGCAGTCCCTGCCGGTGTCGGTGTGCTTGCCCAGCGTTGGTTGGTGGGTTTTGCCTGCTGCTGTTGCTCCTCGTCAGCAGCCCAAGGGCTCACGTTTGCTCCAGCGCCCGGCCCCGCGGGCTCTGAACCTGAGAACCTGACAGATTGCAAAGGCCATGAGCCCGGCAAGAACCCCCGCCCAGCTGACCCAGCTGGGGTCCAGCTCCGTCATTGTGCTTGATCCTTCTATGACTCTTCGTCAGTATCGTGGGAAACTTTTGTCTCATCCTGTTTTGAAGAAGACCCCTGAAGCGGCAGCTGAGAGAAACGTGTCCGACTGCTTGGGATTGTTGAAAATCCGGTTTCGGACATTGACCCCTTACATCACGCTCTCAGAGTATCGCCGCAGCCTTGTCTTGAATCCAGCTTTGTGGGATACTCCTGAAGCTGTCGCTGAGAGGAGACGTCTGGGGAATTCTACGCTATGGGCTCAGCTGGAGTCCAGTCCAGTCCTAGCAGCGCGCCCAGCCAAACCTCTAAATCCAGGTCAAGCAGCGCGCCCAGCCACGCCTCTGAATCCAGTCCGAGCAGCGCGTCCAGCCAAGCGTCCGAGGGACGCTTCTGACCGAGCCTCCAATGCCAGTTCAAGTGGCGCTTCCACTAAAGCTTCAGAGTCCAGTCCGTGGGACGCTGCTGACCGAGCCTCCAATTCCAGTCCGAAGGGGAGGGGCTTCTCACCGAGCCTCCGGTGCCAGTCCAGGTGGCGCCTCCACGCAAGCCTCGGAGTCCAGTCCGAGAAACACTGACTGCGCCTCCTATTCCAGTCCGAGTGGGGCTGGTAATTGAGTCTCCGAGTCCAGTCCAAGCTGTGCTTCCAGGGAAGTCTCTGAGTCCCGTTCGAGTGGCACTTCAAACCAAGCCTCCTAGTACCAGTTTGGATCCCAGTTCCAACCCAATTTTTGATCTGGATCTGCTTATGACACTCCAGGAGTACCGGGTTGCACTTTTGTCTGATCCAGCCTTGAAGGATACCCCTGAAGCTGCAGCAGAGAGGAAGCGTGTCGCCTGGCTTGGGTTCGAAGAAAACCCAGTTTCTGCTATTGATCCCTCTACCAAGCTGTTCTTTTACCGCTTCCAACTCCTCTCGGATCCAGCCCTGCGGGATACTCCTGAGGCCCAAGCTGAAAGAAGATGGCTTAGTAGTCCCGGACCAAGTGCAGTCCCAGCCGAGATGCTGAGTCCGTGCTGTGGGCTGAGTCTACACCGAGTACTGAGGCCAGCCGTGATGCTGTGTCCACTCCGAGTTGCAGCAGTGGCAGCCAAGATGCAGAGTCCGGATCGAGTTGCAGCAGTGGCAGCCAAGATGCAGAGTCCGGATCGAGTTGCAGCAGTGGCAGCCAAGATGCTGAGTCTGGATTGAGTTGTAGTTCCAGTCAAGATGCTGAGTCTGGATCGAGTTGTAGTTCCAGTCAAGATGCTGAGTCTGGATCGAGTTGGTTCCAGTCAAGATGCTGAGTCTGGATCGAGTTGCAGTTCCAGTCAAGATGCTGAGTCTGGAGCGAGTGGTAGTTCCAGTCAAGATGCTGAGTCTGGAGCGAGTTGCAGTTCCAGTCAAGATGCTGAGTCTGGAGCGAGTTGTAGTTCCAGTCAAGATGCTGAGTCTGGATCGAGTTATAGTCCCAGCCGGGATGCTGAGTCTACACCAAGTGATGAGTCCATGATGAGTGCTGAGTCTGCACCGAGTGCAGAGGCCAACTGAGATACTGAGTCCACGATGAGTGCTGAGTCTGCACTGAGTACAGAGTCCAGCCGAGACAATGAGTCCACGATGCATGCTGAGTCTGCACCGAGTGCAGAGTCCAGCCGAGATGCTGAATCAGAATTGAGTTGCAGCTCCGGTCAAGATGTTGAGTCCGGTGAGAGTTGTAGTCCTGGCCAAGATGCTGAGTCCGGTGAGAGTTGCCGTCCCGGTCAAGATGCTGAGTCCAGGTCAAGTTGCAGTCCCAGCCAAGATGCTGAGTCCGGGTCAAGTTGGAGTTCCAGTTCCAGGCAAGATGCTGAGTCTGGGTCAAGTTGCAGTCCCGGCCAAGATGTTGAGTCTGGTGAGAGTTCCAGTGCCAGCCGAGATGCTGGGTCTACGCTGAGTACAGAGTCCAGCCAAGATGCTGAGTCTGAATTGAGTGGCAGTTCCGGCCAAGATGCTGAGTCCGGAGCGAGTTCCAGTGCCAGCCGAGATGCTGAGTCTACGCTGAGTACCGAGTCCAGCCAAGATGCTGAGTCTGAGTTGAGTGGCAGTTCCGGTATTCATCCCAGAGTATTAATAGAGCTGAAAAATGAACTTGTGGAGCTACTGGTAGTAATATGCAATTTATCCCTAAAATCATGTGTGGTACCGGAAGATTGGAGGGTGGCCAATGTAACGCAGATTTTTAAAAAGGGTTCCAGGGGAGATCCTGGAAATTATAGACCGGTGAGTTTGACGTCGGTGCTGGGAAAAATGGTAGAGGCTATTATTAAGAATAAAATTACAGAGCACATACAAAAGCATGGGCTACTGATTGGAGGAGTGGCCTAGTGGTTAGGGTGGTGGACTTTGGTCCTGGGGAACTGAGTTTGATTCCCACTTCAGGCACAGGCAGCTCCTTGTGACTCTGGGCAAGTCACTTAACCCTCCATTGCCCCAGGTACAAATAAGTACCTGTATACAATATGTAAGCCGCATTGAGCCTGCCATGAGTGGGAAAGCGCAGGGTACAAATGTAACAAAAAAAAAAGTCAGCACGGATTTAGTGAAGGGAAGTCTTGCCTCACAAATATGCATTTTTTCGAGGGGGGGAACAAACGTGGACAAAGGGGAGCCGAAGGATATTGTATATTTAGCTTTTCAGAAGGCGTTTGACAAAGTGCCTCATGAAAGACTCCAAAGGAAACTGGAGAGTCATGGGATAGGAGGCAGTGTATTATTATGGATTAAGAGCTGGTTAAAAGGAAGTCACGTGATGCTCGGCTGAAGGGAGGACGCCGCATCCCAGAGCTCCGGGGCCCCGTTTTTTGTTTTTTTTTATTTATGATTTTTCAAAAAAACAATACATTCATAATAATATAAATGCAGGATTTGGAAATGATATTCAACAGAGATACATCTCTCATCATTAAATTAGAGAAACAAGAAATATTTCTTATACATATTGACCACCATAATTTGGGAACAAGATATAGGAAAACAAAACAAGAAGGAAAAAAAAAACAGAGGTGGTATGATCCTCCTTTTAAAAGCAATCACTCAGAGGGGTGAGCGTTAGACGCCCACTAGAAGGTACAACCAGCATCCTATGGGGTCATTCAGGGCTGAACATTTCCCTTTTCCTTAGAAATAATAAATTCAGCCAGCTTTTTGGGGTCAAGAAAAACATAACTAGCATTATTAATTGTTACCAGGCATCTACATGGATACTTCAAAGTATATAACCCTCCTAAGGCGAGAGTCCTCGGCTTTAAAACCAAAAACTCTCGCCTTCTCTTTTGCGTATCTCTATTGAGATCCGGGTAAATCTGAACTTTTTCCCCCAAAAAACTGGCTTGCATATGTTTAAAGTATAAACGAAATACATTATTCCTATCAACCTCGAAAGCAAAGGATACTAACAAAGTCAATCTTTGTGTAACGGTCTCTAGAGAGTTTTCTAAGAAAGCTGTTACATTCAAATCTGGTAATGGTTCTGGTCTAGCAGATTTTCCAAATATATATTGAGTCTTGATTACCGGAGGAAAACTCTCTTTGGGAATTTTCAAAATGTCTTCAAAATACTTCTTAAGCATATCTGTTGGTGGTATTAAAGGTGCTTTGGGAAAATTAAGAAGTCTCAAATTGTTCTTCCTAGTCTGGTTATCAAGATACTCAACTTTTTTACCCAGAATCTCTTTATCCTTAATTATTAGACTTGTAAGGTTTTGTAAAGATTTTAATTCTCCATCTAAAGTCTCAATCCTCTCTTCGTTTTTTTGAGCTTGGGAGGCTGTAAGAGCTTTTGAAGATTTAACAGAAGATAAATCTTCTTTTAAGATATCAGTTACCTGAATCAGGTTCTTGTTCATGCTCTGTATGGCATCCCATAGGTTCTCTAGGGTTATCACTGCTGGTTTAGCAACTCCACGAGACTCCCCGGATACTTCCCTCAGAACCCTGGTGGAGACGGGGTTTCCCACGTCGTCTTTCCGGGTAGAAATCACCTCTGGGGTCGACATTGGAGTAGGTCCTCCTCTTGCAGCTTGAGAGCTGGGCACTTCAGTCCGCCCTTCAGGCTGTACTCCTACTGCAAGCATAGTTCCGGGTTGTGGAGGGGCAGTGAATGAAGGCAGACTCAACGAGACGCCTTCTATGCTGCAATCCGACGAAACAGCGTCAGGACTGACCGTCGTGGGCGTCTGCGGATCCAATCTCTGAATTCCCCAATTCTCAAGCATCTGCTGACGGGGAGTGGAGTTAATGGGACCAGAGGAGGTAGGTTTCACCGCTTTCCCCTTCCTTTTTCCCATGATGTTACCGGGTAAGGTTCAATCCACCGCAAGCTTAGGCAGAGATCAGGAGCTCAGAGATCAACTTCCTCTCTGAACGCCATCTTGTTCCGTGCCCAGGGCCCCGTTTTTAACATCTGGCCCGTAGCGTAGATAAAAACAAGCGAGAAAGCCCACAAAGTCAGTATCCGTCGGCAGAACACCTTTAGCGAGTGTGGCTGGCTTGGAAACTGGAAAAAATTTGATTTGGGCACAAAATTGAGCCGAAAAGATGGAGCATGGAGCCGCATAGGCGAAGGCAAGATGGCGGAGGCCGGCCCGGCGGGAGAATCAGTGAGTTCGGCTTGGGCTGCTGAAGTGGCGGCAGAGGTCTCCGCTCTCCTGGAAGCATCGTTGGACCGGAAATTAAAAAAAATCTCAGACCAAATTGAGCAGCTTGATGGCAAATTTGAAGGGCTGCATGCGGATCTGGCGGTATTTCAGCAGCGGCTATCGGATGTGGAGGACCAATGCCTGCAGCATGAAAACCGCCAAAAAGCCATGCAGGACAAACTGGAAGAGCTGTCCGCAAAAGTTGAAGACCTAGAAAACAGGTTGCGATAGAACAACCTCTGTCTTGTGGGTCTTCCGGAAGCGGTGTGCGAAGTAGACCTGAGGGACTTCTTAGAGTCTTGGATCCCTAAAGTATTAAATCTTAAATGGCTGGAAAATGGCTTACAAATTGAGAGGGCCCGCAGACTGGGGCGAACAAGGCAGGAGACCGAAAACCGAGAGTGGTAATATGCAAAATACTGAATTACAAGCATAAGCAGGACATCCTAAGGGAATGGCGCTTGAAGGGCAAAGTGCAGTATGATTCGCACACAATTTTATGATTTCAAGATTTTTCAGCTGCCGTAGCAGCTCAGCGCAGGCATTTCACGGAGATCTGCAAGTTGTTATACGACAGAAAAGTGCGCTTTGCCCTGATGTTCCCTGCTAAATTACGGATCCTGCATGAAGGCAAGCAGCACTTTTTCACATCAGACGAGGAGGCCCTACAATTTGCCAACCATATGGGAATAAGCGCGGAGGTGGAGCAGACGAGAGCAGGGGCAAGCAGTTCGCAGCACACCTGAAGAGGACAGCGGCAGGAGGAAAGAGAAGGCGGCCAATAAAGGTGGATGTCAGGTGAAGAGAGAGTATGGACATAAATGGGCATAAATGACTAAACCAAAGTTTACCAAGAAGAGGTAACTTGCATAATCACAGGGTGGGTTACAGGACTGAGAGGGGCCTTGTGATCAGGTCGGGGGCTTTTGTAAAGGGGGGGGGGTAACATGTTAGTTTGTGAATTTACTACTAACATTTCTAAAGCGCTACTAGGGTTACGCAGCGCTGTACAATTTAAACATAGAAGGACAGTCCCTGCTCAAAGAGCTTACAATCTAAAAGACAAGAGAACAATCTAAAGACAAGTGTACAATCTAGAGGACAAGTGAACAGTTAATCTGATAGGGTGGATAGATTGGGGCATTCTATATTTCTCAAGCGGTTAGGCGCCGAAGATGGGTAGGGAAGGGGCATGGCGTATGGGTAAAGGAAGATTGTTCCAGGCATAGGGTGATGCAAGGCAGAATGAGCGGAGCCTGGAGTTGGCAGTGGTGGAGAAGGGTACTGAGAGAAGGGCTTTGTCCTGTGAGCGGAGGTTACGGGCGGGAACATAGGGGGAGATGAGGGTGGAGAGGTAGTGAGGAGCCGCAGACTGAGTGCATTTGTAGGTAAGGAGGAGGAGCTTGAATTGTATGCGATATCTGATCGGAAGCCAATGAAGTGATTTGAGGAGAGGGGTGATATGAGTATATCGGTTCTGGCGGAATATAAGACGTGCGGCAGCGTTCTGAACGGATTGAAGGGGGGATAGATGGCTGAGTGGGAGGCCGGTGAGGAGTAAGTTGCAGTAATCAAGGCGAGAGGTAATGAGAGCGTGGACGAGAGTTCTGGTGGTGTGCTCAGAGAGGAAAGGGTGAATTTTGCTGATGTTGAAGAGGAAGAAGTGACAGGTCTTGGCAGTCTGTTGGATATGCGCAGAGAAGGAGAGGGAGGAGTCGAAGATGACTCCGAGGTTGCGGGCAGATGGGACGGGGAGGATGAGGGTGTTATCAACTGAGATAGAGAGTGGAGGAAGAGGAGAAGTGGGTTTAGGAGGAAAGACGAGGAGCTCGGTCTTGGACATGTTCAGTTTAAGGTGACGGTTGGACATCCATGCCGCATTGTCGGATAAACAAGCCGATACCTTGGCCTGGGTCTCCGCGGTGATGTCAGGTGTGGAGAGGTATAGCTGGGTGTCATCAGCATAAAGATGATACTGAAAACCATGAGACGAGATCAGCGAGCCCAGGGAAGAGGTGTAGATTGAGAAAAGAAGGGGTCCAAGGACAGATCCCTGGGGAACTCCAACAGATAGTGGGATGGGAGTGTACCCTGAAGGTGCGGTGGGAGAGATAAGAGGAGAACCAGGAGAGGACAGAGCCTTGGAACCCAAAAGAGGACAGCGTGGCAAGAACTAAATCATGATTGACAGTGTCAAACGCGACGGAAAGATCGAGGAGGATGAGGATGGAGTAGTGACCTCTGGATTTGGCCAGGAGCAGGTCATTGCAAACTTTAGAGAGTGCCATTTCTGTCGAGTGCAGAGGGCGAAAACCGGATTGAAGTGGTTTGAGGATGGCATGAGAGGAGAGAAAATCAAGGCAGTGGCTGTGAACGGCGCGCTCAAGTATTTTGGAGAGGAAGGGTAAAAGGGAGATGGGGCAGTAGTTGGAGGGGCAGGTAGGGTCAAGTGAAGGTTTTTTGAGGAGAGGTGTGACAATGGTGTGCTTGAAGGTGTCAGGGACAGTTGCAGTGGAGAGAGAGAGGTTAAGGATGCGACAGATGGAGGGGTGACAGTATGGGAGATGGTGTTCAGTAGGTTGGTGGGGATGGGATCAGAGGGAACAGGTGGTGCATTTTGAGGAGGAAAGAAGGCGGGAAGTTTCATCCTCGGTGATCTCAGGAAAGGAGGAGAAAGAGGCCTGGGTAGGTTGGTTGAGGGAGAGGGTTAAGGGGTGAAGAGGAGGTGGTGGCTTGTTCGTGAACTCAAGGTTGATCTTTTGCACTTTGTCGCGGAAGTAGTCGGCCAGTGATTGAGGAGAGAGAGAAGGGGGAGTAGGAGAGGGGGGCACTTTTAGGAGGGAGTTAAGGGTGGTGAAGAGACGACGAGGGTTGGAGCTGAGAGAATTGGTCAATTGGGTGTAATAGTCCTGTTTTGCACGGAATAGGGATTTGGTTCATTGATGTTACTGTTAAGTGAAGATTTCTTGTTAGACATGTGGGTTTACTGAGCGCAAGTCATAGGAGGGTGCTGGATGGGCAGGGGCGGAGCAGAGGCGTGACTGGTTCTCTAGCGAGAACGATTTGTGGAAAATGGGGGGGGCTAAGGGGAGGGAGGAGGGGAGGGGGGTGTTTCCCCTTTTTTTTTCTTACTATCTCTTCTCTCTTTCTTTGTTTTTGAATGGTATGGGCATTGGAAGATCTGGTCAATGGGGGGAGTAATCCCAAGTAGGAGAGGGTCCATCCAGGGGCTGGGGGGAGGACCTCACATTAGGAACACACTTATCGGGCAGTATACTTACAAAACTAAAGAGTAAGGCACTCTCAAGTTAATATCTTGGAATGTTGGGGGAATCTCCTCGCCCATAAAGCGCTCTAAAGTACTGCAGGCCCTGCGGAGGCATAGGGTGGATGTGGCATTCCTGCAGGAAACACATTTGACGACGGCTGAACATAATAAATTTAAGAAAGTCTGGATAGAAGTAGCAGAGGGGTCACCTGCGGTGGGGAAAAAAAAGGGGGAGGTGCTGATGCTGTTCCGTAAGGGCCTACAGTTTAGAATAAAGACAGTTAAAAGAAGTATAGAGGGCAGGATGATATTGGTAGAGGTGGAGAGGAGTAGAAGTACCTACATTTTTTGTAACATTTATGCGCCCAATGTATATGACCCCAAGTTCATTGCATCGCTGATTGAACTGCTGAGCCCCTACCAAGGGGGTAACATCATACTAGGAGGGGATTTCAACATGGTATTTGATCCCAGAATGGATAAAAGTAGCACTCCCAGACAGAGAGGGGACCAATCCCAGGGGGGCCTGGCTTTCCTTAGTGACACCCTAAATTTGATTGATGTGTGGAGGGTGCTTCACCCAACACAAAGAGATTATACACATGTATCACGGGCACATCTCTCGCAGCCCCGCATAGATTACTTCTTAATATCACGGGACCTTTTTCCCGTGGTGCCTGCGGCGGAAATAGATAATGCAAAATTTCGGATCATTCAATAATCTGGTTGCAACTACAACTGCAGGGGGAGGGGAAGAGGGGAGGCGGTTGGAGATTCCCGATGGATCTCTACCGTGATCCGAATTTTAAGACATACGTGGGTGAAAAATGGCGGGACTTTGCATCTAATAATAGCGGCCATATAGAACAAGCAAGTCTATATTGGGAAACAGCAAAGGCAGTAATGAGGGGGGAGGTCATCGCCTATAGAGCACGAGCAAGAAAGATAAGGGATAAGGAAATTCTCCGCCTCGAAAAAGAAGTCTGTAAACAGAGGAGGCGGTTTGGGAAGGTATGCTCGGCGGAAAACAAGAAAGCATTATTAACAACCCAAAGAGAGTTAAATGAGCTCCTTCATCAGAGGACACAGACACAGAAATCGCATGTGTTCTACAAACATCAACTCTTTATGTATGGGAATAAAGCAGGAGCCTTGATGGGGAGAGTAATCCAGGGAACTAGAGGCCCAGTGAAGATCTTACAAATACGGGACCGAGGGGGTAGGCTCCTCCGAGAAACGCCTAATATATTGGCGCACTTTAGGGATTATTCTGCAGACCTGTATAAGGTCCCGGTGGAGGTTATGGAGGACAGCGAGGTTTATCTGTGAAATTAGGTCTTACCAAAGATAACGGAGGCGCAGAGGGAAGCTCTTAACAGCCCTATAGAAGAGGGGGAGTTACTGGTGGCAATGCAGCAGAGTCATTTACATAAAGCTCCGGGGCCAGATGGGTTCAGTATGGCTTTTTATAAACTGTTACAGGAGCAAGTTATACCCCCATTGCTAAAGTTATATAATAATATGGCTGCAGCAGGAGAAATGCCAGACGCGTTGAATTTGGCGAAAGTGATAGTACTTTTAAAACCTGGTAAAGAGCAGTTAAGTGTTGAGTCTTATAGGCCCATCTCTTTACTCAATTGTGACATAAAGATGTATGCGAAGATCCTGGCAAATCGTTTAGCAAGGGTGCTCCCCATGTTGGTAGCAGCCCCACAGGTGGGATTTGTGAAAGGGAGATCAGTAACTAAAAACAATAGAGCACTCTTAGCATCGCTAGAGACTGTAGAGATGAGAGCTGAGCCTTCACTGCTAGTCAGCTTTGATGCCAAGAAGGCATTTGATATAGTCTGGAGCTTTATGTTTGCCATGATGAAGCAGATGGGGATAGAGGGATTTTTTAGGAGAGCGGTGGGGGCATTATACAGGAATCCACAAGCATTTCTCTGGATAAATGGGGAACGGCTGGGTTTATTTCCCATACGCCGTGGCACACGGCAGGGGTGCCCTCTGTCACCCCTGCTATTTGTAATGGCCTTAGACCCACTGATCAGGGAAATTGAGATGCATCCAGATATAGAGGGCGTAACCTGGGGGTCTTTCTCATTCAGGGCCTCCGCTTTTGCGGATGACATCCTGGTACATATTACTCAACCCAAACAATTCTTAGATGCATTGCTGGAGATTTTCCAGGAATATGGAGACTTCGGGGGGCTAAAAATCAACTACTCCAAATCCCAGCCTTAACGGGGACCCCACGGGTGAGGGATCTATGGGGGCATGCATTCCCTCTGAAGTGGGCTTCAGAATCTCTTAAGTACTTAGGGGGTGCGGATTCCCATGCGTATCACCACAGTATATCAGTTAAATATCACCAGAAGGTTAGAGGCACAGAGAAAGCAATTAAATAAATGGAAGGTTTTGCCGCTTAACTTGCACGGGAGGATACATCTGTATAGGATGGTGAAGTTCATGCGGTGGCTTTATATGTTACAGACCCTCCCACTGTGGTTAAAAAGTAAAGATTTAAACAGGGGGATCAAGAAATTTATTTGGAGTGCCTCAAAGCCCAAGCTGCCGTTAAAGTTGTTGATGGGACCTTGGAGGGAGGGTGGGATGGGACTTCCAAATATAAGTCGCTATAACCAAGCCTGCTTACTAAGGCACTTAGGTGACTGGTTCATGGACAGGCAAGACTTCACGTACCAAAGGTTAGAGCAGGAGTATTTTAAACCATACCATTTATATTTCCTGTTACATTGTCCAAAGAAAATGTTGCCGGGCCAGATGGGGAGCAGCTTATTGTAGGGTCCATTGAGAGAGGCGTGGCGGGACTTAGTTAAAAGTTGGGGTCTAGCAGCGGATACCTCCAACCTGTTGCCAATTCAGGGCAATCTGAATTTTAAACCAGGGATGGAAAATATAGTGTTCCGTAGTTGGGCTGCTATGGGGATTACAAGATTAGAACATGTTTTGGGTTCAAGGGGCCAGATGCTGGAGTTGGGGGCTTTAGGGGTAGGAATAGAGCATAGCTCAACGTTTGCGCACTACCAACTTGCACACTATGTCCGGACACTGAAGCCTGGGAAGCTGGGGGGTGGGCATGGATGTCGACGTAGAGCTTTTTTTAGGTCAGTGCCTGGGGAGCACCTCTCAGTTTCAGGATTACAGAGAGCTCTGGGGGAGCAAAGTAGTGGGAGGGAAACAGGGAACATACTGCAACGTTGGGCCCATGTTTTGCAATGACCCAATTTGAGCCTAGATTTTCAGAAATTAACTGCACTGATACCCACACTGTCAAGTAATGCTACTCTGCGAGAATGTCAATATAGAATTTTGTACAGAGCATACATGACTAAGTGCCAGGTATTTAGATTTGGGGGCGTCCGAGATCCAACATGTTCAAAATGTGGACTGGGAGAGAGTACGTGGTTTCTCTCGCTCAGATAATGCCCAAAAATAAGACGTTATTGGGGGGGACATAATTAATTATCTGGAATCGGTGATACAGGTAGGGGTCCCTTCTTCCCCAGAGGGTTTTTTGCTTGATAAGTATGAAGTCTTTGGGAAGCATAGGGGAGGGGCTCGGCAGTTCATTCGGAAGGCGGGAATTATAGGGAAGAAGCTCATTCTGGAGGCGTGGATGCAGGAGATCCTGCCGGACTATTGGCACTGGAGGAACCGCATGCATGAACTGATGATGCAGGAACGTAGGATGGTGGGATGCTCTCCTAGAAGACGAAAAGCGTTTTTGAGGATTTGAGAACAGTATATACAAACTCTGTCGCCCAAAGCTCGTAGCTTCATATTAAATCGCCTTTGAAGTTTTTTTTTCTTCTATATTCCATTATTTTTCTTTTGTAGTTCAGTGGGAGGAGATAGTAGATTGGGAAGATAGGGGTTGGGGGCTTGCAGGGTGAAGTACCTGTAGTGAAGTCTGTCTTGTTGGGGGGTTGGGTGGGCATGTTAAAGATTCAGGTGACAAAAGGTGACATTTCGTGGATATGGGGTACGTGTCCCGTATTGATCTCATATAAGTCTATATTTGGCTGTACCTAATTTTGCAATGTTGTATATAAAAATGTTACATTGTAGGCGGTGGGGAAGGAAAGGGGAAGGGGGGGTTGTCTGGGGAGAAAACTGAAAACTACTTGACGTCGGAAGAAACACCGACAGTTGTCTGTTGTACTAGGTATGTTATTGATGTTATTGACTGAAAGGTGGTGAATGTATTTTATCCTGCATGTTACATCAATAAACAGATTTAAACATAAAGAGCTGGTTAAAAGATAGGAAGCAGAGAGTAGGGTTGAATGGTCATTATTCTCGATGGAGAAGGGTAGTTAGTGGGGTCCCTCAGGGGTCTGTGCTGGGACCGCTGCTTTTTAACATATTTATAAATGACCTAGAGATGGGAGTAACTAGTGAGGTAATTAAATTTGCAGATGACACAAAGTTATCCAGGGTCGTCTCGTCGCAGGAGGAGTGTGAAAGATTACAAGAGACGGGGGGATTGGGCGTTCAAATAGCAGATTAAGTTCAACGTTGACAAGTGCAAAGTGATGCATGTGGGAAGGAGGAAACCGAATTACAGCTATGTCATGCAAGGTTCCGCTTTAGGAGTTACGGACCAAGAAAGGGATCTGGGAGTCATCGTGGATAGGACGTTGAAATCTTCAGCTCAATGTGCTGCAGCGGCTAAGAAGACGAACAGAATGTTGAGTATTATTAGAAAAGGGATGGAAACCAAGCATGAGGATGTTATAATGCCGTTATATCGCTCCATGGTGCGACCGCACCTGGAGTACTGTGTTCAGTTCTGGTCGCCTCATCTCAAAAAAGATATAAAGGAATTGGAGAAGGTGCAGAGAAGGGCGACAAAAATGATAAAAGGGATGGGACAACTACCCTATAGGTTAAGATGGCTAGGACTCTTTAACTTGGAGAAAAGGTGGCAGAGGGATGATATGATAGAGGTCTACAAAATAATGAGTGGGGTAGAGCGGACAGATGTGAAGCGTTTGTTTACACTTTCGAACAATAATAGAACCAGGGGACACAAGATGAAATTAGAATGTGGTAGTTTTAAAACAAATCGGAGAAAGTTTTTCTTTACTCAGCGTGTAGTTAGACTCTGGAACTCATTGCCGGAGAAGGTGGTGACGGCAGCTGGCCTTGCTGAGTTTAAAGGGGATCTGGACAGATTCCTGAAGGAAAAGTCCATTGATCATTATTAAATTTTGGGTTTTTGCCAGGTTCTTGGGGCCTGGATTGGTCGCTGTCGGAGACAGAGTGCTGGCCTGGATGGACCTTTGGTGTTTTCCCAGCATGGCAGTGCTTATGTACTTATCCAGCTTATAATCAAAAGTGATCGCCGGCTATCTTCCGACATAAATCGGGAGATGGCCGGCGATTTCTTAAAAGCGGCGAAATCGGTATAATCGAAAGCGGCATTTTTGACAGCATCGCCGCTTTCCCGTCGCTTCGCCGGCGAAAGTTCAGGGGGGCGTGTCAGTAGATTAGTGAAGGCGGGACATGGGCGTGGCTTCCAGATGGCCGGCTTTCGCAGATAATGGAAAAACAAAAGCGGCGTTAAGCAGTATTTCGCCGGCTTTACTTGGTCCTTTTATTTTCACGACCAAGCCTCAAAAAGGTGCCCCAACTGACCAGATGACCACTGGAGGGAATGGGGGATGACCTCCCCATACTCCCCCAGTGGTCACCAATCCCCTTCCAAACTAAAAAAAAATAAAACTAAAAACCTTTTTTCCAGCCTGTATGCCAGCCTCAAATGCCGTACCCACCTCCATGACAGCAGAATGTGTTGTATCCTCCGACAGCCTTTCCCTAGTTGTGATGTGGCTCTGGGGTGAGTGTGACACCTTTTCTGTTAGGTGCCCTGCAGAGAGTCACATTAGCAATGCATTGTGGTGGGTGTAGGGTACTGGGCTCTACTACCATGGTGCTTTTCCCCCCTGCTAACTGGGTCAGAGTGTGCCCTGTTTTGTTTCCAGTTGTAGTCCATGCGGTAGTGGCCATTTTTGTAAGCCAGTTTTAGTTCCCTTTCCTGTGTTACCCACGTTAGAGAAGGTAGTTCTTACCTTGAATGGTGCTGAAAGAGGGCATTGTACACCATTGTGCCAGCTCTGACCTACTGCTAATCGTCAGTAACCGGGGTACAAAGTATACGTAGTGATAGGGTGGACCGGACTGGTGGAGGGGTAGCATTGTATATTAACGAGAGCCTTGACTCAGATAGATTACAAATTCAGCAGGACACAAATCACACCTTTGAATCATTGTGGGTTGAAATTCCATATATAAAAGGGAAACAAAACGGTGATAGGAGTGTACTACCGTCCGCCTCGCCAGGATGAGCAGGTAGACACAGAAATGATAAAAGAAATCAGAGACGCGAACAAAATGGGCAATGTGATAATAATGGGTGACTTCAATTATCCAAATATAGACTGGGTAAATGTAACATCGGGACACGCTACAGAGATACAATTCCTTGATGAAATCAAGGACAGCTTTATGGAGCAACTGGTGCAGGAGCCGACGAGAGAAGGAAAAATTCTAGACTTGGTCCTTAGTGGAGCGCATGATCTGGTGAGGGACGTTATGGTACTGGGGCCGCTTGATAACAGTGACCATAATATGATCAGTTTTGATATCGACCTTGAAGTAACTGTACACAGAAAGTCAAATACGTTAGTGTTTAACTTTAAAAAAGGAGACTATGATAAAATGAGAAGAACGGTAAAAAAACAACTTAGGGGGGCAACTGAGAGAGTAAAAACTGTACAACAGGCGTGGACGCTGTTCAAAAATACCATCCTGGAGGCCCAGGCCATACATATTCCGCGAATTAGAAAAGAAAGACGGAACTCCAAAAGACAGCCGGCCTGGTTGAAAAGTGAGGTGAAGGAAGCTATTAGGGCTAAAAGAAACGCCTTCAGAAAATGGAAGAAGGAACCGTCTGAAAATAACAAGAAGCAGCATAAGGAGTGTCAAAGCAAATGCAAGGCGCAGATAAAGAAGGCCAAGAGTGATTACAAAAAAAAGATAGCATTAGAGGCAAAAAAACATAGTAAAAATTTTTTTCAGTATATTAAAAGCAGGAAGCCGGCAAAAGAATCGGTTGGGCCGCTGGATGACCGAGGGGTAAAAGGGGCGATCAAGGAAGACAAAGACGTAGCAGAGAGACTGAATGAATTCTTTGCTTCGGTCTTCACCGAGGAAGATTTGGGTGGGATACCGGTGTCGGAATGGTATTTCAAGCGGACAAGTCGGAGAAACTTACTGACTTCACGGTAAACCTGGAGGATGTAATGGGGCAGTTCGGCAAACTGAAGAGTAGCAAATCTCCTGGACTGGATGGTATTCATCCTAGAGTACTGATAGAACTGAAAAATGAGCTTGCGGAGCTACTGCTAGTGATATGCAACTTATCCTTAAAATCGAGCGTGGTACCGGAAGATTGGAGGGTGGCCAATGTAACGCCCATTTTTAAAAAAGGCTCCAGGGGAGATCCGGGAAATTAAAGACCGGTGAGTCTGACGTCGGTGCCGGGGAAAATGGTAGAGGCTATTATTAAAAACAAAATTACAGAGCACATCCGAGGACATGGATTACTGAGACCGAGTCAGCACGGCTTTTGTGTGGGGAAATCTTGCCTGACCAATTTACTTCAATTCTTTGAAGGAGTAAACAAACATGTGGACAAAGGGGAACCGGTTGATATTGTGTATCTGGATTTTCAAAAGGCGTTTGACAAGGTACCTCATGAAAGGCTACAGAGGAAATTGGAGGGTCATGGGATAGGAGGAAATGTCCTATTGTGGATTAAAAACTGGTTGAAGGATAGGAAACAGAGAGTGGGGTTAAATGGGAAGTATTCACAATGGAGAAGGGTAGTTAGTGGGGTTCCTCAGGGGTCTATGCTAGGACTGCTGCTTTTTAATATATTTATAAATGATTTAGAGATGGGAGTAACTAGCGAGGTAATTAAATTTGCTGATGACACAAAGTTATTCAAAGTTGTTAAATCGCGACAGGATTGTGAAAAATTACAAGAGGACCTTACGAAACTGGGAGACTGGGCGGCTAAATGGCAGATGACGTTTAATGTGAGCAAGTGCAAGGTGATGCATGTGGGAAAAAAGAACCCGAATTATAGCTACGTCATGCAAGGTTCCACGTTAGGAGTTACGGACCAAGAAAGGGATCTGGGTGTCGTCGTCGATAATACACTGAAACCTTCCGCTCAGTGTGCTGCTGCGGCTAGGAAAGCGAATAGAATGTTGGGTATTATTAGGAAAGGTATGGAAAACAGGTGTGAGGATGTTATAATGCCGTTGTATCGCTCCATGGTGCGACCGCACCTTGAGCATTGTGTTCAATTCTGGTCGCCGCATCTCAAGAAAGATATAGTAGAATTGGAAAAGGTGCAGCGAAGGGCGACTAAAATGATAGCGGGGATGGGACGACTTCCCTATGAAGAAAAACTATGGAGGCTAGGGCTATTCAGCTTGGAGAAGAGACGGCTGAGGGGAGACATGATAGAGGTATATAAAATAATGAGTGGAGTGGAACAGGTGGATGTGAAGCGTCTGTTCACGCTTTCCAAAATACTAGGACTAGGGGGCATGCGATGAAACTACAGTGTAGTAAATTTAAAACAAATCGGAGAAAATTTTTCTTCACCCAACGTGTAATTAAACTCTGGAATTCATTGCCGGAAAATGTGGTGAAGGCGGTTAGCTTAGCAGAGTTTAAAAAGGGGTTGGACAGTTTCCTAAAGGACAAGTCCATAAACCGCTACTAAACGGACTTGGAAAAATCCAAAATCCCAGGAATAACATGTATAGAATGTTTGTACGTTTGGGAAGCTTGCCAGGTGCCCTTGGCCTGGATTGGCCGCTGTCGTGGACAAGATGCTGGGCTCGATGGACCCTTGGTCTTTTCCCAGTATGGCATTACTTATGTACTTATGTACTTAGTACCAGGGGACTCTTTGCCAGTGGGGCACAACCTCTGATCTGCAGTTAACTGTGAGTAAACGTGCTTATATCAAGAAAGGACTTTTTCAAAGAGATTAGTCTTCAGGTGTGAACTGGTGTGCCAAAGTTATACAGCAGCAATAAGTCCTAGAGGCTGTATGCAGGTCCCTGGAGCAATTTTAGTGGGTGCAGTACATTTGTGGGTAGTGGGTTTGGGGGGCTCATCTCCCAAAGTAAGGGAGCTATGCACGTGATGGGAGCTTTTCTGAAGTCCACCGCAGTGACCCCTAGGCTGACTGGTTGGTGTCCTGGCATGTCAGGGGGGCCAGTGCACTAAAAATGCTGGCTCCTCCCACGGCCAAATGCCTTGAATTTGGCCGGGGTTTGAGATGGCCGACATAACTTTCCATTATCGCTGAAAAACAAACCCGGCCATCTCAAACCCGGCGAACTCCACGGCATTTGGCCGGGCTAAACCGCATTATCGAAAAAAAAGATGTCCGGCCATCTTTTTCGATAATACGGTTCCGGCCAGCTATAGCGCTGCCGCCAACATAGATCGCCGGCGATCTATTTGGCCGGCGACGTTCAATTATGCCCCTCCACGTGAAATATTGCAGGAAGACCATAGGAAATTGGAAGACTGGGCATCCAAATGGCAGATGAAATTTAATGTAGACAAATGCAAGGTGATGCACATTGGAAAGAATAATCCACATCAAAGTGATGCTAGGGGTCCACCTTGGGGGTCAGCACTCAAGAAAAAGATCTGGGTGTCATTGTAGATAATAAGCTGAAATCTTCTGCTCAGTGTGTGGTGGCAGCCAAAAAAGCAAACAGGATGCTAGGAATTATTAGGAAAGGGATGGTGAATAAGACCGAAAATACTATAATGCTTTTGTATCGCTCCATGGTGCGTCCGCACCTTGAGTAATGTGTTCAGTTCTGGTCACCATATCTCAAAAAAGATATAGCAGAATTAGAAAAGGTTCAAAGAAGAGCGACCAAAATTATAAAGGGGATGGAACTCCTCTCGTATGAGGTAAGGCTAAAGAGGTTAGGGCTCTTCAGCTTGGAAAAGACAGACGAGGGGAGATAAGATTGAAGTAAATCGATTTTTTACTCGTTCCAAAATTAGAAAGACTAGGGGACGCTTAAGGAAGTTACATGGAAATACTTTTAAAACAAATAGGAGGAAATATGTTTTCACTCAACGAAAAGTTAAGCTGTAGAACTCTTTGCCAGAGGATGTGGTAACAGTGGTTAGCGTATCTGGGTTTAAAAAAGGTTGGACAAATTTTTGGAGGAAAGTCTATAGTCTGCTATTGAGACAGACATGGGGAAGCAACTGCTAATCCTGGGATTTATAGTATGGAGTGTTGCCATGATTTGGGTTTCTGCCAGGTACTTGTGACCTGCTGTTAAAAGAATTTAACCAATAATACTCACAAATCCCCAAAGGATCAAGCAGGTATAATCACAAACAGGTTTATTGATTGCTTGCAAGCAAGAGACAATATCCAACCACAGTTCAAAGATTGTCTGACTCTAAAAATCCTCCCTGTGTCTCTTATACATTTTCTATGTGCAGGAATACAATGAAAGCATGTTGCCTGTGTGTCTGTCAACACATTCAGATTTTCAAACATGTTACATTTCTAGACTATTGGGAGTCAACTTGTCTGGTTCTCAAGCAAGTTATCTAGGCGCATCCCATTCTACAACTTGTGTACACAAGGTCACAGAATCTACAGTTCAGAGAGGCCTAAGAATCTACATTTAATTTAGAAATAGTAAGAATGATTAACCCTATGTTAGCAAAACATTTTTTTAACATTTCCCTCCTGTTTATCATTATTACATATTTTACTCAAGTCTCTAAGGTAGATTCCTCTCCAAGACTCCATCTTTTAGTCCTGGAAATTCATGTAGTCTTGAGAAAGTACATAGAAACACTCTGAAATAAGCTTAGCACTACAAAAATAGATCTCCTATTGAAATTTGGAGCTATACAGTCTAAACCTGGCTATTGTCCTCGTCATCAGGCTCTTCGTACTGGTACATGGTCTTTGTCAGGGTGGCATCAATGAGTCTATACCATGAATGCATGGTATACAGCAGCATCCACTTGTTACCAATATAGCTGCAGCCACAGCAACAGAAGTCAATATTGAAGTAATCAGGCCTCTCCAATTCCCAAACCAATCTTCCATCCATTTGGTAAATGGGTCATCAAAGCCTGAGTTCTCTGCCAGTTCTTTTGATAAGGCTGTCAGTCCAGCCAATGCCTTGGTAATACTTCCATCAGGGGCTGTATTGTTTGGGATATATGTACAGCAAAATTCTCCAAACATCTGGCAAACTCCGCCTTTTTCCGCCAGTAACATATCCAATGCCAGTCTATTCTGCCATGCCATCATTGAGGTGGCATCCAGCTGTTCAGCAATCCCTTTCACAGCATCTCGAGTGTAATTAACAAACCGCTGTTGGTTGTAATAGATGTAGTTGATCCAATCTACGTTTTTGTTAATCGTTACCCACCAGAAGAGGAAGGATTCAAATCCAGCAGTAACCTGGTTTCTTGCTTTGAACTCATTGGGTACCCCTCGTTGTACTCCAATGCCATCCACATATACATGTGGATCAAATGATCCGCCAGGTGTCACATCCCTCTTCATCCTGTGTGGGATTGTTTTGGCAGCTCTAGTGTTCCTGTAGGTAGCATATAAAATGGCATGACAACTTGTATCAATGTACACTCTCCATACCACATTTGTGGGAGATGAGGCCTGAGATGAAGATCCCCACACATCAACCAAACATCAGCTCTCCCTTGGTCTTGATTCTGGAACCAGTTGAGAGGCTATTGATGATTTTTGTTTTCTGTCAGATTAACCCGATGATGGCAATATGAATCTGGTAGTAACTGTAACCTTTTTCCTTGTCCTTTTATAAAAAAGCAAGTGTAGTTACCTGGGTATGATGTCACCGTTGGTGGCCTAATTCTTCCTTGAGTGGGGGGAAAGAGGTGTGACATTGTAAGGCAGGGTCCACTGGGTCGATAGTTGCTGTTATATAGCTGAATCATGCACTGTAGTTCCTCAGGACCATCTGGATTTGTTCTAAAGGGTATGGTTCCCAAGGAAGGTCTTGCCTTAGCACATGCCACACAGTCAAATCTGTTTATTTTCTCAGTAGTATAGATCACCCATGCCATCCACTCGTTTTTCTCCTGGTAACCTGTCTCAAGTTCCAGTTTTTGTTCCATGGTCAGATTTTCAAATCTGATTACTTTAGGTAGGGAAAGCTCAAGGTCTGTTCGGGAAAGGTTTTTCTCTAGTATCTGAATAAAAAAATGTCCAATAGGGTCAGTCCCGGAGACATATGCTCCCACAGCATATAAACGTTCATCTGCCTTCCGGGGTATTTGTAATGTGATTAGCAGTTTATTGCAACTCGTCTCACCAGTACACTCGGATACTGCTTTTTTAATAATGGAGAATCTGTTTTGGATCCCAGTGTTGTCTTGGTTTTCTGATAAGTAATACCCCCAAGGGGTGGAGCTCGTGCTCCAGACAGCTAGGTCCCACACAGTACATTGACGGGTTCCAGGAGTGTTTGTTGGGAGAAAACATACATACTTGTCAGACCACGTGAGTTTCGCAGCTGCCTCTCGTCCTCCACAATGAGTTAATTCACAAAAATCTACTTCCACTGTACTGGTCTGACCTTCATAGAAGGTAATGTTCTTGGGGGGTTTAGGAAGCCCCGTTCGTGCCCAATCTGTGGGTTCCTTTACTTTAAGTAGTGCTCGAGCTGCCCCATACCGGCGTCTTCCTCGAGTAAATTCCCCTCGGTTTTGATTGGAGTGATCCTGAGAATTATTCCTTTCCTGTTCTCCAGGGTTCTGTGTCCGGTCAATATTGGACAAAATTTGCAACAGGAGAATGATGAGGAAGGTGCCACAAATGGCCTCTAGGACCAATCTGATTGTTATTTGTTTATCAGTTAAGGTCCTAATGGGTCTCTCTGTTTCCAGTCGCTCACGTGGGTCATCTGGTTCAGGTGTAAAGGCTCCCATTTTGACCCTAAATTCTCGCTTGGGCTATTATTTTCTTCACCGGCGTTGAGGTTAGGGTTCCTATTGAAGCACCTTCCCTTTGTAGCCGGACTTGCCCTTGCGAAAAGTTGGTCTACTCTGGTTGCCTAATCTCGGCTCCTGGTTCCGCTACCTTTCTTGCAGTGAGACAGGTGCACCCAGGTATTTCGCTCAGCTATTTTGACAGCCGTGGGAGTACTCAGGAGCACTTGGTGTGGGCCTTCCCAATGGGGCGACGCCCAGTTTTTTCTTTTAATGATCTTGATTAAGACCCAGTCACCTGTTTGGACTTGTCCAAGCTCAGTAAGTTCAGGATATGCAGGCTGTTCTGGAATGATATTAGACAGAGAAATTTCTTGATTAGTCAACATTCTCTTCATATATGTCGCTAGTGACTCCTCAGCCTCCTCATGGTTCCTGTCTAGTGAGGCAAACTGAGGGATTACATACTGCCTCCCAAACAAAATTTCAAATGGGGTTAGTCCTGTCTTCCCTGCTGGTGTTATATGCATATACAAGGTGGCCAAGGGGAGGCAGTATATCCAATTCTTTTCAGTTTCTGCCATTATCTTTCGCAACCTACTTTTGAAGATCCCATTGTGTTTCTCCACCAGTCCTGCTGACTGAGGGTGGTAGGCACAATGGTTCCTCAAATCAATGGCCAATTGTTTCCCTAACATAGAAATAACGGAATTTACAAAGTGAGGGCCATTGTCACTATAAATTCTCTCTGGAATGCCATACTGTGGTATGACTTCCTTCATCAAGGTTTTAGCCACCGTCAGGGCATCAGCGGTTTTACTTGAGAATGTTTCTACCCATTTGGAAAACATATCAATGATTATTAAGCAATATTTCTTATTGTCACATTTATTCAATTCAATAAAATCCATACATAAGTACTGAAATGGGTACTTCGGGTGAGGGAAGGTGGCCGCTCGGGGCCTAAGTCTTCCCTGAAAATTGTGTTTAGCACAGATCATACATTGTGAACAAAAAACCTTACAGTATTGTGAAAATCCATATGTTGTAAAGATTCTTGTCACTATTGTCACCATCCCTCCTGTTGAGACATGGCTTGGCCCATGGCTCACTATTGCAGCATAACGGAATAAATTTTGGGGTAATATATATTTATGTCCAGTGGATAAGTAGACATCATCTACCAGAGTGGCTCCCTTGTCAACCCAAGATTGTTTTTCCTTTTCTGGGGACCCTTGCTGCATCTGGCGTAGTAGGACCAGATCCAGGAAAGGTGCTCCTTTGTCTGTTTGAAAAAGAATGTCATGTACAGGAGCAGACAATGCAGCCGCCCTGGCAGTTCTGTGTGCAAAAGTGTTTCCTAGGGAAATGGGATCAGTATTTCTAGTATGAGCTGCACACTTACAGATGGCTATCCGTCTAGGATATAGGACAGCATCTAGTAATTGAAGGATGAGGTTTTTGTGATTTATTTCTTTTCCTGTAGAAGTTACCATACCTCTATTTTTCCACTGTTGTGCAAAGGTATGGACAGTAGAAAAAGCATACTGACTATCTGTGTAAATATTGACTGTCTTGTTCTGCGCTAATTTACATGCCTCTATCAGGGCTACCAATTCTGCAGCTTGGGCAGAATAGGTAGTTGGGAGGGATGCTGCCTTTAAGACTTGGTTATAGGTTACTATTGCAAAACCTGTAGCATTTGTTCCATCAGGATTCTTTTTACTCGAACCATCTACAAATAAGGTAAGGTCTGCCTTCTGATAAGGTACATCCTTTAAATCAGGTCTAGGCAGCACCTTTTGAGTTATTTCTGCAAGACAGTCATGTGGGCTACCATCAGTTACAATAGGTACCAAGGAAGCAGGGTTCAAGGTAGTACAGCGCTCAATAGTCAGATGTGGTTGTGACAGTAAGGTGGTCATACAGGAAAGATGTCGAGAGGGTGATAAGTATGAAATTTTATTCTGAAGTAATATTACTGCAACCGCATGTGGAACTCGAAGTATGAGGGTATGGAAAAGTACTAGGGTAGCAGATGCTTGGATTGCCATAGAAGCAGCTACCACAGCCTGAACACAATGTAGAAGGGCAAGGGCAACTGGATCTAGCCTGCTGGAGTAATAGGCCAAGGGTCTTTGCCTGTTGCCATGCTCTTGTGTCAGTACTGAAGTCATATACCCATCTCTACAGTCAACAGTTTGAAAGAAAGGTTTGGCATAGTTTGGTAATCCCAAAACTGAGGAGCTAACCAGGACCTGTTTAATTTTTATGAATGCTCTCTCTGCTTCAGGTGTCCAGGAAAGTGGGTCAGAGGCCGCCATGGGTGTATCATACATTAAAGCTAGCAATGGGGCTGTAATGGCAGCATAATCCAGGATCCAGGACCTACAAAAATTTGTCATTCCCAAGAAGGACATCATTTGTTTCTTAGTAATTGGTTTTGGTGCCTGTAGGATGGCAATTTTACGGTTTTCATCTAAATGCTTTCCTTCATGTGAAAGGTTATATCCTAAATACCGTACAGTAGTCTGCCATAACTGAAGTTTTGATTTATTCACCTTGTGGCCTTGGTCAGCTAAAAACTGAAGGAGACTGATAGTATCAAGTCTGCACTGCTCTTCAGTCTCTGAGGCTAAAAGAATGTCATCTACATACAGTAATATTTGACTTCCGTGTGGTGGATCAAATTTTGCTAAGTTTGCAGACATAAGTTGTGAAGAAATGGTGGGTGATTCACAGTATCCTTGAGGAAGACGAGTATAGGTATATCTGTTTCCCTCAAAGGTAAAGGCAAACCAAAATCTACTCTGTGGCTCGATTTGAATACTAAAGAAGGCGTTGCTAATGTCTACAACTGAAAAATATTTATTTTGTGGTCTGAGGTCATTGAGCAAAGTGGATGGGTCGGGTACTGTGGGGGCTCTTGGTATTACTGCCTTATTGACCGCTTGCAAATCCTGTACCATCCTCCATCCTTGGGAAGGAGGTGCCTTTTTAACAGGGAACAAGGGAGTATTACAGGGTGAGTCCAAGCATGGAATCAGTACCCCTGCTTGCAAGAGGTCTTTTATAACTGGTCGGATTCCATCTGCTGCTTCTGGCTTTAGGGTATACTGTTTTTGATATGGCCTGAATGAGCCTTTTGGGGTAATAGATATCATAGGTGCATCTTTAATGGTACCAATGTCAGTGCTCCCTTTAGACCAAAGCTTGGAGGGTACCTCGGGCAAGTCTACCTCCTCAGGCTCATTCAGGTAATACAAATGTCAATTGTTTGGCAATTTGTCAGACAAGTCTTTCAAGTGAACTGCAGGCTGTGCTAGTGTGGTCCAGGATAGGGATTTTGACCAGGCACCCACTACAGAATTAAATTGCAGTCCATGTTCCTGCCCAGGTTTCCAATTATTATCATTCACACAAGTGGTGACAAATCTGCCTACATCTACCCATTTGGCCTGACGGGGTTTAGACAGGGAAATGTGTGAAACATATCTTGATCTATAAAGATGCTTCTCAGACAATATGCCAGGCAGCTGCACATGAGCTGCGCAAAACCCTCTGTCATCCCAGTACAATTTCAAAATAGTCATCCGACACTGTTTCAGTTTTAAGAAGGCTGGTTCATAGAAAGAATCGGGTTTTGAAGTATGAGTATAATAAGTAGTGCAATGCAAATCCTCCGGGCACATAAATTCTACAGCAGTTGGTTTGACAAGGGTCTGTGCTGTCTGCACTAGTTCCCTAGTCACAGAGGAGGGGCCATTTGTAATTGGATCCAGGCTATAAAAATAAATAAATGGTTTTACAGCCTGCATTACATATGTGCCATTCTCAATCCTAAAAGCTTTTAACCCTTTATCAGTCGGCACTACAGCAATCCCTAAGCTATGTAGAAGATCTCTCCCTAATAAATTACATGGGCAAGCTTTGGACACAATTACTTGGCACATACTGCGTTTACCACTTTCAGGCTCAAGAACTTCTATCACTTCAGACAATGGCTCTTTTATTATTCCTCCACCCGCATTCTTCACTATGATAGTGTCAGAGGACAGAGGAATTAATTTTGCATCATCAAACTTACCACTGTGCGTCCAGCTCCAGTATCACACAGGAAAGTAATTTCTTTATTCCCAATCATAAGGGTTATTTGAGGCAAAACATGGCATTCAAGGCAATCATAAACTCTTTCTAGTTGTAGTACGTCCTCAGCTTCAACATTTCCCATCCTTCTCAACATGTCTGTTTCTTCTAAATCATGATCTTCTTTGTCCCTAATTACCCATAGGGACCCCTCTTCTAGTCATGCTGTCGGGTCCTCCTTCCTATCTCTGCATTCCTTAGCCCAATGTCCTTTCTTCCCACACACAAAACAACATCCCGGTTCTCTCTTAGTTTGCCTGTCTCTTTCTCTACCTCTCCCTCGGTTTCCCTTAAAGTGTCGGCTTGGCTGTGACAAGTATATTTCACCTGTGCTCCCGTCTACCATTAGGATGTTGGACTTTTTCTGTTTTTTCTTCTCTTGAAAATGTGTCTCTGCATGCTTAGCATATTCAAGGAGGGAGCTGAGACGACATGTGTGGTGTGTTACCATATGCTTAGTAATGAAGCTATTAATAGATGGCAAGCAGCCTTTTAAAAAAGCATTTTTTAGCTGTTGTTCATATAGCGTATCATTGTCCATATTGGGCGGGGGATTTATGCTGCTATGGATATCAAAGATTTCTTTTAATCTGACAAAATATGGCTCCACATTCTCTCCTTCCTGCTGAGTGCACTGATTTATAACAGTCCAATTTGCCCTAGGTATAAATTTAGTTCTAATGCGAGCCAATAAATTATTTAATGCTTGGGCAAGGACAGCGTCATCATAACTCAGTGGTCTGTTGTTGCCATCAGTGGGCTTCCAATCTCCGCTGATAAGGCACCAATCAAGACCAAGAATTTGTCTAAGAGCTCTTTCTATTTCTACCCCATTTAACCGATAACTTTGGCATAAATTACGAATCTGAGTCTCAAAATCCAATGATTTAACCTTGGGGTGCAGAATACCTTCTGTGGCCTTTTTTACATCATTTAGGGACCATGGTCGGTAAACGAACATGGTATCGTTTTGACCCTGCTCGCCTGCCCGTGGGTTAGGCACTTCTATAAGGGGAAAATTTCCATATTCATTTATCTGCCATGACTGGGGACCTTTATTTCTCCACTCTCCCCATGATTTCCCACTTCTAGTACCATGGCTATCTCTATGTAATACAATAGGGGAGACTGGTTCCATAGGACAACTAGGCTCGGTGGGCTTAGATGGTGGTTCTGAATAAGGCGGTGGAGTAGGTCCATCATTAGGACCTGGCTGAGTATGGGGTTTAATTACTAGGAGGTCATCCTCCTGTGTTAACACGTTATCCAGCTTATAATCGAACGAGAAAAACGCCCAAGTTCCGACCTAAATCGGGAGATGGGCGTCTTTCTCACAAAAACAAATAAAGCGGTATAATCGAAAGCCGAACTTTGGACGCTTTCAACTGGACTCCGTCGCGGATGCGGACAAAGTGGACGGGGGCGTGTCGGAGGCGTGGTGAAGGCGGAACTGGGGCGTGGTTATCGGGCGAACAGAGATGGGCGCCTTTCGCCGATAATGGATGCGTTTGTAGCTAGAATTTAGGGCACTTTTCCTGGACCCTGTTTTTTCACGAATAAGGCCCCAAAAAGTGCCCTAAATGACCAGATGACCCCCAGAGGGAGTCGGGGATGACCTCCCCTGACTCCCCCAGTGGTCACTAACCCCCTCCCACCACAAAAAATGATGTTTCACAACGTTTTATTTTCACCCTCAAATGTCATACCCTCCTCCCAAGCAGCAGTATGCAGGTCCCTGGAGCAGTTGTTAGGGGGTGCAGTGGACGTCAGGCAGGTGGACCCAGGCCCATCCCCCCCCCTACCTGTTACAATTGTGCTGCTTAATGCTTAGTCGTCCAACCCCCCCAAACCCACTGTACCCACATGTAGGTGCCCCCCTTCACCCCTTAGGGCTATAGTAATGGTGTAGACTTGTGGGCAGTGGGTTTTGAGGGGGATTTGGGGGGCTCAACACACAAGGGAAGGGTGCTATGTACCTGGGAGCTCCTTTACCTTTTTTTTGTTTTTGTAAAAGGGTGCCCGGTTGGTGTCCTGGCATGTGAGGGGGACCAGTGCACTATGAATCCTGGCCCCTCCCACGAACAAATGCCTTGGATGTATTCGTTTTTGAGCTGGGCGATTTCATTTTCCATTATCGCTGAAAAGCAAAAACGCCCAGCTCACACCTTGGCGAATAAAACATGGGCGTCTATTGTTTTTGGAAAATACGGTTCACTCCGCCCCTTCACGGACCCGTTCTCGGAGATTAACGCCCATGGAGATAGGCGTTTCTGTTCGATTATGCCCCTCCATGTGTTTCAGATTTCAGCCTTTTTTCATCAATTAATTGTTGTCGTTTACAGGCTTCTAGGAACCAGTCTTGGGCTTCTTTGTAGCTATTTTTCCCTCTTTTCCTGGGATTAGTACTCTCATAATTCTCTATATCTTGCAGTAATTTGTTACATGATTCAACAATTAATTTTCCATCAAAACCAAACCTCTTTTTCCACTTCTGTAAATACAACACAGTATCTGGATTACGTTTATGCATAAACTTAGGATCTCCACAGAGAATTCCTTGCCTCGATGATCTTGTAAAACAACAACAAAGACACGAACAACACCCTATCTTACAACACAAATTTCCCATGGTTATGTCACTCTTTTATTGTGTACACTAAGGCCTTTGAGCGGGTCCCAGACCATGGACTTCTTTTTCACTCTATAGCAGTCTGAGATAGCAATAACAAGAGCCCACACTCCTCATCGAGTGGGTCCCAGACCGTGGACTTCTCTAGCAGTCTCAGACAAAGGGAGTCCGCGCTCCTCAGCGAGAGGGTCCCAGACCGTGGACTTCCCTTAAACTATAGGACACGAGTCCTCGCTCCAAATTTCAGTTACCAATTTAAAAGACACACTAATTTAAAAGACAAACGACATCACAGTACCTAAGTTGGTCCAATTGAGATTCGTGATACACAAAAAAACCGTCACTCTTTGAAGTGTCAGAAGATCTGGCCCCTATTGACAGGCAATCTTTAGCCCTGGGGACTTTGATTTAAAAGGATTTATTCAAAATCCAAGTGCACACAGCTCCGAACCTGACACAAGGAAAGAGATATTGGTTCCCGGCCAGAGCCCCCAAACTGTTAAAAGAATTTAACCAATAATACTCACGAATCCCCAAAGGATCAAGCAGGTATAATCACAATCAGGTTTATTGATTGCTTGCAAGCAAGAGACAATATCCAACCACAGTTCAAAGATTGACTCTAAAAATCCTCCCTGTGTCTCTTATACATTTTCTATGTGCAGGAATACAATGAAAGCTTGTTGCCTGTGTGTCTGTCAACACATTCAGATTTTCAAACATGCTACATTTCTAGACTATTGGGAGTCAACTTGTCTGGTTCTCAAGCAAGTTATCTAGGCGCATCCCATTCTACAACTCATGTACACAAGGTCACAGAATCTACAGTTCAGAGAGGCCTAAGAATCTACATTTAATTTAGAGGAGTGTGGTAGCCGTGTTAGTCCACTCTTAAGGTTATCAATAGAAATCAAACAAAATAAAACATGGAAAAGAAAATAAGATGATACCTTTTTTATTGGACATAACTTAATACATTTCTTGATTAGCTTTCGAAGGTTGCCCTTCTTCCTCAGATCAGAAATAAGCAAATGTGCTAGCTGACAGTGTATATAAGTGAAAACATTCAAGCATTACTATGACAGTCTGACAGGGTGGGAGGAGGGGGGTGGGTAGGAAGTATGCATGGGGACATCAAAGCATATCATTGATATTCTAACAGGATGGGTGTGGATAGGTGAGGGGAGGGTGATCAACAGAGACATACAGCTTTATGGTTTATAATGGGCTAGGAACCCCAGATCCTTGTTAAGTCCTTTCTGTTGGGTGTTAAAATATTCAATCATTCTGACTTCAAAGGTCTTACGTTCTTGTATGGTTTTAAAGTTACCTTTCAGGATTCTCACTGTAAACTCACTGGTACAGTGTCCTGGTCCTGTAAAATGTTGACCAACAGGCGTGGGAACCCTGCTGGCACCAGTATTGTTCATATGATGTCTATGTAAATTGAATCTTGTCTTAAGCATCTGGCCTGTTTCTCCAATATAGCATCCTTCGTTACATTTTTTTACACTGAATGATATATACCACATTGAAAGATGAGCAAGTGAAAGATCCCTTTATGTTGAATATCTTTCCTTTGTGGATGACTTTGGGGTCCTGTGAAATATTTTGGCATAGTTTGCAACTGGATAAATTACAGGGAAGTGTGCCCTTCTGTTCCTTTTCAGTCTGTGATGGAAGTTTACTTCTGATTAGCTTGTGTTTTAAATTTGGTGGCTGTCGGAAGGCCAGTACTGGTGGGGATGGGAATATCTCTTTCAGTAATTCATCCTCCTGGAGTATAGGTTGTAGATCTCTTATGATTTTCCTCAGTTTTTCCAGCTCTGGATTGTATGTCACTACAAGCGGGATTCTGTCTGTGGATTTTTTCTTTTTGTACTGTAGCAGATTCTCCCTGGGTGTTTTGAGGGAGGAGGCAATATTCTTGGAGATTATTTTGGGGTTGTAGCCCTTCTGTTTGAAAGATTCAGTCAGGCTTTTAAGGTGTCTGTCTCTGTCCCCTGGTTCAGAGCAGATACGGTGGTATCTTGTGGCTTGGCTGTAAATGATGGATCTTTTTGTATGTGAAGGATGGAAGCTGGAGTTGTGGAGGTAGCTGCATCTGTTTGTGGGTTTCTTGTATATAGATGTTTGTATACAGCCATCACTGATTGAGACCGTGGTGTCCAAAAAATTGACTTTTTCTGGGGAGTAGTCAATTTTGAATCTGATTGTAGAATGGTATGTATTGAAGGCAGAATAAAATTGTTTCAGAGTTTCTTCACCCTCCGTCCAAATCATAAAAATGTCATTGATGTACCGGTAGTATTTTAGAGGTTTGGTCTGGTGTGTATTCAGAAATGTCTCTTCCAGTTCAGCCATAAAAAGGTTGGCATATTGGGGTGCTGTCCTGGTGCCCATCGCAGTGCCCATTATTTGCAGATAGATATCATTGTTAAAGTGGAAGTAGTTGTGAGTTAAAATGAATTTGATTAATTTTGTAATAGTTTCTGGTGAGTATTGATGGTCCAGTGTGGATTTTTTTAGGAGTCTTCCACATGCAGCTATGCCATCCGCATGTGGAATGTTGCTGTATAGTGATTCTACATCTATCGTGACCAGAAGGATGTTAGGTGGTAGCTGCTTGATATTTTTCAATTTATTCAGAAAGTCTGTGGTGTCTTGTATGAAGCTGTTAGTTTTGTGTACGAGAGGTTTCAGAATTCCCTCTATGAATCCAGATATTTCTTCCGTGAGTGTGCCAATACCTGATATGATTGGTCTGCCAGGGTTTCCCGGTTTGTGGATCTTGGGTAACATGTAGAATGTGCCCACGGAAGGTTGATTTGGTATGAGTTTCTTCAGGTGAGGTTGCGCTTGTGTAGGAAATGTTTTGATAAGGTCTTTCAGCTGTTTTGTGTAATCCTGTGTGGGGTCCTCAGTTAGTTTCCTGTAGTATTTATTGTCTGAGACATACAATCCGAGCTGGAAAAACTGAGGAAAATCATAAGAGATCTACAACCTATACTCCAGGAGGATGAATTACTGAAAGAGATATTCCCATCCTCACCAGTACTGGCCTTCCGACAGCCACCCAATTTAAAACACAAGCTAATCAGAAGTAAACTTCCATCACAGACTGAAAAGAAACAGAAGGGCACACTTCCCTGTAATTTATCCAGTTGCAAACTATGCCAAAATATTTCACAGCAGGGGCGTAGCTACGGGTGGGCCTGGGTGGGCCCAGGCCCACCCATTCTCAGCTCAGGCCCGCCCATTTGGTTGTCCTTCTCGAATTGGAGGCGGGGGGCTGTACGGGGGTCTGGCCGGCTTGGCCTACATGCTCTACCTCCTCCTCAGCCTGCACCTGCTCTTCGCGCCCCGCCGCTCGCGCTACCTGCGCGCCGCCTCCTGGAAGCCCCGCTGCGGGCGGCCGACATCGAGCCCGTGACCCGCGCCGCCTTCCTGCTGGGCGGGGCCGGCGTGTATGCGGTGGCGGCGCTGGTGCACACGGTGCTGGAGCAACCCGAGGTGGCTGAGCAGGCCCTGGAGCGCTTCCGGCAGCTGGGCTCCGTCTGTGCGCCCTCCTCAGATTCAGCCTCAGACGGGCCTCAGCATTCCCCCGCGGGACGGTGTAAAAGCCTGGGAAGATCCCAAGGATCCTGCTGTATCCGTTTTTTACTTTTGCCCTCCCCCGCTGCCACAAACAGGGCCAGGTACAGGATCCAGCCCAGTCTGCAGTGCTCTGCTCCACGTGCATAACTACAGTCGTTTGAGAAACCAACATTTAAGCCCAGGTAAAAACAAATGTTTTAATTTTTATTATGTGTAATGCTGGACTGCTGGTGGGTTTCAGGGTGGGGATAGGCTCAGTGCCCAGGTTAAAATAACATTTAAAAAAAGGTTGTAGATTTCATGTTGGTGTGGATGGTCTCTTTTTTTAATTTTAACCTGAGCAATGCAGAGCCTATCCCCACCTAGAAACCCACCAACATTAAATACAAAAACGTTAAAAAAATTATTTTAACCTGGGCCTGGGTACTGCAGAGCCCAGGATTTAAAAAAAAAAAAAGTTTTATATTAATGTAGGTGGGTTTCTGGGTGGAGGTGGGCTCTGCCATGCGCAGGACATTAAAATACAAAATGTTTTAGATTTAATGCTAGTGTGCTTTAAGGTGGGGTGGGATGAGATTAGGAAGGGCAGGGGAGATGCAAGACGGGGGATGGGTAGGGCTTAGGACAGGGCTGATGTTGGGCTACAGGGAGGGGTGGGGGTAGAGTAGGGCTATTGCCTAGCTACAGGATGGATAGTGGATATCTTGTCATATGTTGAGGTGTTTGCCATTATAGTAGACTTGTGTCTGGTCAAGTTTAAGATACGGGATAACGTAACTATATAAAAATATTGTTTTTTTTCTATTAAGTATGTATATGATTTATGTTGGTGCAGGGCAGCTGTTGGGCAGACTACTTAGAAATTCATGATCAAATGCATTCTAAGGCATTATTTTGTAGTACTCTAAGAAACACTACTCATACTTATATACATAGTGCCCACCCATATTAGCTCTGGGCCCACCCAAAATGTCAGGTCTGGCTACGCCACTGTTTCACAGGACCCCAAAGTCATCCACAAAGGAAAGATATTCAACATAAAGGGATCTTTCACTTGCTCATCTTTCAATGTGGTATATATCATTCAGTGTAAAAAATGTAACGAAGGATGCTATATTGGAGAAACAGGCCAGATGCTTAAGACAAGATTCAATTTACATAGACATCATATGAACAATACTGGTGCCAGCAGGGTTCCCACGCCTGTTGGTCAACATTTTACAGGACCAGGACACTGTACCAGTGACTTCACAGTGAGAATCCTGAAAGGTAACTTTAAAACCATACAAGAATGTAAGACCTTTGAAGTCAGAATGATTGAATATTTTAACACCCAACAGAAAGGACTTAACAAGGATCTGGGGTTCCTAGCCCATTATAAACCATAAAGCTGTATGTCTCTGTTGATCACCCTCCCCTCACCTATCCACACCCATCCTGTTAGAATATCAATGATATGCTTTGATGTCCCCATGCATACTTCCTACCCACCCCCCTCCTCCCACCCTGTCAGACTGTCATAGTAATGCTTGAATGTTTTCACTTATATACACTGTCAGCTAGCACATTTGCTTATTTCCGATCTGAGGAAGAAGGGCAACCTTCGAAAGCTAATCAAGAAATGTATTAAGTTATGTCCAATAAAAAAGGTATCATTTTATTTTATTTTCCTTGTTTTATTTTGTTTGATTTCTATTGATAACATTTAATTTAGAAATAGTAAGAATGATTAACCCTATGTTAGCAAAACATTTTTTTTAACACCTGCCTTGGCCACTGTTTGGAAAACAGGGTACTGGGCTAGGTGGACCATTGGTCTGACCCAGTATGGCTACTTTTATGTTCTTATGACACTGGCCAAAAGCAAAAGTTGAACCATGGTTTATTTATTTGCTATAGAATAACAAAAAACAGTGATCACACACATGGCAAAATAAAAACAAAAAAGGGGTAATGACTTTGTGTTTGTGCCATGGATCCTTGGCACAAGCATTAGTTTTAAAAGAAAGATTTTCAAAATGTTGTGTCAAAAATTGTTTTTATTTATTTTGCAACTGGCTGGACAGTGTAAACTGAAAAAAATTAATACTGTCCTTAACAATATAGTACTAACGGTGTTTACTGGTTATTAATGGGACCCAGAGGTTTGTGTTAAACATGACACTCTTTACCAGTAAAGAGATTTAATATATTAGTCATTTAAACTTTTTTACTACCCCCCCCCCCCACCCCACCCCAGAGAAGCAGTAAGCTCTGCAAAGAAAGAAAAGGTCATTAATAGGCCTCTTTCAAATCATTAGATGATTGTAATTCTTCTCTGTTTTGTATTCTGGAACAGAACAGAATTAGTGATGAATATGAACTTGATAATGCAAATAACCAGTACATAAGTACTTAAGTATTGACACACTGGGAAAGACCAAAGGTCCATCAAGCCCAGCATCCTGTTTCTAACAGTGGCCAATCCAGGTCACAAATACCTGGCAAGATCCCCAAAAAGTACAAAACATTCTATACTGCTTATCCCATTAATAGCAAATTTTTCACAAGACCATTTAATAATGGGTCTATGGACTTTTTCTTTAGGAAGCCGCCAAACCGTTTTTAAACTCCGCTAAGCTAACCACCTTTACCACATTCTCTGGCAACGAATTCCAGAGTTTAATTACACGTTGAGTGAAGAAACATTTTCTCCAATTCTTTTTAAATTTACTACATTGTAGCTTCATCACATGCCCCCCCTAGTCCTAGTATTTTTGTAAAGCGTAAACAGATGCTTCACATCTACCCGTTCAACTCCACTCATTATTTTATAGACCTCTATCATATCTCCCCTCAGCCGCCTTTTCTCCAAGCTGAAGAACCCTAGCCGCTTTATCCTTTTCTCATAGGGAAGTTGTCCCATCACCTTTATCATTTTCGTTGCCCTTCTCAGCACCTTTTCTAATTCCACTATATCTTTTTTGAGATACGGCGACCAGAATTGAATACAATAGTCGAGGTGCGGTCGCAGCAAGGTGCGATACAAAGGCATTCTAACATCCTCATTTTTGTTTTCCATTCCTTTCCTAATAATACCTAACATTCTATTTGCTTTCTTAGCCACAGCAGCACACTGAGTAGAAGGTTTCAATGTATCATCAACGACGACACCTAGATCCCTTTCTTGGTCTGTGACTCCTAACGTGGAACCTTGCATTACGTAGCTATAATTTGGGTTCCTCTTTCCCACATGCATCACTTTGCACTTGCTCACATTAAACGTCATCTGCCATTTAGACGCCCAGTCTCGTAAGGTCCTCTTGTACTTTTTCACAATCCTCCCACGATTTAACGACTTTGAATAACTTTGTGTCATCAGCAAATTTAATTACCTCACTCCCATCTCTAGGTCATTTATAAATATGTTAAAAGCATGAGGTACTTTGTCAAACGCCTTCTGAAAATCCAGATACACAATATCAACCTGCTTACCTTTATCCACATGTTTGTTCACCCCTTCAAAGAAATGTAGTAGATTGGTCAGGCAAGATTTCCCTTCACTAAATCCATGTTGACTTTGTCTCATTAATCTATGCTTTTGAATATGCTCTGTAACTTTGTTCTTTATAATAGTCTCTACCATTTTTGACCCTCACAGCCGCTCCTCTAATTTTTTTTTCACTGTTCTTCTCATTTTATCATAGTCTCCTTTTTTAAACACTATTGTATTTGATTTCCTATGTATACTTACTTCAAAGCTAATATTAAATCTGATCATATTATGATCACTGTTATCCAGCGGCCCCAGCACCATTACCTCCCGCACCAGATCATGCGCTGTACTAAGAACTAGTAAACTTTCCTTCTTTCCAAGATCAATGACTTCGGTTGGGAAGGCCCCTCAAGTTTGCATGGTGCTTAGAGGCTAGGTATTTCTGAAAAATAAACGATGTGCTGGAAGTCCTGAATTGGTTGGCAACCTGGAAGAAGCAGAAAAATTTGGTTGCAGAAAACAAGAACAAAGCAACTTAGATCACTGGATTCAGAAGTAGCAGAAGGAATGATTAATGACTAGAGCACACAAAATGTCAAGTGGTGACAGTCGCAGTATAGCCCACCTATAATAAAAGAACAGAACATTTCCCCTTTAGCAGTTCCACGTAACAGGGAATGGGTTTACAAGTACATCACTTTCAATTAATTTACCTGTATGTTATACTTATCAAGAAAAGAAAACTCGCCAAGGCTGCCAGATTTCTAAAAGATAAGACAGTACTTTATTAGTCCATTCTTAGAACTATTCATAATGACATCTCTTCTAGATCCTTACTGGTCTGAGAGGTGATCCACCACCTCCCTTTACACAAGATAGGAATGAAGAGACAATTAAGATATTAACAGGTGTCAGATTACTTGCTCTAGCGTAAACATAGTCATAGGTACATAAGTATTGCCACACTGGGACAGACCAAAGGTCCATCAAGCCCAGCATCCTGTTTCCAACAATGGTCAATCAAAAAGTTCAATACATTTTATGCTGCTTAACCCAGAAATAAGCAGTGGATTTTCCCCAAGTCAATTTAATAATGGTCTATGGACTTTTCCTTTAGGAAGCCGTCCAGACCTTTTTTAGACCCCGCTAAGCTAACCGCCTTTACCACATTCTCTGCCAATGAATTCCAGAGTTTAATTACACATTGAGTGAAGAAAAGTTTTCTCTGATTCGTATTAAATTTACTACTTTGTAGCTTCATCGCATGCCCCCTAGTCCTAGTATTTTTGGAAAGAGTAAACAAATGATTTATGTCGACCTGTTCCACTCCACTCATTATTTTATAGACCTTTATCATATCTCCCCTCAGCCGTCTTTTCGCCAAGCTGAAGAGCCCTAGCCGCTTCAGCCTTTCCTCATAGGGAAGTCATCCCACCCCGTTTATCATTTTTGTTGTCCTTCTCTGTACCTTTTCTAATTCCACTATATCTTTTTGAGATACCATGACCAGAATTGAACACAACATTTGAGGTGCGGTCGCACCATGGACCGATACAAAGGCATTATAACGTCCTCACTTTTGTTTTCCATTCCTTTCCTAATAATACATAACATTCTATTTGCTTTCTTAGCCGCCGCAGCACACTGAACAGAGGGTTTCAACGTGTCATCAGCAATGATGCGAAGATCCTTTTCTTGGTCGATGACTCCTAACGTGGCTATAGTTTGGGTTCCTCTTTCCCACATGCATCACTTTGCACTTGCCACATTAAAAATCGTCTGCCATTTACACGCCCAGTCTCCCAGTCTTGTAAGGTCCTCTTATAATTTTTCACAATCCTTTCGCGATTTAATAACTTTGAATAACTTTGTGTCATCAGCAAATTTAATTACCTCACTAGTTACTCCCATCTCTGGATCATTTATACATATTTTAAAAAGCAGCGGTCCCAGCACAGACCCCCTGGGGAACCCCACTAACTACTCTTCTCCATTGATAGTACTGATCATTTAACCCTACTCTCTGTTTTCTCTCCTTTAACCAGGTTTTAATCCACAATAGGACACTACCTCCCATGACTCTCCAGTTTCTTCTGGAGTTTTTCATGAGGTACTTTGTCAAACGCCCTTTGAAAATCCAGATACATAATATCAACTGGTTCGCCTTTATCCACGTTTGTTCACCCCTTCAAAAAAATGTAATAGATTGGTGAGGCAAGATTTCCCTTCACTAAATTCATGTTGGCTTTGTCTCGTTAATCTATGCTTTTGAATATGCTCTGTAATATGTCTGTACCATTTTGCCCGGCACCGACATCAGGCTCACTGGTCTATAATTTCCCGGATCCCCTCTGGAACCTTTTTTAAATATCAGTGTTACATTGGCCACCCTCCAGTCTTCCGGTACGACGCTCGATTTTAAAGATAAATTACGTATTACTAACAATAGTTCTGCAAGTTCATTTTTGAATTCTATCAGTTTGTTAAGGTGTTTGAGTCCCTATGCCGTTCCTGAATCTGGAAGGCCCGGAGTAGGGAAAGGTGACAGTTCCAGTTGCGGCAGTCGGTTAACCCTACTGCTTCACCTGTGATGACCGCCGTTCCCCAGTGTTTGAGCTCCTGGGTTCATTCAGCCGATAGGACTTAGGAGATCTGGAGTGCCGGGAGACACGCAGAAGTTCAGGAAGTAAGCAGCGCCAGAGGAATTTCAGATAGTGGTCTTCCGGTTCAGTCTGCGGCCAGCGGCAGAGAGAAAGCAGCGCCCAGGTCCAGGCAAAGGGTCAATCAAGCAGACAAGAAGAAGGCGACGTCCAGGTCCAGGCAAAGGGCAGGGAGACAGAAGGCAGTGTCCAGGTCCAGGCGAAGGGTCAATCAGGCAGGCAAGAAGAAGGCGACGTCCAGGTGAAGGGTCAAGCAGGCAGGCAAGAAGGTCCAGGTGAATGTCAGGCAGGTAGCAGGCAGATAGAAGTATCCAGTGATGAGAGAAAGAAGAATCCACAAACAATTGAAGTTGTAGCCAAAGCCCTGAGGGAATCATCAAGCCAGCTAAAATACTGCTGGCATCTGACGTCAGGAGCCAAGCCGGAAGTGCCCCCAGGGAGGGAGGCCAACCAATAGATGTTGAGGAGTGGCAGCACAGAGGCGGGACCAACAATTAGAGGAGCTGCAGAGAGAAGACGGAGCCAGTGCTGGAGGAGGACACGCAGCGCAGCCACTGAAGCGCCGTCCAGAGCTCCCAGTCCAGTCAAGGGGAGGCCTCTGCACCGGCACAGAGATGCCGCCCGACACGGTCGCCAGTCGGCTCCCTGTGCCCCGCTCCTGCAGCTTCGGCGTGGGCACGCCTGCCACCGGCATCCTGGTGCTGTTTAGGTAAGGGTCACGACACAGTACTCTGGCATGAATACCATCTTGTCCAGGAGGTTTGCTACTCTTCAATTTGTCAAATTGCCCCATTACATCCTCTAGATTTCATTCAGTTTCTCCGACTCATCAGCTTTGAATACCATTTCTGGCCCGGTATCTCTCCCAAATCTTCCTCAGTGAAGACCGAAGCAAAGAATTCAGTTATCTCTCCACTGATTGCCCCTTTTACCCCTTGGTCATCTAGCAGTCCAACCGATTCTTTTGCCGGCTTCTTGCTTTTAATATACCCAACAAAACTTTTTACTGTGTGTTTTTGCCTCCAACGGAATCTTTTTTTCAAAGTCCTTCTTTGCCTTCCTTATCAGCGCTTTGCATTTGACTTGACATTCCTTATGCTGTTTCTTATTATTTTCAGTTGGTTCCTTCTTCCATTTTCTGAAGGATTTTCTTTTAGCTGTAATAGCTTTTTTTGCCAGGTTCTCTCACTGTTCTTACATCTCAATGATGCTCCGCTATTTCAAAAGTTAACAAGCTTACCCTGGGTTAAGTAAAAGAGAGGGTTGGTTCATTTTAATTTGAGGTATTAATGTGTATCTGGACAGGCAGCTATTTAGTGGCATGGGTCCTATAAGTTATACAGCTAAAATCTGCTGTAACTGTGCGAGTCCACGCGATGGCTACAGGACCTTTGATAATCTTGAAATCTGATGTCCCTGATAGGCGACGATCACAAACAATGAGATCCAGAGTCTGGTAAAGAAAGGAATCACAAAAGTGTTTAGCAGGTTGTCTCTCAACAAAATACGATCATATGCATTGTTGTGATAATTCACCCCTTGTACCTTCTCTGATTTAACAGACACCACTAGAGTATGATAGTCCTTCTGATTCAAGAAGTCAGGTAGCTCTCTTGAATTGCATTCAAGGAGTGACTACAAGATGCGTCCTGGATTTCTACCTCAGTATGTATCAGGGTCCAAGCGAGACAGCGGGACCACCCCTGTATTAACAACAGAATGTTTTGGTATTCGATTATCAGTGTCATGCTTGCACATAGTACCTACGAATTCTGTTATGGTAACCTTACATTTGTTCATGGCCTGAACAGCGGACATACCACCCAAAGCTTCAGTGTCTTCCTTTGGAAAAGGTACCATGGTGGTATGCCACATGTTCAGGTGGGTTAACCTTGGTGTGAACCTTATCCCAAGATCCCACATTAAGCATCTGTTTCATATGGTCAACCTTATCAGGTTGAATAAAAGTCAAGCTTAATACAAAGGTAAGTTCTATTCATTCTACATTAACATGTGAGGGGGCTGCCATTTTCAAATGAAAGAAAAGCTGCATTAGAACCTGCTCCAGCTGGCTGAGAGTATTCTGAACATGCATGTTGGCGGATATGTTTTTAGGCTGCCTGTACCCTTTCCCAATTAGCATGAACCAGCCATTCTCAACTGGGAGGGGTAAAGGAAACCAAAGCTACGTGCATATGAGAGAGCCAATTTTATTCACTTGCCAGATACAATAGTTTCTCATGAGAGATCAATTCAGTAACATCAAAAACTGTTTGCATCTCCGAAGTACTGTCCTGTTTCAGCAGCTTATATGGTTTGTTTCAGACAATGATTTACATGACTGTTTCTGCAAACCATCCTTCTCACAGATTATTATTTGGTTCCCAGCATCTTGTTCTCTTAGGCTGCCTGGGCAACATTCTTCTGCTGTTTACACTATCCTCTTTTCCAAGGCCTCCCTAAGGATATCATAATAGATCATAAATTCCTGAGTCATGCAGGCTCATCAATCTCTGATAGATTCCAGAGTCATACAGACTTATCAATCTCTGGCCTTTTTGACCTATTCCATTGTGCATGACTGTGCTCATATTTCTTCATCTCCCCCCTTGCAGGCCTTGTAATAAGGACTTCATTTATATTAGGTTTGTGACCCTGGTGTTACAGAAAACATAAACCACAGCCTAGTCCTGCACCTAGGACCTGTATCTCGCCTTTATTTCGTTAATTTATTCGACATATTCTGTATTAGTACTCCGGCCGCAGGCTGGCTTAGGTTGCAGGCCACTCATATTCCCTTAGCAGGATGAGAATCCTGTTCCTGTCTTTACCCGTCATTGCCATACGACCTCATGAGCACTAAAAGGGCGATTTCAGTTTCCTGCATAAGTGTTTAAATCTTAGTCACATCGTTAAGGTTAGGGAGTAGGTGTAAGTCACAATTCATGCACACTGTATAGGCTGTATATGACAGGTAACAAGACAAGGTGGTTATAGTGAGATATATATTGCCCTTCTTTAACCTTCCCCGGGCCTTATGTTACTTACAGTGCCTCCCAATCTGAATAATCCTAGAGGAGGACAGTGGTGCAGAGTAAAAGAAATCACAACAAATTTAAACATTATCTTAAACATTTTAAATCTCTGCGTCTATATGTAGTCTTTCATATAGAACATATTCATGTTCTATAGGTTCTTTCTTACTTAAAGCAGTTTCAATTAATTGTTGCACTAAACTTCTAATACAAGGTATTATACAACAACCAAGAAATACAAATACAGCAATCACAGTTATTATTATGGTTAAACTAGATACTATAAAAGTTTTCCATTTCCGAAAAATATTGTCCATCCACCCAGTCCAAGTGGTGTCTATACGAGAATTCTCAGCAAGCTCATCAGCTAAGGTAGTAAGTCCTTGCAAGGCCTTAGTTCTCTGAGGACAAGCAGGCTGAATATTCTCACAGATGGGCTGTTGTCTGCGATGGTGCAGGAGACCGGAACAACTTAGAAAAATCTAGAAGTCTCGGGAACGCTCCGTCACGCGGGTCGAGCACATTGCGCATGCGCGAACGGCTTCCCACGACGCGAGTGTGTCCCCTTCAGTTTCTTTTTGTCTGTGCCTTGGCAGTCACGATTTTTTCGCCGCTGCTCGGGGTTTTTGGTCCAGGAGACTCGCTTAAGCGTTTATCACTCCCTTTTCTTTTCTTTCTTTTTCCTTTACCTTTTTTATATTTAGTCTTAAAATAAAAAAAATAAAAAATAAAAATAGTTTTTTCCTTTAAACTTTTAGTTTTTGTCACTATTTTTCAAGTTTCCTTTTCTTTTTGTTGCGGCTGCTTTTAGGTTGCTCGGCCGAGTCCTTTTTCCCTTTTTTGTGCCTTTTTATTTGGCACCATTGAACCTTTTAATTTCGTAGCCACTGTTTTTCTGTCCATGTCATCGAGGACTCCTAGTGGCTTCAAGCGTTGTACTCGATGCAACTGGACCATCTTGGGTACCGACCCCCATGCGTGGTGTCTTCAGTGCCTTGGGCCCTGCCAGCTGCCTGCAAGCTGTGTAAATTGATGAAGAAACGGACCCTAGTGGCTTGGGAGGCTCAACGTGAGAAACCTTTTTCTAATTGGTCCGGTCCTTCGACGTCGGCGGCATCGACGTCGACATCAAGGGAAGCAGCGACATCGAGGGCACAGGTAATGGCTGCCGAACGACCGCATCACGTTGGGAGCAGTGAGGCATCGAGTGGGTCTCCACCTATCTCGAGGCCTCCTGCTATGCAGGCCCCCCAGGACCGACCTTCGTTTGACCCGGCCCCGAGGATTTCACGTCCTCTTCTTCGGTACCGAGGATAACGGGCGTAGAGCGAAGGCTAAGAAGCACCATCATCGATCTCCTTCCGTGCACGGTACCAAGAGATCCGGAGAGCCGAAGGAGTCGGCACCCAAGAAGCGTCGGCGCCAGGAGGAACGCTCACCCTCCATACAAGAGATACCGATGCGTCGGTCATCTGGCAGGCTGGTACCGGCTCTCAAGCCCCCTCAGATTCTGGCACCCACTCCTGCACCGGCCCCCCAGCCTTTTCCGATGGAAGCTGTCGACGAGTGCATCAGGGCCCTTCTTCCAGAGCTCCTGGAAGGGTTGCTGCGCCAGTCTGCCTCGGTGTCGGGGGTGCTTGCGCCTTCTCTACCGACTGCAGAGGCGGCATCTGGGCCATCGCCTGTGGTGAGGTCTCCGTCCTCGGTGCCACTTGTGGTACTGATGCCGGCTGCCACCTAGATCGATTCCCCCTCAATGTCGGTGGAGGAAGCCTCACCGGAGTCCAGGCAGGGGTCGACTTCTCGACATCCCCCACGAGGTCGTCAATCCTCAACGTCAAGACAGGCTCGGGTTCTGGCTGCTCTCAGGGAGCTTTTGTATGATACCGAGGATGAGCGCTCGTGTGAAGAGGAGGAAGACCCCGGGTACTTTTCGGAGGAAGAGTCATGTGGTGTACCCTCTAATCCCACTCCGCCTATTGAAAGTAGCATGTCTCCACCTGAGAGTCTTTCTTTCTCATCTTTCATTAGGGAAATGTCTAAGGACATTCCATTCCCTATGGAGGTTGTGGATGAGCCCAGGGCTGAGATGCTCGAGCTCTTGGATTATCCTTCTCCGCCTGCTGAGGTTGTAACTGCCCCCTTGCATAATACACTGAGGGAAGTGCTTATGCGAAATTGGTCATGCCTTCTTTCTAATCCCGTGGTCCCTAAAAAATCCGAGTCCCAGTACAGAGTCCATGGAGAGCCTGTGATGGTGAAGGCCCAACTTCCTTACAATTCCATGGTGGTGGACTCTGCTCTCAGAAGAGCCAAGAGTACTAGAGACTATGCCTCGGTGCCCCCAAGCCGAGAGTCTAGGACCTTGGATTCTTTTGGGAGGCGAACGTATCAGGCCGCTATGCTCGCCGCCAAAATCCAAACTTACCAGCTCTACATGAGCATTCACTTGCGGAACTCGGTGAGGCAACTGTCTAGTTTGGTTGAAGCACTCCCTCCAGAGCTCACCGAACCTTTTCACCAGGTGGTCAGGCAGCAGAAGGTGTGTCGCAAATTCCTGGCCAGGGGAACTTACGACACTTTCAATGTAGCATCCTGAGTAGCTGCTCAGGGTATAGTGATACGCAGACTCTCATGGCTGCATGTCTCTAACCTAGATCATAAGACCCAGCAGTGATTGGCGGATGTTCCGTGCCGGAGGAATAATCTTTTTGGAGAGAAGGTAGAGGACATTGTCAATCAGATCAAAAAGCACCATGATGCTATGGATTCTCTCTCCCGCCTGGCGTCTTCTGCTACCACCTCCTCATCCAGGAGGTTTTTTGGAGGGAGGAGGAGTGCTCCCTATTCCTATAATAGGCGTAGGTACACTCCTGCTTCTCAGCAGCCGGTTCAGGCTCAGTCCCAGCAAGCACGTTCCCGTCAACGCCGTGCGCCTAAGGCCCCTAGGGCTCCCCAGCAAAAGCAAGGGACGGGCTTTTGACTGGCTCCGCTGCAGCATAGCCTCAGAAAGAGTGTCCGTGCCGGACGGCTTGCCCGTTGGGGGGAGGTTGATATTTTTTCACCAAAGGTGACCTCTTATAACCTCCGACAGGTGGGTTCTTCAAGTAGTCCAGTTAGGATACACTCTAAATCTGGTATCCAAGCCTCCAAATTGCCCACCAGGAGCTCAGTCCTTTAGCTCCCAGCACAAGCAGGTACTTGCAGAGGAACTCTCCGCTCTTCTAAAGACCAATGCGGTCGAACACGTTCCACCAGGGGAAAAAGGGCTGGGATTCTAGACCTAAGGGCCCTGAACAAATTCCTAGTCCGATAAATGTTCAGGATGGTTTCCCTGGGCACCCTTCTTCTCATGATTCAGGAAAATGATTGGCTATGCTCTCTGGACTTAAAGGATGCCTATACCCACATCTCGATACTCCTAGCTCACAGGAAGTATCTTCAATATCGCCTGGGAACTCGGCACTTTCAGTGCTGCGTGCTACCCTTTAGCCTTTCTTCTGCGCCCAGGCTCTTCACAAAGTGCTTGGCAGTTGTCGCAGCATCGCTACGCAGACTGGGAGTGCATGTGTTCCCTTATCTCGACGATTAGCTGGTGAAGAGCACCTAGGAGGCAGGGGCTCTACAGTCCATGCAGATGACTATTCGACTGCTGGAGCTACTGGGGTTTGTAATCAATTATCCCAAGTCCCACCTTGTCCCGATACAGAAATTGGAGTTCATTGGAGCTCTGTTGGACACACGGACGTCTCGAGCTTATATTCCCCAGGCAAGGGCAGACAATCTCCTGGCCCTCGTGTTCAGGGCCCAAGCGTCTCAACAGATCACAGCTCGGCAGATGTTGAGACTCTTAGGACACATGGCCTCCACAGTTCATGTGACTCCCATGGCACACCTACATAAGAGATCAGCTCAATGGACCCTAGCTTCTCAGTGGTGTCAGGCCACAGGGGATCTAGAGGATGTAATCCATCTCTCCACCGTGTTTTGCAGATCCCTTCAGTGGTGGACCATTCGATCCAATTTGACCTTGGGATGTCCATTCCAAATTCCTCAGCCACAAAAAGTGCTGACGACGGATGTATCCCTCCTGGGGTGGGGAGCTCATGTAGATGGACTTCACACTCAAGGAGCTTGGTCCTTTCAGGAAAAAGTTCTTCAGATCAACCTCCTGGAATTACGAGCGATCTGGAACGCTCTCAAGGCTTTGAGAGATCGGTTGTCCAACCAAATCATTTTAATTCAGACAGACAATCAGGTTGCTATGTATTACACCAACAAGCAGGGGGGCACCGGATCTCGCCTTCTGTGTCAGGAAGCCGTCAGGATGTGGTTTTGGGCGCACCATCATGGCATGCTTCTCCAGGCCACGTATCTGGCAGGCATAAAAAACAGTCCAACAGGATGAGCAGGATTATGCAACCTCACAAGTGGTCTCTGAACATCAATGTAGTCCATCAGATCTTTCAAGAGTGGGGCACCCTCTCGGTGGATATTTTTGCCACTCAGATCAATCACAAAGTCCCTCAATTCTGTTCCAGACTTCAGGCCCACGACAGACTAGCGTCAGATGCCTTTCTCCTGCATTGGGGGATAGGCCTTCTGTATGCGTATCCTCCCATACCTCTAGTAGGGAAGACTCTGCTGAAACTCAAGCAAGGTCACGCGAAACCATGATTCTGATTGCGCCTTTTTGGCCCCGTCAGATCTGGTTCCCTCTTCTTCTAGAGTTGTCCTCCGCAGAACCGTGGAGATTGGAGTGTTTTCCGACCCTCATCACCCAGAACGAGGCGTCGCTTCTGCATCCCAACCTCCAGTCTCTGGCTCTCATGGGCTGGATGTTGAGAGCTTAGAAGTTGCTTCCTTGGGTCTTTCAGAGGGTGTCTGCCGAGTCTTGCTTGCTAGAAACAACAAAGAGAGTCCAATTCTCCCGTAAAAAACAACAGAAAAAACAAAAGAACGGAAGAACTCAAAAGAACCAAACTCAAAAAATATATGAAAAGCCAAATTTATTGCACAAGACCCTACACGGTCCGTGTTTCGGCCAACAAAGGCCTTCCTCAGGGGTCTAAAAACAAAACATACAATATGTCATAAAACTTAATAAATACTAACATATAAATTTATGATAAGAAATAAAAGTAAAAATAAAAGATCAATAATAAACCGCAGAGATGACATATTATTGTAATGGTAAGAAGATAAACCATAAACATGTAACTATAATGGTAAAAATATGAACCATAGACATATAGAGGTATCTCATACAAATAAAGAGTAAGAGAACATAGTAGTGCAACCAAAAACATGTACAATAAATTATAATAATGCGACCAAAAACAATCAAAGTGGATTTACATAGATGAATTCTTGAAAAGCAATTATTGAAATATGAGATTATGACATACCTATAAACTGGCTTATACAAATATTCATATATACATCCAAAGATTCATTCGAATTCGGACAGATCTAAACAAAAACATATATATAAATAAGTATATAAGAAAAACATATTAACCACCACGTTTGGTAAATGACATAAGTCCCACAAATATGTGAACATAGTCCAACTTAACGGTAATATGTATTGTGTCCCTAGAGAGCAGCAGAATAAATTGTTACCACGAGCATTTATGCAAAATATACTAACTGCTAAAATGAATCGATGTCTGAATCGTTTCAAAATAGAAAAGGTGATGTTCAAAACATGTTGGTAAAATAAAAGGTAAAAAGGTAAAATTGGAAGCGTTATGGACTGTAGAGTTTTGTAATAGATACTAAAAAGTATATTTTCTCTAAGGGTGACACCCTAGTTAAACAATTGTATTGAACAATGTACCCGTATGTGTAAAAACCTTGCAATGCACTTTAATCCACAAATTACAGCTAACTCTGATAATGAGAGTCAGCGAAAGTCTATATTTATATCTAGGATGTACTGTTAAAAGGATTACCTACTAGTGCTGTCCGAACCGATACATTAACCTTCTAATAGAGATCGAAGTTGATATAAATAAAACGCTATAATTTAGGGTTCAAAATGACGTACAACAATAATGGAAATGTACCCATATCCAATAAATATAATGAAAAACTTGCCTGCTGATCCTATCCAAACTGATGCATACGCCGTGTAATTGAAATGAAAAACAGTGAGGAGGAAACGCTGTAATTTAAAGTTCTAAGCGACGTACGCGCCGTGAAATGACATCTGATATAAATGAAATTTGCAAATGATGTAATGAATGGGGTTGCACCAAGCGCAGGGTGGCAGGAATGTAAAATAACGGGGCAGCCTGTGAAAAACAAACATTGTACAACAATTACAGTGGTACACTTAAATAGTGATCTGTATGCGGTCCTCCTTTAAGTTTCGATATACCTGTATTCTGTTCCATAATTAGGCTCTATTATTCACACTATACAAGACATATTACCATCTTTGTGCTTGATGTAGCCTTACCTATACTTCATCAAAATTAACTGTATACAGGTTACTATTCAAGTGGACAACTGTAATTATCTTTGTAATTATCTTTGTGCTTGTCATAGCCTTATCTACACCTCATCAAGACGAACCGCATACAGATCACTATTTAAGTGTACCACTGTAATTGTTGTACAATGTTTGTTTTTCACAGGCTGCCCCGTTATTTTACATTCCTGCCACCCTGCGCTTGGTGCAACCCCATTCATTACATCATTTGCAAATTCATTAAAATGTGTTGTATGCGAGTCATTACTTAAGCAGACAATTAAGACTAGCGTATAGCCTATACATGCCATTGATTACTTTTTGACAGTTCGTTCTGATACCCTGTTTTCTTTCAAACGATCTTGGTCTTGATTTCTATTGGCTTTCATTTATATCAGATGTCATTTCACGGCGCGTACGTCGCTTAGAACTTTAAATTACAGCGTTTCCTCCTCACTGTTTTTCATTTCAATTACACGGCGTATGCATCAGTTTGGATAGGATCAGCAGGCAAGTTTTTCATTATATTTATTGGATATGGGTACGTTTCCATTATTGTTGTACGTCATTTTGAACCCTAAATTATAGCGTTTTATTTATATCAACTTCGATCTCTATTAGAAGGTTAATGTATCGGTTCGGACAGCACTAGTAGGTAATCCTTTTTACAGTACATCCTAGATATAAATATAGACTTTCGCTGACTCTCATTATCAGAGTTAGCTGTAATGTGTGGATTAAAGTGCATTGCAAGGTTTTTACACATATGGGTACATTGTTCAATACAATTGTTTAACTAGGGTGTCACCCTTAGAGAAAATATACTTTTTAGTATCTATTACAAAACTCTTCAGTCCATAACGCTTCCAATTTTACCTTTTTACCTTTTATTTTACCAACATGTTTTGAACATCACCTTTTCTATTTTGAAACGATTCAGACATCGATTCATTTTAGCAGTTAGTATATTTTGCATAAATGCTCGTGGTAACAATTTATTCTGCTGCTCTCTAGGGACACAATACATATTACCGTTAAGTTGGACTATGTTCACATATTTGTGGGACTTATGTCATTTACCAAACGTGGTGGTTAATATGTTTTTCTTATATACTTATTTATATATATGTTTTTGTTTAGATCTGTCCGAATTCGAATGAATCTTTGGATGTATATATGAATATTTGTATAAGCGGACAATTAAGATTAGCGTATAGCCTATACATGCCATTGATTACTTTTTGACAGTTCGTTCTGATACCCTGTTTTCTTTTAAACGATCTTGGTCTTGATTTCTATTGGCTTTCATTTACGTAAGATGTCATTTCACGGCGCGTACGTCGCTTAGAACTTTAAATTACAGCGTTTCCTCCTCACTGGTTTTCATTTCAATTACACGGCGTATGCATCAGTTCGGATAGGATCAGCAGGCAAGTTTTTCATTATATTTATTGGATATGGGTACATTTCCATTATTGTTGTACGTCATTTTGAACCCTAAATTATAGCGTTTTATTTATATTAACTTCAATCTCTATTAAAAGGTTAATGCATCAGTTCGGGCAGCACTAGTAGGTAATCCTTTTTACAGTACATTCTAGATATAAATATAGACTTTCGCCGACTCTCATTATCACAGTTAGCTGTAATTTGTGGATTAAAGTGCATTGTAAGGTTTTTACACATACGGGTACATTGTTCAATACAATTGTTTAACTAGGGTGTCACCCTTAGAGAAAATATACTTTTTAGTATCTATTACAAAACTCTACAGTCCATAACGCTTCCAATTTTACCTTTTTACCTTTTATTTTACCAACATGTTTTGAACATCACCTTTTCTATTTTGAAACGATTCAGACATCGATTCATTTTAGCAGTTAGTATATTTTGCATAAATGCTCGTGGTAACAATTTATTCTGCTGCTCTCTAGGGACACAATACATATTACCGTTAAGTTGGACTATGTTCACATATTTGTGGGACTTATGTCATTTACCAAACGTGGTGGTTAATATGTTTTTCTTATATACTTATTTATATATATGTTTTTGTTTAGATCTGTCCGAATTCGAATGAATCTTTGGATGTATATATGAATATTTGTATAAGCCAGTTTATAGGTATGTCATAATCTCATATTTCAATAATTGCTTTTCAAGAATTCATCTATGTAAACCACTTTGATTGTTTTTGGTCGCATTATTATAATTTATTGTACATGTTTTTGGTTGCACTACTATGTTCTCTTACTCTTTATTTGTATGAGATACCTCTATATGTCTATGGTTCATATTTTTACCATTATAGTTACATGTTTATGGTTTATCTTCTTACCATTACAATAATATGTCATCTCTGCGGTTTATTATTGATCTTTTATTTTTACTTTTATTTCTTATCATAAATTTATACGTTAGTATTTATTAAGTTTTATGACATATTGTATGTTTTGTTTTTAGACCCCTGAGGAAGGCCTTTGTTGGCCGAAACACGGACCGTGTAGGGTCTTGTGCAATAAATTTGGCTTTTCATATATTTTTTGAGTTTGGTTCTTTTGAGTTCTTCCGTTCTTTTGTTTTTTCCCGAGTCTTGCTTGCTTCCAGGAAAGATTCCACGAAAAAGTGTTACTCTTTCAAATGGAGGAGGTTTGCCGTCTTGTGTGACAGCAGAGCCCTAGATTCTTTTTCTTGTCCTACACGGACCCTGCTTGAATACCTTCTACACCTATCAGAGTCTAGTCTTAAGACCAACTCTGTAAGGGTTCACCTTAGTGCAATCAGTGTTTATCATCAACATGTAGAAGGTCAGCCTATCTCTGGACAGCCTTTAGTTGTTCGCTTCATGAGAGGTTTGCTTTTGTCAAAGCCCCCTGTCAAAACTCCACCAGTGTCATGGGATCTCAGCGTCGTTCTCACCCAGCTGATGAAAGATCCTTTTGAGCCACTGAATTCCTGCCATCTGAAGTACTTGACCTGGAAGGTCATTTTACTTCAGCTCGTAGAGTCAGTGAGCTCCAAGCCCTGGTAGTGCATGCACCGCACTCACCCTAAGTTCTTGCCGAAGGTGGTGTCGGAGTTCCATCTGAACCAGCCAGTTGTCTTGCCAACATTCTTTCCCCGTCCTCATACCCGCCCTGGTGAAGACAAGTTGCATACCTTGGACTGTAAGAGAGCATTGGTAAAAAAAACGTGGGCGGACAAAGCCCTATAGACAGTCCGCCCAGCTGTTTGTTTCTTTTAATCCCAACAAGGAGGGGAGTTGCCATCGGAAAATGCCCACTCTCTAATTGGCTAGCAGATTGCATTTCCTTCACTTATGCCCAAAGCTGGGCTGACCTGGAGTGCCATGTCACCGGCTCATAATAGTCAGAACCATGGCTGCGTCAGTGGCTCACTTGAAGTCAGCCTCTATTGAAGAGATTTGCAAGGCTGCAAAGTTGTCATCAGTCCACACATTCACATCTCACAACCGCCTTCAGCAGGATACCCGACGCGACAGTCGGTTGGGAAGTCGGTGCTATGCAGATTTGTTCGGGGTTTAGAATCCAACTCCACCCTCCTAGGCCCATTAATGTTCTGTTCTAGGCTGCACTCTCACTTAGTTGTGTTTCTTTTTAGGTCAATCTATGTTATGTCCTCACCATTTCGAGGCCCAATTGACCAATGTTCTTTGTTTTGAGTAAGCCTGGGGGCTAGGGATACCCCATCTGTGAGAATATTCAGCCTACTTGTCCTCAGAGAAAATGAAGATACATACCTGTAGCAGGTATTCTCGAGGACAGCAGGCTGAATATTCTCACAATCCCACCCTCCTCCCTTGGAGTTGTTCCAGTTTTCTATTTTGCTTATTATACAACTGAAGGGGACACGCTCACCGTCGCGGGCTTGAAGCCGTTAGCGCATGCGCAGTGTGCTCGGACCCGCGCAAACGGAGCGTTCCCGAGACTTCTAGATTTTTCTAAGTTGTTCCGGTCTCCTGGGCGTGTCGCGGACGGCGACCCATCTCTGAGAATATTCAGCCTTCTGTCCTCGGAGAATACCTGCTACAGGTATGTATCTTCATTTTATAGTCTCAGCAGGTGCAGTTTTATTAGAAATAAATGTACAACATTGTCCTCTTAACTTAAGTACAGAACAAACTCCGGCTTCTTTTGCCAAAATCATATCAAGGACTAAGCGGTTCTCCCAAGCCATCCAGCTTGTAGCATTCAATTGGGCAGCAATGCCTTTATCTGCATCTTGAGTATAATTAATGGTTATAATAAATATAGTTAATCCAATCAACATTTTTGTTAGTAGTGGACCATCAAAAGAAAGTGGATTCAAAACCTGCAGCAATTTGGTTGCGGGCCTTGAATTCATCTGGTACCCACCTTGGTACACCTATAGAGTCAATATAAATTCTGTCATCAAAGGAACCAGGGATTTCTCGCTTGTTTCTAGAAAAAACTGGATTATCAACTGATTGAGTTGCTATGGTAAGTGGAATCACTAATTGGACTAAACCACATTTGCCCTGCCAATTGCTAGGCAGCGTTGAGTATAAAGTTTTGGTTCCACAATACCACCATATGTCTGCCTAAGGACAAGAAAAGTCAAGGTCATTGGTAGAGGTTAAGGTAGAGTTACATAGTGAAAGGTTATCAACTAAGTAAGGATTGAAAACTTTTTTCAGGGTAAACAAGTCTCAAAGTTATCCTAGGGACTAGGGGTTTCAATATCGGGGGTGTTTTTTGCCCCTGGTATAAAAATAAGTACCTGAATATATGTAAACTGCTTTGAATGTAGTTGCAAAAACCTCAGAAAGGTGGTATATCGTCCATTTCCCTTTCCCTTTCCCTTTTCCCTTAGGTAAGTCAGGGACCAGTAGGGCTGAGTAGGAAAGATCAGTGTGGTTATCATTTACCGAATTTAAGGAAAAAGGGGCTGCTTGAGGCTCAGGGCAAGAAGCAGAACAAATATCAACCTAAGTACTACTACTACTATTTAACTACTTCTACAGCGCTACCAGGGTTACGAAGCGCTGTACAATCTAACTAAGAAGAACAGTCCCTGCTCAAAGGAGCTTACAATCTAAAGGACAAAAAAGTGCAGTCAATCAAATTGGGGGCAGTCTAGATTTCCTGATAGAGGTTATCAATGTTAGGTGCCGAACGCGACATTGAAGAGGTGGGATTGAGCAGGATTTGAAGACTGGGCAGGGAGGGGGCTTGGCATATGGGCTCAGGGAGTTTATTCCAAGCATAGGGTCAGCGAGGCAGAAGAGTGGCGGAGCCTGGAGTGGCGGTGGTGGAGAAGTGTACTGAGAGGAGGGATTTGTCCTGTGAGCGGAGGTACGGGAAGGATGCGTAAGGGGAGATGAGGGTTAGAGAGGTAATGAGGGGTGCAGATTGAGTGCATTTGTAGGTTAGTAGGAGAGCTTGAACTGTATGCGGTACCTGATCGGACGCAGTGAAGTGACTTGAGGAAGGGGTGATATGAGCATATCGGTCTAGGCGGAAGATAAGACGGGCAGCAGAGTTCTGAACAGATTGAAGGGGGGATAGATGGTTAGTGGGAGGCCAGTGAAGGTAGGTTGCAGTAGTCAAGGCGAGAGGTGTGAGAGAGTGGATGAGAGTTCGGTTGGTGTGCTCGGAGAGGAAGGGGCGAATTTTGCTGATGTTATAGAGAACGCAACCGGCGAAAGGTCTGGCTGTCTGCTAGAATGGGCAGAGGAGAGGGAGGAGTCGAAGATGACTCCGAGGTTGCGGGCAGATGAGACGGGGAGGATGAGGTGTTGTCGACTGAAATAGAGAGTGGAGGGAGAGGAGAAGTGGGTTTGGGTGGAAAGACAATGAGCTCGGTCTTGGCCATGTTCATTTCAGTGGCGTTGGATCATCCAGGCAGCAATGTCGGATAAGCAGGCCGATACATTGGCCTGGGTTTCCGCAGTGATTTCTGGTATGGAGAGGTAAAGCTGGGTGTCATCATCATAAAGATGGTATTGGAAACCATGAGATGAGATTAGCGAGCCAGGGAAGAGGTGTAGATGAAAAAAGAATGGGTCCAAGGACAGATCCCTGAGAACTCCAACAGAGAGCGGGATGGGGGTGGAGGAAGATCCATGAGAATGTACTCTGAAGGTACGGTGGGAGAGATAAGAGGAGAACCAGGAGAGTACAGAGCCCTGGAACTCAAATGAGGATAGTGCAGCAAGAAGTAAATTATGATTGACAGTGTCAAAAGCAACGGATAGGTCGAGGATGATATTGACAATACCATTGTTGCTAATCTAAAGATCCACAATTGGCTATGTTACAAGCATCCGATTGTAATGTGACTATCTCATCAGTTAAATTTAACTTTATTGTGGTCTTGACCGGATACCACCCCAGAGCGTAATACCTATCCACATCTTGGGGAAAGTTGTTATTGCCAAAAAAAAGTCCTGGGGATTAAAGACATGTGCGGATAGAAGTAAAACTAAAAATACTGGAAAGCCAATAGATGGTATACATTTTAATAGTTATCTTAGACAAAAATAATACAGTTCCTTTCTAAATAATAGTAATATTATAGCTAATAAGAAGATGAAGGTTAATAATAAATCCTATAACAGTGAGTCCCTAATCATAAACAAAAAGAAAAAGTAACTACAATAATACAATGTGAAACTTAAAAGATAATACAGTGTATTCTAGCAGTATTAATACTAGCGCGAGCACAGCTATGCCCAACAAACAGTAGTCCCCAAAGTAGTAAACTTGGAGTCTGTGGCTCCAAACACTGTTGTTTCAGGGTTGGGGGCTGCATGAGTCAAAGAAGTCTGCCCAGTACTAGCCCCGCCTCCCAACCACTGGTGCTGCCACCCGATCTCCGCTAAGCTTCTGAGGATCCATTCCTTCTGAGCAGGATTCCTTTATGTTTATCCCACGCATTTTTGAATTCCGTTATTGTTTTCATCTCCACCACCTCCCGCGGGAGGGCATTCCAAGTATCCACCACTCTCTCCGTGAAAAAAATACTTCCTGACATTTTTCTTGAGTCTGCTCTCCTTCAATCTCATTTCATGTCCTCTAGTTCTACCACCTTCCCGTCTCTAGAACAGGTTTGTTTGCAGATTACTACCTTTCAAATATTTGAACGTCTGTATCATATCACCCCTGTTTCTCCTTTTCTCCAGGGTATACATGTTCAGGTCAGCAAGTCTCTCCTCATACGTTTTGTAACGCAAATCCCATACCATTTTTACAGCTTTTCTTTGTACCGCTTCAATTTTTTTTTACATCCTTAGCAAGATACGGCCTCTAAAACTGAACACAATACTCCAGGTGGGGCCTCACCAACGACTTATACAGGGGCATTGAAACCTCTTTTCTTCTGCTGGTCACACCTCTCTCTATACAGCCTAGCAATCTTCTAGCTACGGCCACCGCCTTGTCACACTGTTTCGTCGCTTTCATATCCTCAGATACTATCACACCAAGATCCCTCTCCCCGTCCGTACATATCAGAGTCTCACCGCCTAACACATATGTCTTCCATGGATTTCTACTCCCTAAGTGCATCACTTTGCATTTCTTTGCATTGAATTTTAATTGCCAAACATTGGACCATTCTTCTAGCTTCTGCAGATCTTTTTTCAGGTTTTCCACTCCCTCCGGGGTGTCCACTCTGTTGCAAATCTTAATGTCATCCGCAAAAAGGCAAACTTTACCTTCTAAGCCTTTGGCAATGTCACTCACAAATATATTGAACAGAATCGGCCCCAGCACCAATCCCTGAGGCACTCAACTACTCACCTTTCCCTCATCTGAGTGAATTCCATTTACCACCACCCGCTGACGTCTGTCCGTCAACCAGTTCCTAATCCAGTTCACCACGTTGGGTCCTATCTTCAGCCTATCAAGTTTATTCAAGAGCCTCCTGTGGGGAACCGTGTCAAAGAATTCAATGAGATTCGTTTGGCACAATTTACCTTTATTGGTTAATTTAGTTGTTACATTTGTACCCCACATTTTCCCACCTATTTGCAGGTACAACAAATACAAATAATGGTTAAGTTGAGGTAGGAAGGGTAAGGGCCACATGAAGGAACAAGTGGTGAGACCATAAAGAGGATAGTAAGAACAGATGAGATTGTTTGGTGATCAGTACGGACTGTGGTGTTATAGTGTCGTGGAGTTCAGGTATTTAAGTTGGGTCGGTGGGGTAAGCCTTTTGAAACTGGTGTTTTTAGTTTTTTCCTGAATTGGAGGTGGTCGTACGTGGTTTTCACATTTTTGGGTAGTGCGTTCCATAGTTGTGTGCTGATGTAGGAAAAACTGGATGTATAGGTTGATTTGTATTTTACTCCTTTGCAGCTTGGGTAGTTGAGATTTAGGTATTGTCGTGCTGATGCGGATGTGTTTCTGGTTGGTAGGTTGATCAAGTTTGTCATATTTCCCGGTGCTTCACCATAGATGATCTTGTGAACCATAGTGCAGATTTTGAAGGTGATGCATTCTTTGATTGGTAGCCAATGTAGTTTTCCTCGAAGGGGTGTTGCGCTTTCAAATCGTGCTTTTCCGAAGATGAGTCTTGCTGCCGTGTTTTGAGCGGTTTGAAGATAGCGGTCCAATGTTACACTGAGGATTTTCAGGCTGTCTGAGATTGGGAGGGTGTGATCCGGGATGCTGATGGTTGTGGGGTTGTCCGTGCTGTACTGGGATGAGAGGATGAGGCAGTGTGTTTTTTCATTGTTGAGTTTTAGTTGGAATGCCTTTGCCCATGCGTCCATGATGTCAAAGCCGGCCTTGATTTCATTAGTGATTTCTGTCAGGGTGGATCTGTATGGAATGTATATAGTAACATCGTCAGCATAGGTGAAAGGGTTATGGCCATGGTTGGATAAGGTCTTGGCTAAATGGGTCATCATTAGGTTCAAGAGGATTGGCGATAGTGGTGATCCTTGTGGTACTCCGCAGTCTGCTTTCCATGGTGGTGATATGCTTGCTTTTGAGTTTACTTGTTATGTTCTTGTGGTTAGGAAACCTTCAAGCCATTTGAGTATGTTTCCTCTGATCGCGATCTTGTCGAGTAGTCTCAGTAATATGTTATGGATTACCATGTCGAATGCACTAGACATGTTGAATTGGAGGAGGAGGAGGATGTGATTACCTATTGCTATTTGCTGTTTGAATTTGGCTAGGAGAGTGAGGAGTACTGTTTCTGTGCTATGTAGAGGGCAAAAGCCTGACTGTGATTCATGTAGTATTGAGAATTTGTTTATGTAGTCTGTAAGTTGTTTGGTCACCATGCTTTCCATCATTTCCATCATTTTGATTGCCAGTGGAATTGTTGCTACCGGTCTGTAGTTCCATAGAGTCCCCAGATCAATCCAGAGACTTGTGGGTTATGTCCCTCCACTAGCAGGTTAGATAGAGAGAACACCGAAGTTCGCCACAAGAGGGCATGTGCAGCCATCCCAACTTCAGTATTCTCTCTATCTAGCAGGGAAGAGACATACTGTGCAGCTCTGCATTGATTTGCAGTGAATTGGCTCCTAACCCATTCCCTCGGGGGTTGTTGAGCCTAATTTGGGGTTGAGGTGCTTTCTGGCACATTTGGGCTACACCTGGTGGTGCCAGGTCCCTGCCTGTCTCCCCCCATCAGCCTGTCAGCCTGAAGGAATTGGCCTGCCTGTGATTCTCTCGTGCCTCTCTTAAAAAAAAAAGAGAGTCAACACAGGCGATTTCACTAACGGAGCAATCCAAATTGGTGGTAAGGCAGCGTTTTCCTTCTGCAGACTCTGAGGTACGTGTCAGAACTACTGGGGAGTCTGATTTTGGCGCGATGTCGGCCTCTGAAACTGTTAAACGGTGCTCGCGTTGCGGGGCCCGAAAGACGGCGTCCGGGGCATGTGAGAGCTGTACCGGGGCCTTGGGCAAGCCCCGGTCAGATCAGCTGGAGCGTTCGGCGGGAGGGGGGGGAAGCGGCTGAGTCGAACGATTCCCTCTTGGCGGGAGAGCTGTTGGTAGCGGCGGCGCGTGGATCAGCCGCCGCCATTTTCTCCTCCTCCCCTCAGCCGCAGGCAAGCACGGCGGCGGGAACGCAGCTCTCAGCTGGATCTGATCGTGGTTCTTTGGATTTCCCCCCTCAGGAACGGCGCAGACGGCGGCGTTTTCCCCAGAGTTTGTGCTGCTTACGCACAAAGCCTTCTTAATGAAAGCGGCGGGGGGGGGGGGGGATGCTTTGGAGGCCTTTGTGGATCAGGGGCAGCATGACTCTTTGCCTGATTTTTCCCATAGAGGCCATAAAAGGGCCCGTTTGGAGTGTTTTAGCCCGGCAGCTGAGGGGTCGGGTCAGTCGGACTCTGATGAAGCGCCGTTGTCAGAAGATTCCCTTCCGGAGTCCATAGAGGACGGAGAACTGCCGGCGGGGGAAGGGGATGACCCTACCGCGGCGGCCAGACTGTTCTGTAAGGAGGAACTTTCGTCCTTGATTGTGAAGGCTATGGAGATATTAAACATTTCTGCCCCCGAACCCGCATCGCAGTCTTCTGCGCCCTCTATTATGTCGGGTACCAGGTCTCCTTCTAGAGCTTTTCACATTCATGAGGCCATGCACGTGCTCATTAAGGCCCAATGGGATTCGCCGGAGGCCAGCCTGAAAGTGGCACGGGCTATGGCCAAACTATGTCCTTTGAAACAGGAGGACTTAGAGTCTTTGCATTTGCCAGCAGTGGATTCCTTAATTACAGCGGTGACCAAGAAGACTACCTTGCCGGTAGAGGGAGGCACCGCCCTCCGAGACCCGCTGGACTGGAGACTTGAGGCCTCCGTGAAGGCGTCTTTTGAGGTGGCGGCTTTGTCATTGCAGGCTTCCATTTGCGGGTCTTATGCGGCACGGGCTTGCCTCTCCTGGGTGCAGAAGGCGACGTCTGCTGATGACCTCATCGAATCCCTCCCGGCGTTGGAGTCAGGGTTGGCGTATCTGGCGGATGTTCTTTATGACAATCTCAGGGCTTCAGCTAAGGAAGTTTCTTTGGCCGTTTCGGCCCGTCGATGGTTTTGGCTGAAGCACTGGGCCGCAGATGTGGCCTCTAAATCCCGTTTGGCGAGGCTGCCTTTTAAGGGACGCCTCCTCTTCGGAGAAGAACTGGCTCAGATTGTGAAGGAATTAGGTGATTCCAAAGGGCGCTTGCCAGAGGACAAAAGTAAGTCTCAGGCGAAGAGCTTCAGACCCCGCTTCAAGGAGGCCAAACATTATAGGCCTGGCAAATCCGGGGGATTTTCTAAGCCTCGGTTTCAGCAGAGACAGCAGTCCTTTCGACAGGACCGTCGCCAGCCTGCCTCGGCCTCTCGCCCCCAGCAGGGTGGCAGAGGTGCCCAATGATGGGGCCCTGGTCCATTCCTTTCCGGCCATAGGGGGACGGCTGTCTCAGTTCGGAGAGGCGTGGGCCGGGGTTACCTCAGACAAATGGGTACTGGATATTATTCGGGACGGATACAAGTTGGAGTTCGCCCGTCCTCTTGCGGACAGTTTCCTAGAGTCTCTTTGCAAGTCTCCGCTAAAGAGAGCAGCGGTGCAGGAGACTCTGGCGGAATTAGTGCATCTAGGGGCAGTCGTGCCGGTGCCTTCGGCCGAAGTCGGCCAGGGTCACTACTATATTTACTTCGTTGTGCCAAAGAAGGACGGAAGATGTCGGCCCGTTCTAGATCTCAAAGCAGTCAACAGAGCACTCAAAGTAAGGCACTTCAGGATGGAAACGTTGCGCTCGGTCGTGGCGGCCGTGCAACCGGGAGAGTTTCTCACAGCGCTCGATCTGAAAGAGGCGTACTTGCACATTCCCATTTGGCTGCCTCATCAGCGTTTCCTTCACTTTGCGGTAATGGGACAGCATTTTCAGTTCAGAGCCATGCCTTTCGGTCTGGCCATGGCGCCCCGCACCTTCTCCAAGGTAATGGTGGTGGTGGCAGCCTTCTTGCGGGCAAAAGGAGTGCAGGTTCATCCGTATCTCGACGACTGGCTCATTCGGGCGCCGTCTCAGGCGGAATGTGCCTGGGCGACGCAGTCGGTAATGGATCTTTTACGTTCACTGGGTTGGGTGATCAACATGCACAAATGTCATCTCGTCCCTACCCAGATGTTGGAATATCTGGGAGTGCTGTTCGACACCACTCAGGGCAGAGTGTTCCTTCCAGAACCTCACAGGTTGAAGCTCGTGAGGCAGATTTCTTCTCTTCTGCAGGAAGCCGCTCCGAAGGCATGGGACTATGTTCAGGTCCTGGGATCGATGGCCGCAACTCTGGACGTGGTTCCTTGGGCCAGGAGTCACATGCGGCCGTTGCAGTGGTCACTGCTCAGTCGTTGGTCACCTTTATCGGAGGATTATGCGGTCCGGATTCCATGGCAGGCTCGAGCGCGTTTTGCCATCCGGTGGTGGCTCCAGCCGGATCCCCTGAGGCGCAGCATGCCCCTCGCCTCTCCAGAATGGAGGGTGGTCACGACAGATGCCAGCCTCTCCGGTTGGGGGGCGCATTGCCTAGGTCATTCAGCGCAGGGGGTGTGGAACTCGTCAGAGGCCCGCCTATCAATCAATCTTCTGGAGTTGCGGGCTATTCGGCTGGCGCTTCAAGCATTCGAGGGTTTGGTGCTGAACCACTTGGTGCGAATTCTTTGTGACAATGCGACAGCGGTGGCTTACGTCAATCGCCAGGGGGGCACGCGGAGCGCTCAGTTGTCAATGGAGGCTCTGCCACTGGGCAGAAACGCGGCTCTTACTATTATCAGCGGCGCACATCGTGGGAGTCCTGAATGTGCAGGCAGACTTCCTCAGCCGGAATCGGTTGAATGCGGGAGAGTGGGAGCTCTCTCAAGTGAGGTTCACCCGGATTACAGATCGCTGGGGGATGCCGGTAGTGGACCTGATGGCTCGGTCGTCCAATGCCAAAGTGCCTCGATTCTTCAGCAGAGGCAGGGAATTCGGGTCCGAAGGAATAGACGCGTTATTGCAAAGGTGGCCGCAGGACCTGCTGTACGTCTTTCCTCCTTTGCCCATGGTCGGTCGGGTGGTCAGCAGGATCGCGCATCATCCGGGAGTAGTCATTCTGGTAGCTCCGGATTGGTCCAGACGCCCTTGGTATGCGAACTTAGTGCGTCTGATGATAGACGAACCGTTGCGTCTGTCGGATATTCCCGATCTTCTGGTGCAGGGACCAGTGAGCATGCAGGATCCTCTTCCATTTGCGCTTACGGCTTGGCTATTGAGCGGTCGCGCCTCAGGCGCAAGGGCTATCCTGAACCGGTGATTGGAACGATGCTGCAGGCTCATAAGAGATCTACTTCTGCGGCGTACGCTAGAGTCTGGAGAACCTTTGTTTCTTGGTGCTCGTCGGCAGACGTCTCGCCGGAATCGGCCCCTCTCGTGTCTATTTTGGCCTTTCTGCAGGAGGGGCTTGATAAGGCCTTGTCTTTAAGCTCTCTCAAGGTACAGGTGGCAGTGTTGGCCTGTTTCCGGGGTCGCTGGGGTGGTCGCTCTTTGGCTGCTCATCCGGATGTGGTTCGTTTTCTCTGGGGCGTTAGTCATGTTAGGCCTCCTCGGCTTCCGGTAGTTCCGGGATGGAATTTGAACATTGTCCTGAGGGCGTTCCAGCGGGCCCCATTTGAGCCCTTGAGTAAGACGTCTTTGAAGGATCTCACGTTGAAGACGGTGTTTTTTGTGGCCATGGCTTCAGCAAGACGGGTCTCCGAGTTGCAGGCCCTGTCGTGCAGGGACCCCTTTCTCTGTTTTTCAGAGGCGGGAGTCTCAGTTCGTAAGGTTCCTTCTTTTCTGCCAAAGGTGATTTTGCGTTTTCACTTAAATCGGGAAGTACATTTGCCAACCTTCAAGCGGGAAGATTACCTCCCATGTTTCAAACCTCCTCTCTACTGTGGCACCATCCACGTCTGTCAACGAGGCTGTTTCTTCTTACAACAATACTCTATCCTCTGCCTTAGACACTCTTGCACCTTTGATGACCCGCCCTGTAAGGCGTACAAAACCCCAACCTTGGCTGACTTCTAATATCCGCTACCTACGTTCCTGTACCCGCTCCGCCGAACGCCTCTGGCGGAAATCTCTGGCCCTTGCTGATTTCTTACACTTTAAGTTCATGCTGACCTCCTTCCAATCTGCTCTTTTACGTGCCAAACAGGATTATTATATCCAACTGACCAACTCTCTTGGCTCTAATCCTCGACTTCTCTTCACCACATTGAACTCTCTCCTCAAGGTGCCCCCTCCCCCAACTCCCCCTTCACTATCTCCTCAGACCCTTGCTGAATTCTTTCACAACAAGGTTCAAAAGATAAACCTTGCTTTCTCTACCTCACCAGCTCTCCCTCCACTAGTCCGTTCCCCTCTCTCTCCTTCCCCTCATTCCCTTTCCTCCTTTCCTGAAGTTACTATTGAGGAAACTACACTTCTCCTTTCTTCCTCAAAATGTACCACCTGTTCCTCTGATCCCATTCCCACCCACCTTCTTAATGCCATCTCTCCTACTCTTATTCCTTTTATCTGTCACATTCTCAACCTCTCACTTTCCACTGCGACTGTCCCTGCTGCCTTTAAACATGCTGTGGTCACACCTCTCCTTAAGAAGCCTTCACTTGACCCTACTTGTCCCTCTAATTACCGACCCATCTCCCTCCTTCCTTTTCTCTCCAAATTACTTGAGCGTGCTGTTCACCGCCGCTGCCTTGATTTTCTCTCCTCACATGCTATTCTTGACCCATTACAATCTGGTTTTCGCCCTCTCCACTCAACCGAAACTGCGCTTACTAAAGTCTCCAATGACCTATTACTGGCTAAATCCAGAGGTCAATATTCCATCCTCATTCTTCTTGATCTTTCCGCTGCTTTTGACACTGTCGATCACAGCATACTTCTCGATACCCTGTCCTCACTTGGATTCCAGGGCTCTGTCCTTTCCTGGTTCTCTTCCTACCTCTCCCTCCGCACCTTTAGTGTTCACTCTGGTGGATCCTCTTCTACTTCTATCCCTCTGCCTGTCGGCGTACCCCAGGGTTCTGTTCTTGGTCCCCTCCTCTTTTCTATCTACACTTCTTCCCTTGGTTCATTAATCTCATCCCATGGCTTTTCCTACCACCTCTATGCTGATGACTCCCAATCTACCTTTCTACCCCTGATATCTCACCTTGCTCCAAACCAAAGTGTTCAGCGTGCTTGTCTGACATTGCTGCCTGGATGTCTCAACGCCACCTGAAATTAAATATGACCAAAACCGAGCTTCTCATTTTCCCCCCCAAACCACCTCCCCGCTCCCCCCCCATTTTCTATTTCTGTTGATGGCTCTCTCTTCTCCCTGTCTCCTCAGCTCGAAACCTTGGGGTCAATCTTGGACTCTTCTCTCTCCTTCTCTGCTCATAGCCAGCAGACCGCCAAGACCTGTCGTTTCTGTCTTTACAACATCCGTAAAATCCGCCCCTTTCTTTCCGAGCACTCTACCAAAACCCTCATCCACACCCTTGTCACCTCTCGTTTAGACTACTGCAATCTGCTTCTTGCTGGCCTCCCACTTAGTCACCTCTCCCCTCTCCAGTCAGTTCAAAACTCTGCTTGCCCGTCTCATCTTCCGCCAGGGTCGCTTTACTCATACTACCCCTCTCCTCAAGACCCTTCACTGGCTCCCTATCCGTTTTCCGCTCCTGTTCAAACCTTCTTCTACTAACCTATAAATGTACTCACAATCGGCTGCTCCCCAGTATCTCTCCACACTCGTCCTTCCCTACACCCCTTCCCGTGCACTCCGCTCCATGGATAAGATCCTTCTTATCTGTTCCCTTCTCCACTACTGCCAACTCCAGACTTCGCGCCTTCTGTCTCGCTGCACCCTACGCCTGGAATAAACTTCCTGAGCCCCTACGTCTTGCCCCATCCTTGGCCACCTTTAAATCTAGACTGAAAACCCACCTCTTTGACATTGCTTTTGACTCGTAACCACTTGTAACCACTCGCCTCCACCTACCCCCTCCTCTCTTCCTTCCCGTTCACATTAATTGATTTGATTTGCTTACTTTATTTATTTTTTGTCTATTAGATTGTAAGCTCTTTGAGCAGGGACTGTCTTTCTTCTATGTTTGTACAGCGCTGCGTATGCCTTGTAGCGCTATAGAAATGCTAAATAGTAGTAGTAGTAGTAGTAGCAGTTGCGGTGTTTGGATGTCAAAAGGGCTCTCATCGCATATTTAGAGGTGACTAATGCCGTTCGGAAGTCAGATCATCTTTTTATGTTGTTTGCGGGACACAAAAAGGGTCAGATGGCTTCTAAGGCTATGATCGCTCGGTGGCTATTCTTTCCATGGGGAAACCGGTTCCTCTTCAGGTTCGTGCGCATTCGACTAGAGCTCAGGCCACATCCGTTGCGGAGTACCGGCTGGTGCCGTTGGATGAGATTTGTAGAGCGGCTACTTGGGCCTTGGTGCACACTTTCGTTAGGCATTACCGGCTTGATGTCGCGGCGTGTCGGGATGCGTTCTTCGGCGCTGTCTTCAGGGAGTAGGCGGTCCCACCCTTCTTGAGGATTGCTTTGGTACATCCCACAAGTCTCTGGATTAATCTGGGGACGCTATGGAAGGTAAAATTATGTCTTACCTGATCATTTTCTTTCCATTAGTCCCATCAGATCAATCCAGAGGCCCACCCTGGGGTTCACGTTAGCTGATTCTGTATGATGTATATATTGAAGACTTTTGAGGTGTTTACAGTTGTTGTGTTCACATTCTTCTTGTAGTCTGCAAGTCGGGTTAAATCAGTTATTATTCAACAATTGTTACTGTAAGCAGCTGCATGGATTTCATTTGCAGCTTGTTGCTCTGTTAGAGAGGCAGGAGAGTGACCTGTGGTTCCAAGGATTTCTTACTGCTTTGGTATTGTATACTGAAGTTGGGATGGCTGCACATGCCCTCTTGTGGCGAACTTCGGTGTTCTCTCTATCTAACCTGCTATTGGAGGGACATAACCCACAAGTCTCTGGATTGATCTGATGGGACTAATGGAAAGAAAATTATCAGGTAAGACATAATTTTACCTTGGTGATTTCACTTGCTTTTTTCGAGGTGTCTCTTGGTATCAGGGTGAGTAGGATATTGCCATGTTCCTTCGGGAAGAGACCTTGCTGGAGCATGTAGTTTAGGTGGGATGTGTGATCTTCTGTGAAGCTGTAAGGGTTGGATTTCAGTAGATAGTTGGGGCAGGTATCTAGTTTGCAGTGGGTATTACCGAACCTGCTGAGCGCACGTGCTATTATGTCAGTAATAAGGGGGGGTTGGGGGCGAAGTTCAGCCTGATGCGGTCGGCTGGGTATTCTCCCATGGGTGGGTCCATGGACTTGTCCTTTAGGAAACCGTCCAACCCCTTTTTAAACTCTGCCAAGCTAACCGCCTTCACTATGTTCTCCGGCAACAAATTCCAGAGTTTAATTATGCGTTGGGTGAAGAAAAATTTTCTTTTTGTTTTAAATTTACTACACTGTAGTTTCATCGCATGCCCCCTAGTCCTAGTATTTTTGGAAAGCGTGAACAGACGCTTCACATCCACCTGTTCCACTCCACTCATTATTTTATATACCTCTATCCTGTCTCCCCTCACTCGTCTGTTCTCCAAGCTGAAAAGCCCTAGCCTCCTTAGTCTTTCTTCATAGGGAAGTCGTCCCATCCCCGCTATCATTTTCGTTGCCCTTTGCTGCATCTTTTCTACTATATCTTTCTTGAGATGCAGCGACCAGAATTGAACACAATACTCAAGGTGCGGTCGCACCATGGAGCGATACAACAGCATTATAACATCCTCACACCTGTTCTCCACACCTTTCCTAATAATACCAACATTCTATTCGCTTTCCTAGCCGCAGCAGCACACTGAGCAGACGGTTTCAGTGTATTATCAACGATGACACCCAGATCTCTTTCTTGGTCCATAACTCCTAACGTGGAACCTTGAATGACGTAGCTATATTTCGGGTTCTTTTTTCCCCACATGCATCACCTTGCACTTGTTCACATTAAACGTCATCTGCCATTTGGCCCACCAGTCTCCCAGTCTGGTAAGGTCCTTCTGTAATTTTTCACAATCCTCTCGAGAGTTAACGACTTTGAATAACTTTGTGTCATCAGCAAATTTAATTACCTCGCTAGTTACTCCCATCTCTAAATCATTTATAAATATATTTAAAAGCAGCGGTTCTAGCACTGACCCCTGAGGAACCCCACTAACTACCCTTCTCCATTGTGAATACTGCCCATTTAACCCCATTCTCTGTTTTCTATTCTTCAACCAGTTTTTAATCCACAATAGGACATTTCCTCCTATCCCATGACTCTTCATTTTCCTCTGTAGCCTTTCATGAAGTACCTTATCAAATGCCTTTTGAAAATCCAGATACACAATATCCACCAGCTCCCCTTTGTCCACATGTTTGTTTACTCCTTCAAAGAATTGAAGTAAATTGGTCAGGCAAGATTTCACCACACTAAAGCCGTGCTGACTCGGTCTCAGTAATCCATGTCCTTGGATGTGCTCTGTAATTTTGTTTTGATAATACCCTCTAACCAGTTTTCCCCGGCACCGACGTCAGACTCACCGATCTATAATTTCCCAGATCTCCCCTGGAACCTTTTTAAAGATCAGCGTTACATTGGCCACCTCCAATCTTCCGGTACCACGCTCGATTTAAGGATAATTGCATATCACTAACATTAGCTCTGCAGGCTCATTTTTCAGTTCTGTCAGTACTCTAGGATGTATACCATCCGGTCCTGGAGATTTGCTACTCTTCATTTGCTGAACTGCCCCATTACGTCCTCCAGGTTACTGTGAATTCAGTAAGTGTTTTCTGACTCGTCCACTTGAAATACCATTTCCGACATCGGTATCCCACCCAATCTTCCTTGGTGGAAGACCGAAGCAAAGAATTCATCAATCTCTCTCGTACGTCTTTGTCATCCTTGATCGCCCTTTTTACCCTCGGTCGTCCAGCATCCCAACCGATTCTCTTGCCGGCTTCCTGCTTTTAATACACCGAAAAAAATTATTTTACTATGTTTTTTGCCTCTAGTGCTATCTTTTTTTCGTAATCCCTCTTGCCCTTCTTTATCTGTCGCCTTGCATTTGCTTTGACACTCCTTATGTTGCTTCTTGTTATTTTCAGACGGTTCCTTCTTCCATTTTCTGAAGATGTTCTTTTAGCCCTAATAGCTTCCTTCACTCACTTTCAACCACTTCCGGCCTGTCTTTTGGACTTCCATCTTTCTTTTGTAATTCATGGAATATGTTTGGCCTGGCCTCTAGGATGGTACTTTTGAACAGCATCCACCGCCTGTTGTACAGTTTTTACCCTCTCATTTGCCCCTCTAGTTTTTTTAACCGTTCTTCTCATTCTATCATAGTCTCCTTTTTTAAAGTTAAACGCTAACATATTTGACTTCCTATGTATATTTACTTCAAGTTGATATCAAAACTGATCATATTATGATCACTGTTATCAAGCGGCCCCAGTTACCATAACGTCCCTCACTAGATCATGCGCTCCACTAAGGACCAAGTCTAGTATTTTTCCTTCTCTTGTTTGGCTCCTGCACCAGCTGCTCCATAAAAGCTATCCTGTAATCCGTTGGGTTGGTCGTGAGCCCTTGGGCCCTGGCCGAGGCCAGCAGGGCGCCGACCCAGGCCAAGGGGAGACCGACTCACCACCGCACAACCCAGCTACACAATACCCCCTAAAGCTACCCCTCCCCACAGTCCCTCAGGAAGAAGGGAAATAGGCAGTACAGGCTGGCCTCGCGGCCGAACCGGAACCCACGCACACAGAGCTACCTCGTGCGAGCCTCACGGCTGAACTGGAACCCAATCACACACAGGGAGGGGTGAAAGAACCCAGAGGGCCCCAAGATGCCAGACACGCCGCTGAACACCCAGCAATAGGGCAGAGGGGGAAACAAAGGACCAGAGCGGGCCACGCCCACCCAGGGGACAAGCGCAGGACAGGGGGAACTAACACAGCAACTCCCCCCCCCCACCAGGGTAGGAGCCCCAGGCAGAGCCAGAGGAACCAGACACAAAAGGAAGGCAGAAAGCCTTTGCCTCAAACCCACTGTAGACAGAGGCACACAGAACACAAAGGGTTAAGCTTGTAGAGCCAGCAGAGAGAGAGTGCCATAAATCAACAAACAATCAGAGAGAACGCTTCCCCTCCTGAGAGGGAGCGGGGCCCATCCAACAAACACACTGGCAGAGGTAGGAATACAATACACACAGTACACAAAGGGTTAAACTCACTGAGCCAGCAGGCCCGGACACTGGGAAGAGAAATCCTTAAAACAAACAAACAAAGGAGAACGCTCTCACTCAGCCCAGAGCCCCCGGAGGCTGAGCAATGCCCAGCCCCCACTAAACAAACGAGCAGCTGACCCTGATTACAGAGCTACGTACACACACACTGCAGCAGCTAACCCAGAGGGAAGGAAAAGAATACTCTATTACAACACAGATCCCTGTCAGAACCTAGGGCACGTTCTGAGAGAAAACTATAAGGCTTTCCTGTTACCACCAAGTAAGTAACGCAAAAGCAGAGAAACTCTTCAGCTGCAGGCTAAAGTACTATCCCCTGACGTCAGCACAACCCCTGGCAGCCAATCAGAAGAGACGTCCCCCCCTCCCCCTCAGCCAAACCGGCAGAATCATAACATCACCCCCCTTCAAGGGCCCCCCTACCCCGTCCACGAGGTTTAGGTTTGTGAGGGAAAAGGTGATGGAACCGTCTGACTAGGACTGGCGCGTGGACATGAGTAGCGTCCTCCCAGGAGTTGTCTGCCGGTCCATATCCCTTCCACGCAATGAGATACTGGAGATGTCCCCGGATGCGCCTTGCATCCAAGACATCCCGGACTTCGTATTCCTCCTGGGAGGCTGAGATGGCTGGACTAGCAGGCAACGCGGGCAAAGCCCCTTTTCTCAGAATCACAGGCTTCAGCAAGGACACATGAAAGGTGTTATTTACCCGTAATGTAGGTGGTAACTTTAGCTGATAACAGACCCGATTCACTTGTCTCACAATGGGATACGGGCCCACAAATCGAGGTGCAAAGCGGGAGGAGGGAATCTTCAGATGAAGATTACGCGTGGACAACCACACCAAGTCGCCAGGCTGGAAGCGCGGTTCCACTCTGGCGAGATCGATCCGCTTGGCGTTTCATACGAGCAGAGTTCACTCGCAGCGCTTTCTGAACTGACGACCAATTGCTTGGAGCTGAGGTCACCGCATCGGCCGCTGCCGGGACATTCCGAGTTGGTTTTCAAGGGGGCTGGTATCCGCGGATGTCGTCCATATACGATATAAAAGGGCGAAGCGTCCGTGGCCGAGCTCACTCGGTTGTATGAGCGAATTCTGCCCAAGGCAGGAGCTGACTCCATTCATTGTGGTGCTCATTGACATACATCCGCAGGAACTGCTTCAAGCATTGGTTCACTCGTTCTGTTTGGCCATTGGATTGTGGGTGATATCCCGACGAAAAGTTCAGCTTTATTCAAGGGCCCGATCAGGGCTCTCCAGAACTTTGAGACAAACTGTACTCCTCGATCAGAGGTAATAGATTCTGGCAGACCATGGAGACGAAAAATAGCGCTGATGAAATACTGTGCCAGCTTCACCGCCGAAGGAAGGGTAGGCATGGGTATGAAGTGGGCATTTTAGGAAACTGGTCCACACTACCAAGACAACTGTGTGCCCTTCAGAGTTGGGCAGATCCGTAACAAAGTCCATGGCAATGTGGGGCCACAGTCTCTCGGTACCGGTAAAGGCATCAGCAACCCCTGGGGTCCTCCGACGGTCAGCTTTATGCTGGGCGCACTCAGGACCGCAGCCAAGAACTCCTGCAATCCCGATCAAGTGAAGGTACCCATACTGCTGGGAGATGAACCGCTTGGTTCCCAGGATCCCGGGATGTCTGCCATTCGAGAGGCATGCCCCCATTGGAGTGTCTTTTCTCTCAGGCCGGGGTGGCATAAAGGTCTACCTGCAGGTACTGCTAGCGTCATCGCGAGTGCAATGACATCAGGTTTAATTACATACTGCAGGGGTTCTTCCTCCAGGTCAGCCTCCATGGACCTGGAGAGGGCGTCTGCCTTGATGTTCTTCTCCGCTGGACGATAAGTCAGAATGAAATCAAGCGGGAGAAGAATAGTGCCCACTGGGCCTGGCGAGGATTCAGCCTTCTCGCTTCTCGTAAATAAGTCAGGTTTTTATGGTCCGTGAACACCGTGAAGGGCTCCTGCGCCCCTTCCAGCAGATGACGCCATTGTTCCAGGGCCAATTAATGGCTAATAGCTCCTGATCCCCGATGGCATAATTCTTCTCGGCAGGGGTATACTTTTTAGAGAAGAATGCACATGGGAGAAGTTTCCCACTGGGGTGGGCCTGGGACAGCACTGCTCCTATGCCAACCGATGATGCGTCCACTTCCATGAAAAATTTATTTGTCGGGTTGGGATGGCGCAACACTGGAGCTCCAACAAATGCCTGTTTCAGATTCTCAAAAGCCTGACACGCCTCAGGCGACCAGTTGCGAGTGTCAGCGTTCTTCTTAGTCAAGGCAGTAAGAGGGGCAGTCAGGGATGAGTAATTCCAAATAAACTGCCTATAGTAGTTTGCAAAACCTAAGAAGCGCTGTAGAGCCTTACGCCCTGACAGGATGGCTGTCAGCTTACTGGGGTCCATACGCAGCCCGTGGTTAGAAATGATGTACCCCAGGAAGAGCAGTTCAGAGCGATGGAATTCACATTTTTCCAATTTCACATAGAGGTGGTTCTCCCTCAACCGCTGCAATACGGTCTTCACGTGCTTCTGGTGCTCTTCCTCAGCCCTTGAAAAAATCAAAATGTCGTCCAAGTAGACCATCACAAACTTATACAGGAGATCCCTGAAGATGTCATTCATGAAGGCTTGGAAGACGGCTGGAGCATTAGCAAGTCCAAACGGTATTACCAGATATTCGTAATGCCCGTCACGGGTGTTAAACGCCGTCTTCCACTCATCCTCCTCCTTGATCCGCACAAGGTTGTAGGCCCCCCTGAGATTGAGCTTGTAGAAGATCTGGGCCCCCTGGAGGCGGTCAAACATCTCAGAAATCAAGGGAAGGGGGTATTCTTAATCGCCAGTAGAACTGGCACCAAAACCTGCATCCAAGGGGAGACGGACTTTGGCCCTGACCCGGTCTCCCTAGCCGGTATCAGGGCTGCTGGTTTCCCGACTTCTTTCTCTTCGGGCACTCACGGACAAAGTGCCCCTTCACTCCACAATGTAGGCACAGCCCCTTAGAGCGTCTCCGTTGTCTCTCCTGGGCCGCCAGGTCAACCTGCATAGGTTCAGACCCGTCGGGCACACCCAGCGACAGGGAAGCAGGGCTCCTGTGCGAGCTCCTCGAGTTAGCCCCTGCAACTTGCTGACCAGCGCGACGTTCACAGGGCCCGCTCCCTGAACCGGATGTCCACCTGGGTGCAGAGACGGATGAGGTCGTTCAGATCTGAGGGCAGCTCCTGGCCTATGAGTTCGTCCTTAATGTTGGCCGAGACCCCATGCCAGAATACCATAGTCAGGCTTGGGTTATCCCAACCTAGCTCCGCGGCCAAGGTCCGAAACTGGATGGCGTACTCACCCAGAGAGAGTCGCCCCTGATGTAGGTTCAACAGCTGAGTCGCCGCCGAAGAGGGCTTCCCGGGTTCCTCAAAGATGAGCCGAAATTGTTTCAAGAACTCTGCCAAATTATCCAGGAGGGGATCCTTCTTCTCCCATAAGGGCAAGGCCCAGGCCAGAGCGGGGCCTGCCAGTAGAGAGATAATATAAGCCACCTTCGCCCGATCCGAAGGAAATCCCGGCCTGCAACTCGAAGACAATTTGGCATTGATTGAGGAACCCCCAGCAGGTCTTACTGTCGCCCTCGTACCTCGGGGGCGTAGCCACACGAATCCCTCGACCGCATGCGTGGGAACCCGGTGGAGTAGAAGCTGGCGGGCCCTCCGCAGCCCCTGTGACAGTCAGCGTGTCTACCCGTTGAGACAGTGCGTTCACGACTCCCGATACCTGTTGTAGCTGAGCATGCAATTGCTGGAGCAGCTGCATGGGGGATGGATCGGTCGAGCTCATGGCTTTTGCGTTCTGTAGTCCGTTGGGTTGGTCGTGAGCCCTTGGGCCCTGGCCGAGGCCAGCAGGGCGCCGACCCAGGCCAAGGGGAGACCGACACACCACCGCACACCCCAGCTACACAGTACCCCCTAAGCTACCCCTCCCCACAGTCCCTCAGGAAGAAGGGAAATAGGCATACAGGCGGGCCTCGCAGCCGATCCGGAACCCACGCACACAGAGCTACTCGTGCGAGCCTCACGGCTGAACTGGAACCCAATCACACACAGGGAGGGGTGAAAGAACCCAGAGGGCCCCAAGATGCCAGACACGCGCTGAACACCAGCAATAGGGCAGAGGGGGAAACAAAGGACCAGAGCGGGCCACGCCCACCCATGGGACAAGCGCAGGACAGGGGAACTAACACAGCAACTCCCCCCCCCCCCCCCCCCACCAGGGTAGGAGCCCCAGGCAGAAGCCAGAGGAACCAGACACAAAAGGAAGGCAGAAAGCCTTTGCCTCAAACCCACTGTAGACAGAGGCACACAGAACACAAAGGGTTAAGCTTGTAGAGCCAGCAGAGAGAGAGTGCCATAAATCAACAAACAATCAGAGAGAACGCTTCCCCTCCTGAGAGGGAGCGGGGCCCATCCAACAAACACACTGGCAGAGGCAGGAATACAATACACACAGTACACAAAGGGATAAACTCACTGAGCCAGCAGGCCCAGACACTGGGAAGAGAAATCCTTAAAACAAACAAACAAAGGAGAACGCTCTCACTCAGCCCAGAGCCCATGGAGGCTGAGCAATGCCCAGCCCCCACTAAACAAACGAGCAGCTGACCCTGATTACTGAGCTACGCACACACACACAGCAGCAGCTAACCCAGAGGGAAGGAAAAGAATACTCCCTGTCAGAACCTAGGGCACGTTCTGAGAGAAAACTATCAGGCTTTCCTGTTACCACCAAGTAAGTAATGCAAAAGCAGAGAAACTCTTCAGCTGCAGGCTAAAGTACTATCCCCTGACGTCAGCACAACCCCTGGCAGCCAATCAGAAGAGACGTCCCCCCCTCCCCCTCAGCCAAACCGGCAGAATCATAACATATCCTTTATTTCATCAAGGAATTGTACCTCTCCAGTGTGTCCCGATGTTACATTTACCCAATGTATATTTGGGTAATTGAAGTCACCCATTATTATCGCATTGCCCATTTTCTTTGCGTCTCTGATTTCTTTTATCATTTCTGCCTGGCACGACAAACGGTAGTACACTCCTATCACCGTCCTTTTCCCTTTTATACATGGAATTTCAACCCACAATGATTCAAAGGTGTGATTTGTGTCCTGCTGAATTTGTAATCTATCTGAGTCAAGGCTCTCGTTAATATACAATGCTACCCTTCCACCAGTCCGGTCCAGCCGATCACTATGATATACTTTGTACCCTGATATGACAGAGTCCTACTGGTTATCCTCCTTCCACCAGGTCTCAGTAATGCCTCGTATGTCCAATTTGTCATTTCGTGCAATATATTCCAACTCTCCCATCTTATTTCTTAGACTCCTAGCATTTGCATATAGACATTTCAGAGTATGTTTGTTGTTCCTATTTGCATGATGCTTAATGCTTGACACTATTGATTTGTCATCTTTTGTCTGATCTTTAGTTGTATTTAAGGGCACCTGGCCTACCACGATCTCTTGTGTAACCTCACTATCCAGAAACCCTATCTTCCCTGTTTGTGAGGTATCCTTGCAAGATACCTTACCCTGAACCATGCGCTGTTGTGCGACTGTCAGCCTTTTCCCCATTTCTAGTTTAAAAGCTGCTCTATCTCTTTTTTGAATGCTGACGCCAGCAGCCTGGTCCCACCCTGGTTAAGATAGAGCCCATCGTTTTGGAATAGGCTCCCCCTTCCCCAGAATGTTGCCCAGTTCCTAACAAATCTAAAACCCTCCTCCCTGCACCATCGTCTCATCCACAATAAATTGTTCAAACAGTAGGATGATAGGTACCTCAGTTAAAGTCAGTAAATTGTTCAAACAGTAGGATAGGTACCTCAGTTAAAGACAGGGCAAGAGTCAATTCATTCGTCGGTTTCGGTTTCTTTTGCCGGTGGACGTAGGCTGCTCTCATCCGGCAGCTGATGTGGGCGATACGGGCGATGTCGGCCAACCACGCGCTGCTCCAGGCCTTGCGACGTTCACTTCATGCTCCGATGATCGACGCCAGTGTCTGCCCTCTCTCCTGCTCCTCTCAGCCTTTCTCCTCTATTTCCATAGCACCACGTGTGCGGTGCTCCGCTCCCTGCCTCCAGCCAGCATCCGTCTTACTCCCGGCGCTTGTCATTCCCTTCCTCGCTCTGCCGAGTCCGGCGGAGCTTGGTAGGATAGTCCCAGGCGGCTTGCCTTGGGTTACCGCTGAGGCCACCTTCCTCTCTCGTGCTCGCTGACTCCGTGGTCATGCGCACGGTGCTCATTGTACCTTTCCTCGCCTTGCCGCTCTTGGTGGGTGGTCGGCTGGCCAGCGCTTCCCTTGATGTGCAGTGGGGTCTTGAATCTTGCAACTTATTGGCTTCCAGGAAATTCACTATCCTTTCCTTCAGCATCACTTCCATTACTTTTCCAATAACTGAAGTGAGGCTTACCGGCCTGTAGTTTCCAGCTTCTTCCCTATCACCACTTTTGTGAAGAGGGACCAGATCCGCTGCTCTCCAATCCCATGGAACCTCTCCCGTCTCCAAGGATTTATTAAACAAATCTTTAAGAGGACCCACCAGAACCTCTCTGAGCTTCCTCAATATCTTGGGGTGGATCCCGTCCGGTCCCATGGCTTTGTCCATCTTTAGATTTTCAAGTTGTTCCTACACACTCGCTTCCGTGAACAGTGCTGTATCCGCTGCATTCTCATATGTAGTTTTGCCAATCAATCGTGGTCCTTTTCCAGGATTTTCTTCAGTGAAAACAGAACAAAAGTATTTGTTTAGCAAATTTGCTTTTCCTTCATCATTATCCACATAGCGGTTCGCAGCATCTTTCAGTCTCTCCATTCCATTTTTAGTCTTCCTCCTTTCACTAATATACCTGAAGAAATTTTTGTCACCCTTCTTTACATTTCTAGCCATTTGTTCTTCCACTTGCACTTTCGCCAGATGTATCTGTCTCTTGGCTTATTTCAGTTTCATCCGGTATTCCTCTCTGTGTTCCTCTTCTTGAGTTTTTCTGTATTTCATGAACGCCAACTCTTTAGCCTTTATTTTCTCAGCCACTTGCTTGGAGAACCATATAGGTTTCCTTTTTCTCTTGCTTTTATTTACTCTCCTTTCATAAAGGTTTGTGGGCATATTTATAGCTGCTTTCAGCCTGGACCACAGCCCTTCCACTTCTCGTATGTTCCCCCATCCCATCAGCTCCTTCCTCAGGTATTCCCCCATTTTACTAAAGTCAGCGTGCTTGAAATCCAGGACTTTGAGTTCTGAGTGTCTGCCCTCCACTTCAGTTGTTATATCAAACCAAACTCTTTGATGGTCACTGCCGCCAGGTGGGCACCCACTCAGACATTTGACACACTATCCCCATTTGTGAGCACTAGATCCAGCGTTGCTCCCTCTCTCATGGGTTCCATCACCATTTGTCTGAGTAGAGCACTTTGAAAAGCATCCATGATCTCTCTACTTCTTTCTGATTCCACAGATGGAACTTTCCAATCCACATCTGGTAGATTAAAATCTCTCAGCAACAGCACCTCTCTTTTCTTTCCCAGCTTATGGATATCTGTGACCAGATCTTTATCTAGTTCTTCCGATTGTGTTGGAGGTCTGTAGACAACACCTATGTGGACAGAGGTTCCATCATCTCTTTTTAAGGTGATCCACATCGCTTCTTCATTTCCCCAGGCCCCTGTCATTTCAGTCGCTGCGATATTTCTCACATACAGAGCTATTCCTCCACCTTTACAACCATCTGTATCCTTCCTAAATATGTTATAGCCTGATATGTTTGCATCCCATTCATGGGAATCATTGAGCCATGTCTCCGTGATTGCAACAATGTCTTACTCTGCCTCTAACATCAGGGCTTGCAGGTCATGAACTTTGTTGCTTAGACTGCGAGCATTTGTGGTCATCGCTTTCGATCTACATTTCAGTGGCATTTTTGTCTCAGTGAGCCAGAAAGGTGCTGTATAAAAAAAATGTTCTCTGGGTGGGGCCAGCAATGATACAGTCTGATAAAACAAATTCAATTTGATTCAACAATCAGATTCAACTAGAATATAATTTTCCTGTAGTAAATCTAAATATTCCCACTAATTACAGCAGTTTCATCAATGTAAAATGCAAATTTATAACCAAGCTGCTTTTTTCTTATTTTTGCCTAGGATTGGCAGAACCTGCCCACAAAGTTAGAATGCTACAGCCAGAGTTAGCAGGGTGTAGGACAAGAAGCAGTTAGAAAAACCTATCCCCTCTACTATCAGAGCTAGGCAGGAAGAGAAAGATTTTTTTGGTTGTTGTTTTGTCTTCTTTTTTTTTGGGGGGGGGGGGGGGGGGGCAAGGTTAGAAAGCAGAGAAAAGTGCACCACAATACAGATTCACAGGACAACTTAATTAAGCAAAACATTCAAGAGAATAGATATATCAGATAGCTAAACCTGTAGACAGAAAATTGATAAATTAGAATACAATAATCAGAAGTCACTTAGCAGTATTTTGGTTCAGGTCCAGCACATGGAATGCTACAAACAAAGTGGTCTGTCTCCCTATTCAGAGCCCAACCCATCTCCTGCTGTGCAGTATTTACCTCACAGTGAGTCAGAAAGGTGTTGCATCAAAAAAAAGTTCTCTGGGTGGGGCCATCAATGATACAGTCTGATAAATTCAATTTGATTCAACAATCAGATTCCACTAGAATATACTTTTCCTGTAGTAAATCTAAATATTCCCACTAATTACAGCAGTTTCATCAATGTAAAATGCAAATTTATAACCAGACTAAGGCTACTTTTTTCTTTTTTTTTTTTGCCTAGGATTGGCAGAACCTGTCCACAAGGTTAGAATGCTACAGCAAGAGTTAGCAGGGTGTAGGACAAGAAGCAGTTAGAAAACCCTTTCCTCTCTACTATCAGAACTAGGCAGGAAGGAAAAGATTTTTTTTTCTTTTTTTTTTTTTTTTTGGGGGGGGGGGGGCAGGGTTAGAAGAGAGATGCACCACAATACAGATTCACAGGACTACTTAATTAAGCAATAACCAATAAATTCGAGAGAATAGATATATCAGATAATTAAACCTGTAGACAGAAATTGATAAATTAGAATAAAATAATCAGAAATCACTTAGCAGTATTTTGGTTCAGGTCCAGCACATAAGAGAACACTTGACTTGCTGTCCTCAGAGAACACCTGCTATAGGTAAGTAACGTCACTTTATCTTCATTACTCTGTAGGTGCAAAACAGCACTCTTTATCGGGTGCTATTGGGGGTACCTAACATTGGTTAGGGAAGAGTCAGATGTAAATGTATCACCCTTTATCTATACATCCAAGCCCACTGCACCAAATTTATAGAAGGAACTAACTCCACACCCAAATATTATAAAAATAGAGTCTTATTTATTTACAGTAGCAGCAAATGATAGAAAGTAAACAGGAAAAGAAAACAGACAATCCTATTACAGAAATAGCTTGGAGTAGAAGTACGTAAATCCCTAGTGTTAGCGCCTTTCGTGCGGCACTCCAGAGCCGCCACCAAGCGCGCACTACTCACGCAAAACAATCCTCTCAACTGTACCTTAAGAAACTCTGACAGCTTATTAAGCCTTTAAAACAAAGAACAGAACCAAGGAAGCTTCCTTTGGGGAAAAACACAAGTTTATTCTTTATCCAGAGATTTAGGATAAATAATAAGAAATAGTCATAGAAATAGTCTAGAATATGACAGAAATGAGAACATATATAGAAATGGAAATTACAATGGAAAGTTGATCATGGCAGTCTCTCAGTTCTCTGGTATGAGGCCAAGAGCGCTGCACACTGACCACCTCCTATCTGGCAGAGAAATATTATATAGGGTTTCTTTTCCCTTTCAAGACAAAAGAAGGGAGCACAAGGGGGAGGGATTGTCTCACCCCCTTAGTTAGCATCTTACAGTCAGTCAGGATCTCTAGTATCAATAAAATACATAGCATCTGTTTACATTCCCTTTGAAGATGCAGTTGGTCTCTTGTCTAAATGTTTTTGGATATTATATCTCTTCTATTCATATTTTTATTCTAATTCTAAAAAGGGGAGGCAAGATATTCTAATTCTAAAAAGAGGAGGCAAGAGTTAATTACTTTTCCTTCTGACAGCCCAGGTCATTCTTATTCTAAAGACAAGAGTTAAAAACTGCTTCCCTTTAGAGGTGTTACATCTCTCTGTCAGCTTAGACCCTGTGTTTATGTCATAACATAGATCTCCTTGTGTTCAAAGAGATGCGTAATAGGACTATTGCTGCCTGGCATAAAGCTATTGCTATAGGCTTCAGAGATCTGTCTCTCAGGGAGATATAGTGTTTGATCTAATTATTCTAGGCAGAGAAAGAAGTCTTCTGCAAGTGTTTAAGATGTCTTCTGCAAGTGTTATTTCCATCACTGTTACAAGATAAAGTCAATCTCATTTGCTTTTGAAGTAGTCTTATACAAAAGACCTGGGAAAGACTTCTGTCTGCAGTATTCCCTGAGGCCTGACCTTGCTCAATGAGAGAGATTGTGGGCAATCAGGTTTAATCACCTGACTTGGCAAGAGAGGGGGGGGGGGTAGAGAGTGTTGCTATTCTAGCAAGCTTTCCCCTGTTTTTGGAAAGAGAAAAACCTCCATTTCTCCATGTCCAAATATGAGGAATTAATTCTGTATATTAAAATAATTGGAGGCCTTCCACCTCCTACAACAACACCCCCCCTCTGCAATAATAATTACTGCCTCATGATTCAGTGACCAGGTGCAAAGGGAACCCTCAGGATACAGAGCCCAGTCTGTAGTTATTAAAAGAAAAATATGGGCATTTCAAGGAGAGAGAGAGAGTGTAACCAGAAGAGGAGAATTAATTGATTATACACAAGCAGAAGAACTCAGTGTATCTGGATCTGTAGTAAGTGTAGTGGTATATGAGTTTCTTGGAGTATAATTAGCAGACATAAAAAGAATTCTAGGTGGAGTGCATGCTTTTCTCAAGCAGGGAGTAATGCATCCTAGCAAACAGCAAGATAGGATTACCATAGCAATGATACATAACAGTCCAATAAAAAGAGATTTTAAATTGGAACCTAAACGAGAGAACCATGAAGTGAAAGTATTCCATCCGGACATATCTAATAGACCTTTGTAATTGTACCTTTCCATTAGGAGGCAAGGCCTGGTGAGCCCAAGAACCACAAACCTAATTAGTGTCCCACTAAAAATATAGTAACATAGTAGATGACGGCATAGAAAGACCTGCTATGTGTTACTCTACGTGCATACCTGACCTTGATCTGCCACTTTCAGGGCACAGACTGTAGAAGTCTACCCAACACTAGCCCCGCCTCCCAAGCTCTCTACCACCTATCTGGGGTTCATAACCTAGCATGTGCACTAGCTACATAGACAATGCAACAGATGTGCATTCATTCCAGAATCTACAAAAAGTGTAAGGATTGTTGGAGGAGGTGTAGGGCAGGCCTCCAATTATTTGACCATAGAAAGGCCAGGATTACCAGTACGGACATAGTGCATATTAGAGGCAGTGAGGGGGCCTAGGTAACTGGAAAAGAAAGCAGAGTAGTTACGAGATGGCTGGAACTGCCATGCACCATTAGGAAGAAGGTGCATCATACAGACAGAAATATCAGTATTGCCCAGAGCAGGGCCTGAGCCATTGTTGGTAAGCAGAAAAGGAAAAGAAGCAAAAGAGAACAAATTAAAGGAAAGATCAGAACTGAGCATGTTCATATACAGAACCACTGTGACATGACAGAGTGTAAGTAGGGAAAAACAAGTTAAATTATCAGAGATAGACTAGGAGACAGGGGGATGGCCAAGTTAGAACTAGGCACAAAGGGTGCACAGCCCAAACAATCAGAGAGATGCGCAGGACTGGCTAGGCATGGGATTTACAGGTCATTTTATTCCAAAAGGTAGGGCAGCAAAGCAGGGGCGTAGCTACTCCCGTCCAATTTCACCTCAGGCCCGCCCAAGCGCACACACTGCAGCGCAGCCTTTTTTCAACGTTTTCTACTGAGTCATCGCGCGATCACGTAGTGTACGACCACAGACGGCACCCGCTCAGCTGATCTCCACTGCTCCGTCCAGCCCACTGAAATGCAGGTCACGTTGCGTAGCTTGGTCCATCCTACGTGCGGTATGACGTGGCAGCGTGCACAGCCTCGACCTCACTTGCTCCGCTCTGCTCCGCTCGTGGCCATCTGCAGCACAGTGAGAGTGAGGGAGGGAAAAGGACGAAGTAATGCTGACCTGCGGGGGAGACTGGGAGTGAGTGGCTGTACTTGCAGGGTGGGAGAGGGCTTCACCTGTGTGGGGTGGGGGACTGGAGGCCGAAGAGAAGGGAAGGGAAAGGAAAGAGGTTCTAGACCTACAAAAGGGAGGGGTTGGCTGGAAAGAAGGCAGAGAGGTTCTGGACCTGCAAGGGGGGAAGTGGCTGGCTGAGACAAGGGAGAGAGGTGCTGGATTTATTGGGGGGGGGGGGGGGGGGGGGACTCTGGGGTGAAGGAAGAGAGGTGCTGGACCTAAGGGGGAGAGGCTGGGGGCTGGAGGAAAGGAAGGAAGTTGCTGGACCTGCAAGGAGGGGCAGGCTAGAAGGAAGGGAGGTGCTGGACCTATGGGGGGGGGGGGGGCTAGAGGGTAGGCTTGCAGGGGAGGCTCAGGGAAGGAACAGAGGTGCTGTAGCAGGGGGAGAGATTAGGAGGGAAGGAAGAGAGATGACTGGTCAAGAGGATGAAGGAAGAGGGAGACAAATTTTTAACTCACAGTAGGAGAAAGAGCCAAAAGCTGGAAGGAAGGAGAGAAGCTGGATAGGAAACAGAGACATTGGTGTGGGTGAGGGAGAAAGGGGAGATACAGAAACAGATCTGAGATGCTGTATGAGGATGGCATATGAACACAGAGGGGCAATGCCTGACAGAGAGGGGGGGAATTTGGGAATAGAGAGGCTATGCTGGACACTGGGAGGAAGGGGTATATGGATACAGGGGAGAGATACTAGATATAGGGGAGAATAGGAACTCAGAAGGGAGGTACTGGATATGGGAGGGCATAGGGACACAAGGGGTGATGCTGGACACAGGGGTAGGGGATAAAAGGGTGATGGATGCAGGATTTTGAACACAGTGGAGATACTGACAAGGAACTTTGGGGACACAGAGATGGGAGATGGATCGTGGACATGGAGAGAGAAGGCATGACAAATAGACAGGAGACCTGGTGAGTGAATTAAGACTGAGGAAAGCAGAAACCAGAGACTAAGACCAAGCTGATTTGAAAAATAAAATAGCCAGACAACAAAAGGTAGAAAAATAATTTTATTTTCTATTTTGTGATTAGAATATGTCAGATTTGGAATGTACATCTTGCCAGAGCTGGTGTTAGACATGGCTGGAACCCAGGCCATAAATTTGGGAGGGAACTCCAAAGCCCATCACAAGACTGCACTGCCTTCAGCTTCCATCATGCTTGTGGCTCTCTCTGGCCAGGGGACCAAGAGCAATTGCTCCAGTTGCATTCATCTAACACCATCCCTGGCACGTACTATCTTTACATTTTGCACAGGAGGAAATGCATTTCTTTCTGTTTCTCTGGTATTGTATTACATGCAAGGTCTGGCTTCTTGGGGTTTTGATTAAATTTATGTTTATAATTTGTAGTCGATTATTCTATATTTTGGCATTTTTGGTCCATGTGTGTGATTGAGGTATTCTGTTAGTATGAATTTTTTATGTAGCCTTCTGTAGTAATTTTGGTTTGTTCAGTTTTCCCAATAGACATATTGCTATTTTAGGACCCCATATGTAGGGCAATGCCTTTTTCATAGGTAGGATCCTTGTTTTGGAAGTTAGTGCTGGCATCGTAGATTTGCTCTAGGTTATGAGTGACATTTTGTTTTAAAGATTGTTTTATTTACTATATGGCGGCTGTTGAGATTATGGTGAGTTTTATTGGGAAATGTCCTAATTCTGCTCTGCATCCATTGGGACGGGTGGGGGGTGTCAGGGGGTTCTGTGGATGTAGAATTTATTTGCCTTTAATACTACACTATACTTTCTGGGATTGTTTCTATAGCGTGTACCTAGAGACATGTGTTGAAAAGTGTTTGGTCTTGCTATACAGGCTAAGTATGTGTGTTAGGGGACCGAGGCTGAAGAGTGCAATCTCTTGTACTTCCCCCTAGCCCTCAATGTGGCCTGCAGTCACTGAAGCCTGCACTGCTACCCTCATTGAAGTTATTGGGAGTGGGGTAGAGGTGGAGCATGGGGTGGGGCATCGGGAGGCAAGTTTTTCAATTTCAAAAAGTTGGCAACCCTGGTGCCCACCCATCTGACCTGTTGGCCCATCCAAAAATTGCCTTCTGGCTACGCCACTGCAGCAAAGGGATAGCAAAGGGCAAAGGAAAATATGAGAATACATGACAGGAGTAGAGGATAATTTGCATTTTTGTTTCCCACATTAGAGGTAATTCAGTACTTTGCAGGCAAACATAACTTTCCCAGAAAACAAAATGTAAAACCAGTGAGTGTCCAGAAATGTGAAGGTAGCGTGAGGGCTGTGCAAGGGAGGTCCACACAGAAATAAATAAAACTCAGAGCAACAGGGGCATGAAAAAGGGATGCAGCTACCAGAAAATAAAACTTCAACTGATTCACAAAATACTGTAGCTTAAGAAATACAAACTCAGGCAAAATAGTACTGAAAGGAGAAAAGAAAAGGCAATGATAATTTGAATGAGTCCATTAAGTCCACAAAAAGCAAATAACATTCTGCAGCAGTAGTGTATAGATGTTCAAAGCGTGATCATTCTGGTACAGGCAGTACAGCGTGGAGAGGTGGTAGCAAGCATCAGAGTTCTGATTCTGGACAGCAAAAGGTGTGGACTTGCAGACTTTCAGTGGACTCTTAAATCAAGGCTAGTTCATAGGCGGGATCGGTGGTTTCTCAGGTAGGCCCGATCCGCAAGTTGGTAGGGACAAATTGGCACCAATGGCAATTCTGGTTCTGGGTATTATTGAGAAATAAAGAGACATCATCAGTATTCTGGGAGATAGATAAAGAAAAAGTGGGGCAAAGATATCATCCAGGCAAAAGGTAGTATCAGATATAGGTATACTTCAGAGAGAGAGAGAGAGAGAGACCTTTTCTGTACAGAGGGCGGGAAAGAAAATATTACAGCCTGCGTGTGTTCACTAAAACTGTTGATTAGTGACAGAACACAAGTAGTTAATGTGTTTAGTAGGACATTCAGAACAGAACACTTTTGTTATATTTCACACACAACCAATATGTATTCAGGAGAGAAACTACTTCTACATACTGATTGTACTATCCAAAAAATTAAAAAAAAATCAGAAATGGTCACTTATACTGAATGTATCTGATGGGTCCCACAAAAACACACACAAACAGACAAAAGACAGAGTTTGAAGAGGCCAAATATCAGATCTGCCTTGTTGGATTCAGGAGTGGACTTAATCTGCAAGTAAACACAGTATTATACAAAATAAAATTATGTATGGTATCCAAGTGGATACCAAAACAGTTTCTGTGAGCTCATATGTGCACAAATGAATAAAAGCATAGCATAGCCATTCCAGAAATAGAAAAGATACATTTTTAAATGCTCTTAAATGCTCTTTTAGAGAATCTTTTACCTCTACAGCTGGTAAGAGAAGCTCTTTGGAGCACATTCAAATAAAATTAAAAGTCAGAAAATATTTCTTTATATAAATTATCTGGATGGCATGTATGAATGAAACCCTGATTCCATAAAAAATAAAAAAATCCTAAATTTGTAACTTGCAGTCTGAAAGAGAAAAAAAGACACTCAGAAATTAATTCACAAGGTCACATATCTCCACTGTTCTGGCTATTTCATTCTTAAGACCCTCATTTATAGATTCCTTCATACTTTCTCTGAGCAAGCAGGAAAACCACCATTTCTTCCAAAGTTGGTACATGCACAGCAGTATGCAGAAATCCCTTTGAACTAGAAATAAAAAAAACAAGCCGCACAAGTCTGATGACTGAGCAACAAATTATTCAATTGGTTCCCCTTAGTTTTTCACAAGGTACCCCTATCTGTGGACTGAAAAGACACAAAACCTGCCTGATAAGAGGTCACAATAAATATAAAACAAGCTGAAATGCAGCATTAACTTCTCTGGCTCCTAGCTCTGTTTGTATTAACACTTTGTTTTAACATTTAAGTGTCAGGGCTGCTTGCTATTTGCAGAAATCTACAGATCTTACTTTGTTTTTAAGAAAAAACGCTTAGTGTCAATTAATTTCTACTATCCTGTTAGTCTAATTTTAAAACTAAAAACTCCCTATAAAAAGGGATGGAACCACATTTTTTTTTCTATCAATCTTGTAAAAAACCAAACTTAATCATACTGGAATGTGGACCAATTAATTTCCTAATAGCTTAAACACACTCTGAAAGTGACCCTTAAGAATTTTTTTAGCAAGCCTATCATGAAACAAACTTTTATCTAGAAACCGTTTTCACAAAGGGCAAAGTAACATGGAATTTGTATCAGGTAAACAACAGATTTGAGCACATGCTAAGGCACACTGTTTACAGGGGAGCAGAGCAGATCCTGCCCAGTGTAGAGGAAAAAGTAATTTGATCTTGCCAGCATGGCTGAAAGAGGAGCAGGAAATACAGTGGAAAATGCAGGGAGAGAGAGGAGAAAGGAAAAAGATCATGAATAATATTAGCCCTTAAATGTCTCTACTGAATTCAGTTAATGGAGAGGATGCATAAACACATAGTTTAGGCAATCTTAGAAATACTGGGGAGTAGAGATTTACATTTCTTTTAATCCTGTCAGTGTCCTATATATTAAGCACAAGTCCTTTTTAACTGTGTTATTTCCACTAAAGTTCTACCCTCCCCTACACTTATTTAGACCTGTCTGCCAGCAAAAAAATGCCTCAAAATACATATGAGCTGCACAAAGGTAAACAGAACAAAGAGGGATCCTTTTACTGCTTCAATTCAAAGGTGTAGCCAATATTTAAACTTCACAAAACAAACTTGTTTCCTGTAGTGTTTTTCCTAATAGAAATCTGGTCTCTGTTTGCAGTCTGTCCTCACTGTACCTTGCTGAATCTGTCTCTGCCCTGCCCCCACCCCTGACGGACTAATCAGGGCTAGCTGAGTTTCAGCCTGCTCTATTTGGGTAGAGAGAAATTTATGTTCTAACCCTTTCTCCATACTAGCCTTTTTGTCTGCTTGTCGCTGTTCGCTGCATAAAATGCACAATATGAGACATAATCTCTGCCCAAGACTTATGTTTTATAGCTACCACACCATCCAGAGCTTTCTGTAGGTCTACAGGGAGCCCTTTCTTCAAGATATGATAAAATAAAACATGGGAATTTCCATAATCCCACAGCTGGCCTATTTCTAATTGCCACAGATCCTGTAGTGTTTTTACATAATTATGAACATCTTCCCCTGGTGCCATCTTTGTCTTAGTACATTCTATCCACAATTTCAAAGCTGTTAGAATTTCTTTGTCAAAACTTCCTGACTGAGGCCAATTAATGCTCAGATTTTTAGTTCCATTAACCCATTTCTGGTGGCACTTTAAAATTTAATTTCTATAGGCCGGCACTGCCGTGGAAACCTGCTCCAATGCAGTCTGCATAACTACAACTAAACAGTTTCTAATCTAAAGTCTTAGAATGAAGAGAGAGAGAGAGAAAGCACAAATAAAAGGATACAAAGACAATCCCCACAAAATGAAATGAAGTACTTACCACGCTGTCTTCTCTCACCGTTCGCCAATCACTATTCGCCCACCGGTTGCGCCTCGCCGGTTGCTTACGTTTCTTAAGATCCAAACACTTTCATCCCTTGGTTAGTTGCTTGTCGAGGCCCACTCTCTGGATTTTGGCCGTTGCAACACGTGCACTTGTTAGCAGACGGCTGGTTCTGGTCCAGAAAAAGCCGGGTGGAAGTTGATCCGTCTTCGGAAGAACCGAGCAGAAACACCACTTTGTTAGCGCCTTTCGTGCGGCACTCCAGAGCCGCCACCAAGCCCGCACTACTCATGCAAAACAATCCTCTCAACTGTACCTTAAGAAACTCTGACAGCTTATTAAGCCTTTAAAACAAAGAACAGAACCAAGGAAGCTTCCTTTGGGGAAAAACACAAGTTTATTCTTTATCCAGAGATTTAGGATAAATAATAAGAAATAGTCATAGAAATAGTCTAGAATATGACAGAAATGAGAACATATATAGAAATGGAAATTACAATGGAAAGTTGATCAGGGCAGTCTCTCAGTTCTCTGGTATGAGAAAGGAAGTGTTGATGCCCCTGTACAAGTCGTTAGTGAGGCCCCACCTGGAGTATTGTGTTCAGTTTTGGAGGCCGTACCTCGCGAAGGATGTTAAAAAAATGGAAGCGGTGCAAAGAAAAGCTACGAGAATGGTATGGGATTTGCGTTCCAAGACGTATGAGCAGAGACTTGCTGACCTGAACATGTATACCCTGGAGGAAAGGAGGAACAGGGGTGATATGATACAGACGTTCAAATACTTGAAAGGTATTAATCCGCAAAAAAATCTTTTCCGGAGATGGGAAGGCGGTAGAACAAGAGGACATGAAATCAGATTGAAGGGGGGCAGACTCAAAAAAGATGTCAGGAAGTATTTTTTCACGGAGAAGGTGGTGGATGCTTGGAATGCCCTCCCGCGGGAGGTGGTGGAGGTGAAAACGGTAACGGAATTCAAACATGCGTGGGATGTGCATAAAGGAATCCTGTGCAGTAGGAATGGATCCTCAGAAGCTTAGCCAAAATTGGGTGGCGGAGCAGGTGGGGGAAGAGAGGTTGGTAGTTGGGAGGCGAGGATAGTGGAGGGCAGACTTATACGTTCTGTGCCAGAGCTGGAGATGGGAGGCGGGACTGGTGGTTGGGAGGCGGGAAATACTGCTGGGCAAACTTGTACGGTCTGTGCCCTGAATCAAGTTAAGGTATACACATATGAGTTTATCTTGTTGGGCAGACTGGATGGACCGTGCAGGTCTTTTTCTGCCGTCATCTACTATGTTACTATGAGGCCAAGAGCGCTGCACACTGACCACCTCCTATCTGGCAGAGAAGTATTATATAGGGTTTCTTTTCCCTTTCAAGACAAAAGAAGGGAGCACAAGGGGGAGGGATTGTCTCACCCCCTTAGTTAGCATCTTACAGTCAGTCAGGATCTCTAGTATCAATAAAATACATAGCATCTGTTTACATTCCCTTTGAAGATGCAGTTGGTCTCTTGTCTAAATGTTTTTGGATATTATATCTCTTCTATTCATATTTTTATTCTAATTCTAAAAAGAGGAGGCAAGATATTCTAATTCTAAAAAGAGGAGGCAAGAGTTAATTACTTTTCCTTCTGACAGCCCAGGTCATTCTTATTCTAAAGACAAGAGTTAAAAACTGCTTCCCTTTAGAGGTGTTACATCTCTCTGTCAGCTCAGACCCTGTGTTTATGTCATAACATAGATCTCCTTGTGTTCAAAGAGATGCGTAATAGGACTATTGCTGCCTGGCATAAAGCTATTGCTATAGGCTCCAGAGATCTGTCTGTCAGGGAGATATAGTGTTTGATCTAATTATTCTAGGCAGAGAAAGAAGTCTTCTGCAAGTGTTATTTCCCTCACTGTTACAAGATAAAGTCAATCTCATTTGCTTTTGAAGTAGCCTTATACAAAAGACCTGGGAAAGACTTCTGTCTGCAGTATTCCCTGAGGCCTGACCTTGCTCAATGAGAGAGATTGTGGGTAATCAGGTTTAATCATCTGACTTGGCAAGAGAGGGGGGGTAGAGAGTGTTGCTATTCCAGCAAGCTTTCCCCTGTTTTTGGAAAGAGAAAAACCTCCATTTCTCCCTGTCCAAATATGAGGAATTAACTCTGTATATTAAAATAATTGGAGGCCTTCCACCTCCTACAACACTAGCTAGACTGAAGTACAAAGAGCCACTCTAAACCCCGCAGCACTGATACAGTGATACATGGCACACATATAATCTGATGTAGTCTTTCAGATATCAGCGTGTCCCCCCCCCCCCCCCCCAGATGTTCCGGTGAATCCAACACAGGGCTGCTCCTCAGGGATAATATTGGCACAGCAGCCTCTGTCTCTGATAAGAGCTCTCTTTTATAGAGAAATCAGGAGCCTTATCTGTACTGCCTACTTAATTGTTGTCCTTTGAGAACATAAGCAAATATATGTTAACCAGACACTCTGGCTCCAGAAGTTCTGCATTGACGTCAATTCTGATAACAGCTTGATTGTCCTGGAACATTGTGACCTTAGCAGCAGCTTCCAAGTACAGTAAACAAATGTTATTCTTCTGTTAGACTTGATGTGTATGCATTGTTTTGGAGTCTTTATAAATGAAATGTCTGAGTTTACATATTACAATCAGGTTCTTGATGCTGAATAGTGCCATGTATGTAGAACCATATATGTCATTTAGGTCCATATAGTCACATGGATAGCTGGGCATAGTCCTCTGTAACCAGGGTCCTCCTTCCATGTGGGGGCCAGGGCTAACCGTGCTTAGCTGTCTCCCTCCAAGGTATGGGATCTCTCCAGCTGGCCTGATCCTTTTCCTGCTCACGGCAGGGTCACACAAAAACTCAGCATTCTCATAGTTTCTTGAAAACACAGGTTTTATTTTCTCAGAACCTTTTCCTTCAATACAGCCTTAGTCTTCACTAGGTTTCATCACCAACAATGAAAGATTCAGTTCAGGTTTTCGTATTCACCTTCTCAACACAGTTCAATCTTAATTCAGAATACCACAAAGCAGTAAATCCTGGCTTTGTTCCCAATTGTAGCATAACCCTCACAGGCTTCAGGTTTTGCGTTCCAAGACGTATGAGCAAAGACTTGCTGACCTGAACATGTATACCCTGGAGGAAAGGAGGAACAGGGGTGATATGATACAGACGTTCAAATACTTGAAAGGTATCAATCCACAAAAAAATCTTTTCCGGAGATGGGAAGGCGGTAGAACGAGAGGACATGAAATCAGATTGAAGGGGGGCAGACTCAAAAAAGATGTCAGGAAGTATTTTTTCACGGAGAGGGTGGTGGATGCTTGGAATGCCCTCCCGCGGGAGGTGGTGGAGGTGAAAACGGTAACGGAATTCAAACATGCGTGGGATATGCATAAAGGAATCCTGTGCAGTAGGAATGGATCCTCAGAAGCTTAGCCAAAATTGGGTGGCGGAGCAGGTGGGGGAAGAGAGGTTGATGGTTGGGAGGCGAGGATAGTGGAGGGCAGACTTATACGGTCTGTGCCAGAGCCGGTGATGGGGGGCGGGACTGGTGGTTGGGAGGCGGGAAATACTGCTGGGCAGACTTGTACGGTCTGTGACCTGAAAAAGGCAGGTACAAATCAAGGTAAGGTATACACATATGAGTTTATCTTGTTGGGCAGACTGGATGGACTATGCAGGTCTTTTTCTGCCGTCATCTACTATGTTACTATGTTCATATTCACCTTCTCAACACCAATCTTAATTCAGAATACCACAAAGCAGTAAATCCTGGCTTTGTTCACAATTGTAGCATAACCCTCACAGGCACTATCTTCTATCCTCAGATAGTTAATGGGTTAGCTTTCTCCACCAGCTCCTTCCCCACTGTATTATTTTCTCTTCTCCAACTGTCCACAGTTTTGGCCATACTGACACAAAACCCTTTACCTTTCTTGCTGGAGTCTGAGCAAGACCTGAGACCACCATGCACTCCTCCTCCCCCTCTTCCCCTACTTCCGCTTTATCCCATTCCATATCTTCCTCCGCCCTGGGTTCCCCCAGCTGCTGCTCATTCCCTTGATCAGAACTCATTTCCCAATCATTCACTCCTCCCTCCATTTCCTGAGAGTCCTGCTGGTGTCCCAGTGGTTTCTGGGGATGGTAGTTTCTTCCCCTAACTAGTGGTTTCACTGGCGCTTTGGCCACTAGAGGGTGAACGTTTTGTCTAGAAGGAATTAGTGAAGGAGAGTCACTTCATCTAAAGGGAAAACTTCTCCCCTATCCCTGTTTCGGCACTACCGGAACTAAACTCCTTTTAGACCCCTCACAGCTCATAACAGTTTTCATTGCTCCTACAATTCACAAAGAATTTCTAGTTTGCATTCTTCAAATTAAATCATGAATGATAAAAAAAAGCCTTATTTTACAGGCCAAACAAAAAAAAAGGGCTGCTCTGGAAAAGATTTAATTTTATAACTCTGTTAATTTTTCTTTGCTAGGTTAGTCTTTGTGCAGGGTAGCCCTCTATTCTCCGAGGACAAGCAGGCTGCTTGTTCTCACTGATGGGTGACGTCCACGACAGCCCCTTCAATCGGAGATCTTCTCTAGCAAAGATGTTTGCTAGCCTTCGCGCATGCACGCACACCGCGCAGGTGCGACCGACCGTCTTCCTGCCCGAACTCGCTCGTGTTCGTCAGTCTTCTTTTTTTCTGCACTCAGGACGGCTGTGATTTTCGTCGTTCTGTGCCCTGAGGAGACCCTCGCGCTTTTGCCGCGTTCTTCCGATTCGGAAGGCTTCTTTTGATTTCAAAAGTTCCTCGCGTTGATTTAGAGATGGGAGTAACTAGCGAGGTAATTAAATTTGCTGATGACACAAAGTTATTCAAAGTCGTTAAATCGCGACAGGATTGTGAAAAATTACAAGAGGACCTTACGAGACTGGGAGACTGGGCGGCTAAATGGCAGATGATGTTTAATGTGAGCAAGTGCAAGGTGATGCATGTGGGAAAAAAGAACCCGAATTATAGCTACGTCATGCAAGGTTCCACGTTAGGAGTTACGGACCAAGAAAGGGATCTGGGTGTCGTCGTCGATAACACACTGAAACCTTCTGCTCAGTGTGCTGCTGCGGCTAAGAAAGCGAATACAATGTTGGGTATTATTAGGAAAGGTATGGAAAACAGGTGTGAGGATGTTATAATGCCGTTGTATCGCTCCATGGTGCGACCGCACCTTGAGTATTGTGTTCAATTCTGGTCGCCGCATCTCAAGAAAGATATAGTAGAATTGGAAAAGGTGCAGCGAAGGGCAACTAAAATGATAGCGGGGATGGGACGACTTCCCTATGAAGAAAGACTAAGGAGGCTAGGGCTATACAGCTTGGAGAAGAGACGGCTGAGGGGAGACATGATAGAGGTATATAAAATAATGAGTGGAGTGGAACAGGTGGATGTGAAGCGTCTGTTCACGCTTTCCAAAAATACTAGGACTAGGGGGCATGCGATGAAACTACAGTGTAGTAAATTTAAAACAAATCGGAGAAAATTTTTCTTCACCCAACGTGTAATTAAACTCTGGAATTCGTTGCCGGAGAAAGTGGTGAAGGCGGTTAGCTTAGCAGAGTTTAAAAAGGGGTTGGACGGTTTCCTAAAGGACAAGTCCATAAACCGCTACTAAACGGACTTGGAAAAATCCAAAATTCCAGGAATAACATGTATAGAATGTTTGTACGTTTGGGAAGCTTGCCAGGTGCCCTTGGCCTGGATTGGCCGCTGTCGTGGACAGGATGCTGGGCTCGATGGACCCTTGGTCTTTTCCCAGTATGGCATTACTTATGTACTTATGTACTTATGTACTTATGTTTGTCTAAAAAAAAAAAAAAAAAAACCTTTATTTCGAGTTTGTTTTTCCCCCGTCAAGTTTCCTTTAGCTTTCGAAAGCGGCCCTGTTGGCCGCTCGTACGGGTTTTCTCCCTTCTTATTTTTGGTGCCTTTGCCATCATCGCGGATTTTGACTTCGCCGGCGTGATTTTTCCGCCCATGTCATCGAAGCCTCCCAGCGGCTTCAAGAAGTGCACCCAGTGCAACTGGGCTATCTCGCTCACTGATAGGCACGCTTCGTGCCTTCAGTGTCTGGGGGCTGGGCACCGTCCTCAGGCCTGTACTCTCTGTTGTCTGTTGAAAAAGAGAACTCAGGCGGTGAGATTGGCCCAGTGGAACGTTTTGTTCGGGGCCTCACCTGGTGTTTCGACGGTCTCAGTATCGAGGTCATCGGTTGGTGCATCGACGTCTGTGGTACTGAGGTCATCGACCGGTGCTCCAGCGTCTACAGTACCGAGATCATCATTGGTATTGATGTCGTCGGAGGGTGCCTCTTCGTCAGGGGTGCAGGTGAGGGCTGTCTATTCCCCTGCTGGTGGCGGTGAGCCCTCAAGTAGGTCTCCCCCTGCCTCCAGGGCTCCTGCGGTACAGCCCCCCCCCCCCCCCCCCCCCCCCGGGATCGACCTTCTTCGGACCCGGCCCCGAGGAAGAGGCTCTTGGATTCGACGTCCTCGTCAGTACCGGGAGGTTCCGGTGACATGCTTCGTGTGAAGGCAAAGAAGCATCGGCACCGGTCACCTTCCCGATGTTGTACCGAGAGCTCTGGGTCGCCGAGGGAGTTGGCACCCACTAGGCATCGACGCCGGGAGGACCGCTCACCCTCCATTCAGGAGGGGTCGATGCACTGTACCCTGGACAGCCCAGTACCGCCTCCGCGCCCCGAACAGATTCTGAGTTCGTCGCCTGTACCGGACTCCCAGCCTTCCTCGACAACCCCTCTTAGCGAGAGCCTCCGGGCCATCCTTCCATGGATCCTGGAGGAGCTGTTGCGGCCTTCTCCTCCGGTACCGGGGGTGCTTGCGCCGCCAGTGCCGTCGAGTGAGGCGACGGCTGGCCCCTTGCCCATCGTAAGGTCTCCGATGCCGGTACCGCTTGCGGTGCCCGCGTCGGCTGCCTCCCAAGCAGACTCCCCGACGACGTCGATGGAGGGAGCTTCATCGCCGCCGATGCGGGAGTCTACTTCTCGACGTTCCCACCGTGGCCATGTGTCTACGGAGTCGAGGCGGGCACGGCTTTGGACAGAAGTTCATGAACTGGTGTCCAATACCGATGGTGAGGCCTCGTGGGAGGCAGAGGAAGACGTCAGATATTTCTCAGACGAGGAGTCTGACGGTCTTCCTTCTGATCCCACTCCCTCCCCTGAAAGACAGCTTTCTCCTCCCGAGAGTCTGTCTTTCGCGGCTTTTGTCCGGGAAATGTCTACGGCAATTCCCTTCCCTGTGGTTACGGAGGATGAGCCAAGGGCTGAAATGTTTGAGCTTTTGGACTATCCTTTGCCACCTAAGGAATCGTCCACAGTACCCATGCATCATGTCTTCAAAAAGACACTGCTGGAGAACTGGGTGAAGCCGCTAACTAATCCCCACATTCCCAAGAAGATCGAGTCCCAGTATCGGATCCATGGAGACCCTGAGCTGATGCGGGCTCAGTTGCCTTACGACTCTGGGGTTGTGGATCTGGCCTTTAAGAAGGTCAAGAGTTCTAGAGAGTATGCTTCGGCGCCCCTGGGCAGAGACTCTAAAACCTTGGATTGTTTTGGGAGGAAGGCCTACCATTCCTCAATGCTCGTAGCCAAAATCCAATCTTACCAGCTCTACACAAGCATTCATATGCAGAACAATGTGCGGCAGTTGGCGGTGGATAAGCTCCCTTCTGAGCAAGCCAAGCTTTTTCAGCAGGTGGTCAGGCAGCTGAAGGTGTGTCGTAAATTCCTGGCCAGGGGTGTTTATGACATTTTTGATGTCGCGTCGAGGTCCGCTGCTCAAGGTGTGGTGATGCGCAGACTCTCATGGCTGCGTGCCTCTGACCTAGAAAATAGGATTCAGCAGCAGATTGCGAATTCTCCTTGCCGGGAGGATAATATTTTTGGTGAAAAAGTCGAACAGGTGGTAGAGCAGCTCCATCAGCGGGACACCGCATTCGACAAATTCTCCCGCCGGGCACCTTCAGCATCTACCTCAACTGGTAGACGTTTTTATGGCGGAAGAAGGACTGTTACCTATTCTTCTAATAGGCCCAGGCCAAGCCCCAGGCCAAGCCCCAGCGCGCTCGTTCTCGTCAACAGCGTGTGACTCAGCAGGCCCCTGCGGCTCCCCAGCAAAAGCAAGGGACGGGCTTTTTTACTGGCTCCAGCAGAGCATAGCCGAAATCAAAGTGTCTGTGCCGGACGATCTGCCAGTCGGGGGGAGGTTAAAATTTTTTCACCAAAGGTGGCCTCTCATAACCTCCGACCAGTGGGTTCTTCAAATAGTCCGGCTAGGATACTCCCTCAATTTGGTTTCCAAGCCTCCAAATTGCCCACTGGGAGCTCAATCCTTCAGCTTCCAGCACAAGCAGGTACTTGCAGAGGAACTCTCCGCCCTTCTCAGCGCCAATGCGGTCGAGCCCGTGCCACCGGGGCAGGAAGGGCTGGGATTCTATTCCAGGTACTTCCTTGTGGAAAAGTAAACAGGGGGGATGCGTCCCATCCTAGACCTAAGGGCCCTGAACAAATATCTGGTCCGAGGAAAGTTCAGGATGCTTTCCCTGGGCACCCTTCTTCCCATGATTCAGGAAAACGATTGGCTATGCTCTCTGGACTTTAAGGATGCTTACACTCATATCCTGATACTGCCAGCCCACAGGCAGTATCTTCGATTTCGTCTGGGAACACGGCACTTTCAGTATTGTGTACTACCCTTTGGTCTCGCCTCTGCGCCCCGGGTGTTCACAAAGTGCCTGGCTGTAGTAGCAGCGTCTCTACGCAGACTGGGAGTGCACGTGTTCCCTTACCTCGATGATTGGCTGGTGAAGAACACCTCGGAGGCAGGAGCTCTACAGTCCATGCAGATGACTATTTGATTCCTGGAGCTACTAGGGTTTGTGATAAATTATCCAAAGTCCCACCTTCTTCATGTTCGGAAACTCAAATTCATAGGGGCTCTGCTGGATTCTCAGACAGCTCTTGCCTACCTCCCGGAAGCGAGGGCCGACAATCTTCTGTCCCTTGTTTCTTGGGTATGAGCGTCTCAGCAGATCATAGCTCGGCAGATGTTGAGATTGCTCGGCCACATGGCCTCCACAGTCCATGTGACTCCCATGGCCCGCCTCCACATGAGATCAGCTCAATGGACCCTAGCGTCTCAGTGGTACCAAGCTGCTGGGGACCTAGTCCTGCTGTCCACAAGTTTTCTTCAGTCCCTCCGTTGGTGGACAATTCGGTCAAATTTGACCCTGGGACGTCCTTTCCAAATTCCTCAGCCTCAAAAGGTGCTGACGACGGATGCGTCTCTCCTGGGGTGGGGAGCTCATGTCAATGGACTTCACACCCAAGGGAGTTGGTCCCTTCAGGAGAAAGGTTTACAGATCAACCTCCTGGAGTTACGAGCGGTCTGGAATGCTCTGAAGGCCTTCAGAGATCGGCTGTCCCATCAAATTATTCAAATTCAGACAGACAATCAGGTTGCCATGTACTACATCAACAAGCAGGGGGCACCGGATCTCGCCCTCTGTGTCAGGAGGCCGTCAGAATGTTTCTTCAAGCCACGTATCTGGCAGGCGTAAACAACAGTCTGGCCGACAGATTGAGCAGGATAATGCAACCTCACGAGTGGTCGCTCAATTCCCAAGTAGTACGCGAGATCTTCCAAGTGTGGGGCACCCCCTTGGTGGATCTCTTTGCCACTCAAGTCAATCACAAGGTCCCTCAGTTCTGTTCCAGACTTCAGGCCCATGGCAGACTAGCGTCGGATGCCTTTCTCCTGGATTGGGGGGACGGCCTACTGTATACTTATCCTCCAATACCTTTGGTGGGGAAGACTTTGCTGAAACTCAAGCAAGATCAAGGTACCATGATCCTGATCGCTCCCTTTTGGCCGCGTCAGATATGGTTCCCTCTTCTTCTGGAATTGTCTTCCGAAGAACCGTAGAGATTGGAGTGTTTTCCGACCCTCAAAACGAGGGGGTGCTTCTCTGGCTCTCATGGCCTGGATGTTGAGAGCATAGATTTTGCCTCCTTGGGTCTCTCAGAGGGTGTCTCCAGAGTCTTGCTTGCTTCCAGGAAAGATTCCACTAAGAAGAGTTACTTCTTTCTATGGCGGAGATTTGCCGTCTGGTGTGACAGCAAGGCCTTAGATCCTCGCTTTTGTCCTACACAGACCCTGCTTGAATACCTTCTGCACTTGTCCGAGTCTGGTCTTAAGACCAACTGTGTAAGAGTTCATCTTAGTGCAATTAGTGTGGAAGGTAAGCCGATCTCGGGACAGCCTTTTGTTGTTCGATTCATGAGAGGTTTGCTTTTGTCAAAGCCCCCCATCAAACCTCCTACAGTGTCATGGGATCTCAATGTCGTTCTCACCCAGCTGATGAAACCCCCTTTCGAGCCACTGGATTTCTGCCATCTGAAGTACTTGACCTGGAAGGTCATTTTCTTGGTGGCAGTCACTTCAGCTTGTAGAGTCAGTGAACTTCAAGCCCTAGTAGCTCATGCTCCTTATACCAAATTTCATCATAATAGAGTAGTCCTCCGCACACACCCTAAGTTCTTGCCAAAGGTGGTGTCGGAGTTCCATCTGAACCAGTCAATTGTCTTGCCAACATTCTTTCCCTGTCCTCATACTCGCCCTGCTGAACGTCAACTGCACACATTGGACTGCAAGAGAGCATTGACCTTCTATCTGGAGCGGACACAGCCCAACAGACAGTCCTCCCAAATGTTTGTTTCTTTTGTTCCCAACAGGAGGGGAGTGTCTGTCGGGAAACGCACCATTTCTAATTGGCTAGCAGATTGCATCTCCTTCGCTTATGCCCAGTCTGGGCTGACTCTTGAGGGTCATGTCACGGCTCATAGTGTTAGAGCCATGGCAGCGTCAGTGGCCCACTTGAAGTCAGCCACTATCGAAGAGATTTGCAAGGCTGCAACGTGGTCATCTGTCCACACATTCACATCGCATTACTGCCTCCAGCAGGATACCCGACGCGACAGTCGGTTCGGGCAGTCGGTGCTGCAGGATCTGTTCGGGGTTTAGAATCCAACTCCACCCCCCTAGGCCCATTTTTATTCTGTTCCAGGCTGCACTCTCAGTTAGTTGAATAAGTTTAGGTCAATCTCAGTTATGTCCTCGCCATTGCGAGGCCCAGTTGACCATGGTTGTTGTTTTGAGTTTTGGGCTAGGGATACCCCATCAGTGAGAACAAGCAGCCTGCTTGTCCTCGGAGAAAGCGAAAGCTACATACCTGTAGAAGGTGTTCTCCGAGGACAGCAGGCTGATTGTTCTCACCAACCTGCCCGCCTCCCTTTGGAGTTGTGTCTTCCCTTGTCTTTGCTATTTACTGGACTGACGAACACAAGCGAGTTCGGGCGGGAAGAGGGTCGCGCGCGAGGGCTAGCAAACGTCTTTGCTAGAGAAGATCTCCAATTGAAGGGGCTGCCGTGGACGTCACCCATCAGTGAGAACAATCAGCCTGCTGTCCTCGGAGAATACTTTCTACAGGTATGTAGCTTTCGCTATATCCTCTCAAGGAGTATCACTATCTGTACACTCATCAAAAGAAATTGTATGATGTGATACCTGCTAGTGAGCTTTCTCAGGAGTAGCCCCCACGCTCTGGAATTTATTCCCAGAGGAGCTACGTCTAACTTGAGACTGGAAGCAGATGAAAACCTGGCTGTTCTCGCAAGCCTTTAATATATAGGGTGACTAACTAGACACCAGTCTGCACCTGGACTAGCTTGCTACACACACTGTAATCTAAACCAGTTCCTTACATATAAGAACATAAGAGTAGCCATACAGGGCAGACCAATGGTCCATCTAGCCCAGTATCCTGTTTTCCAAACAGTGGCCAAGCCAGGTCACAAGTACCTGGTAGAAACCAAAATCGTGGCAACATTCCATACTGCAAATCCCAAGGCAAGCAGTTGCTTCCCCATGTCTTTCTCAATAGCAGACTATAGACTTTTCCTCCAGGAATTTGTCCAAACCTTTTTTAAACCCAGATATGCTAACCACTGTTACCACATCCTCCGGCAAAGAGTTCCAGAGTTTAACTATTCATTGAGTGAAAAAATATGTCCTCCTATTTGTTTTAAAAGTATTTCCATGTAACTTCCTTGACTGTCCCTAGTCTTTGTACTTTTAGAACGAGTAAAAAATCAATTTACTTCTACTCATTTTACACCAATCAGGATTTTGTAGACCTCAATCATATCTCCCCACACCCAAGCTGAAGAGCCCTAATCTCTTTAGCCTTTCCTCATACAAAATTAGTTCCATCTCGTTTATCATTTTGGTCGCTCCTCTTTGAACCTTTTCTAATTCTATCGTATCTTTTTTGAGATACGGCAACCAGAACTGAATGCAATACTCAAGGTGCAGACGCACCATAGAGTGATACAAAGGCTTTATAGTACTCTCGGTCTTATTCACCATCCCCTTCCCAATAATTCCCAGCAACCTGTTTGCTTCCTTGGCCACCACTGCACACTGAGCAGAAGATTTCAGCATATTATCTACAACGATACCTAGATCTTTTTCTTGAATGCTGACTCCCAAGGTGGACCCTAGCATCATGTAACTATGATTCGGATTATTCTTTACAATGTGCATCACCTTGCATTTGTCCACATGTATTTCATCTGCTATTTGGATGCCCAGTCTTCCAGCAGTATTTCACAGTCCACACGTGTTTCAACAACCTTGAATAGCTTTGTCTGCAAATTTCATCACCTCACTCGTTCCAATTTCCATGTCATTTATAAATATGTTAAATATAACTGGTCCCAGCACAGATGCCTGCGGTACTACACTGTTCACCCTGTTCCACTGAGAGAAATTACTATTCAACCCTACCCTCTGTCCAACAACCAATTCCTAATCCACACCAGAACTTTGCCTCCTATCCCATGACTCTTTAATTTTCTCAGGAGTCTCTCATGAGGAACTTTATCAAAAGCTTTCTGAAAATCTAGATACACTGGATCAACCGGCTCACCTTTAGCCACATGTTTATTCACACCTTCAAAGAAATGAAGCAAATTAGTGAGGCAAGACTTCCCTCGGCTGAACCCATGCGGACTCTGTCCCATTAAACCACATTTGTCAATGTGCTCTGTAATTTTATTCTTTATAATAGTTTCCTCTATTTTGCCTGGCACCGACGTCAGGCTTACTGGTCTATACTTTCCATGATCACCCTTAGAACCCTTTTTTAAAATCGGCGTCACATTGACCACCCGCCAATCTTCAGGTACTACAGATGATTTTAACGACAGGTTACATTTTTCTAACAGCAGATCAGCAATTTCCTTCGTATAACTGTGTAAATAACTTGCCATGAGTGTAGCCACCAATTTATCCCAACTGACTCTTGTCCCTATCTATATATATGTACTTGGACCCTTGGCTGCTTGGTAAGCTGTATTGTAGAAAAGCATTAGCATCATATCTATGTTATTTGAATGTTCTAATGCATGCTTATTAGGTGTTTCATTAGTATTATGCTGACATTGTATTATATCTCTGTTATTTGAATTTCAATGTTGTTAAATGTGTATATTTTTGATACTGTTTCATGGTAGTCCTATTACTAGGTTTTAATGTGCTGTTTTCAAGTTTCTCATTTATTGTATTTATATTACATTTGGTCATTTTTACTATTGTTATGCTCCTAACAAAATTGTAAGTTTTATGTTAAACTGTACCCGCTGTACACCACCCTGGGTGAATCTGGTCATAAAGACGGTTAATAAATCTCAAGCAGCAGCAGATCTAGTTTTGGCGGTAACCAATGCTATATTTTCAGCATGCGTGGCAGTTGCTTCCAGAGTTGAATTTCCTGTCACAAACCTGGTCTGTCAAGCGCGGGGCCAGATGCTCACGCCCACGATGCTGCTGATTCCTTTCTTCCTGAGCGTCTACAGTCTGGGCGCGCCTACACTCTGGGCATGTCTATGTCTGGGCGTGTCTACATCTGGACGTGCCTACAGTTTGGGTGCACCTACTGTGACGTCAGACGCCTTTAGTTTAAAACCAGGAACCTTACTTTTCCTCCTTGCCTCGGCTACTTCCTGGTTGGTTGTACTGGTGCGTTTCTTCTCTTGTTAACTACCTGGACCTGACCACTGCTGGAACGCCGCCTGTCCTGCCTGGACCCGACTACTGCGAGTATGTTGCCTGCCCTGACTCCTTCTTAGGTCTCACCTTGCTTTTTCCTCCTGTCCGAGCCTGAGCTCCTTTCTCTCCCGCCCGACTCCTAAGTCCTGTTGGCTGCCTGAACCCAGGGGCTCAACTGCTGGGGAATGGTGGTCACTGCAGGTGAAGCATTGGGTTTGTTGACTGCTGGTTCTCGGACTAGCCTTAGGGCTCACTTCTTCGGACAACTGTGATACTTCCTCAGTTGTCTCCCATATCACTTGCAATGACAGATCCTTCTCTTCCAGGTAGATTGCAGGATTTAGGTTTTGCTCAAAATTTCTTACCTGAAGTTATTCTCTTGTTTCACATAACCTTTTGTATAGGCAGAGATGAACTCTTTTCTCTTTTTGCTCTACCTAATGTCCCTGCTTCTTCTCTTACTGTAGCTGTTAACTGGCCCAGGTTAGAAAGGGTAGAAGATGGTAGGCTTTCTGTAATCTCTAGAGTAAAGGCGGAGCTGGATTTAAATTTGACAGAGCTGCAGTTTGGACTAAAGGTCTACATCTTCTCATCTTATCTTATTCTGCCTCTTATATCCCACAACTACCTTTAACAGGTTCAATGCGGGTAACAACTAAAAAAAACTTGGACATTACCCCTCTCTGAGGGGGATGGAGTTGCACCAGGAGGGGATCCTTCCCTTCTGTATCTTTGGTAAGGAGAACTTGACTATATTGTGTTCCTAGATTTTGTCCACTCTTAAGATTTCAATAGATAAGCCTAGTTCTGGTTCCCAGAATCCCCTTTTTTGTTGGTATCAGAAAGTCTTCCAAGGTGTTCCCTATCATTCAGAGGAGAGATCATCTATTTCTGTGGAATGTTGAGGTTCTAGATGCCAATTTTTTTGTGTTAAGTGTAGGCTTTTCCCAGTGATGTCTCAGCAATCTGAAAGATTCAGCCTGCCTAAGGTAGTTCTCCCTGGATAGATTTCTCTTGCAGCCACACAAGTGAAGTTACTCCCCCATGACGTAACGGACCCGGACATATAGCAAAGCTTAAAGCTTTAATTGAAACGCAGTTTACTACGCCTGCGTGCAGCTTCCCGCCATATCTCCCCCCCATAACCCCTCAGAAGTCACCGCCCCTTTCCAGTTTTATTCTTCCCGCTCTGGCGGTCAGACCCGTTGATAAATCGTTAGTGCAGCTCTCGCGTTTATTTTTTTCTTTTGTTATTTTTCTAATCTCTCTTTCTCTCAAAAATTCTCAAACAATTTAATTTAGCAGCCCTCCTCTTCCCGACCATGTCGGCGAAGAAACATGGATTTAAAAGCTGCTCACGCTGTACCAATAAAATGTCCCTCACAGACCCGCATGACCTGTGCGTCCACTGCCTAGGCACGACGCACTTAGACTCCAGCTGTGAAAAATGTGCAGCCATGCTCCCTCGGACGAGGCAGATAAGACATTTGAAACTGAAAGCAGTACAGGACTTACCTCAGCAGTCGGGTAAGAAAGCCAAGAGTAAAAAACGGCACTGTGAGGAACCCCCGGAGAGTGCCTTGCCTAGCAAAAGGCAACTCTCTGCCACCACAACTCCAACTGGTTGTCGGTGCTCAGACTCAACCCCAGCAAGCACCATCTGCTGAGAAAAACCAGCATGGTCGTTCTGGGCACCGCAGCACCTCTTCCCCACTGCATCCTCGGCACCGGGAGAGTGCCTCTGATCAAATTCGGCACCGGGAGAGCCTTTCCCCTGGCCATAGGCACCAAAGCAGCCTTTCCCCTGCACATCGGCACCGAAGCAGCTCCTCCTCTGCTCATCGGCACCGTCAGGACTCCTCCCACTCGCGTCACAAAGCTGGCTCCTCCCACTCATCGCATCACACGGCTGGCTCCGCCCACCCTGTGCATCACAGCCACAGCTCCTCCCCTGCTTCACTCCATCAGGGTTACTCCTCCCCTCCTGAGTTGCAGACTGCTACAAAGCACTTCTCTGACACCTCTCCTCCTGCTCTGGCTCAGGCAATGCCTCTCTCTCCACAGGACAAACAGGCGATACTCTCTCCTCACCACCATTCAGGAGTTCAGACAGCAGTCTCTCCTGCGGATTTCTCCTCTATGCCACTGTCCCAATCAAACCAGGATATTCTCCATCTGCTGCGTGCTTTTTTGGCTAATCACAATCTCTCAGCTCAACAGCACCCCACGACCAGCCAGCAGCCACCACGTCCGGCGGCGGCAGGGTTTTCGCCCCCGGATCGACCGGCCCCTCGGCAGCGCTCACGCTCCGAGTCCTTTTCAGACTCTCTGGCTGCAGACAATTTTTCAGACTCTGGCTCTTCCCCACCCCCATCTCAGAGATGCTCCAGATCATCCTCTCCTGACGCCCACTCCGATCTCCTCGCGGGCTCTCCGGGTCTACCTTCTGACCCCTCTCCCCCGCTACCATCTAAATCATCTCAACCAGAGGATACTTCCTATCCAAAATTTCTCCTGAAATTGGCATCAGCCTTGGATATTTCCTCCTCTTCTCAACCGGATCCCCGATCCAAAAAATTACAGGCTCTGCGCTATAAGGAGGCACCGAAAGACATTATCGCGTTGCCTTTGCACGAAGTGTTGGCGGACCAGCACAAGTTAGTGTGGTCTACCCCATTAACATCTCTCCCCACCAAGAAGAGTTTGGATACAAAATACAAAGTCCAGGATACTTGGGGCTTCGGTAAACCACAACTATCTCACCACTCCATAGTGGTCCAGTCCGCCATGCGTAAACACAAAAGCTCACGAGACCATTCAAATTTTCCACCAACGAAAGACATGAAGCTCATGGATCTCATGGGTAAGAAGATGTATCAAAGCTCCATGCTCAATGCCCGCATAGGGCTTCACATCTTCCATTACACCGACTACCAATTCACCATACTAGACAACTTCTCACGAGCACTGGATTCCCTCCCTGCGACGCTACAACCTCAATTCCGGCCACTGCTTCAAAATCTGGAAGAATCCACCACCAATCTAATTAGAGCCGCCCACGACTCATATGACACGTCGGTTCGAGGGGCCGCGGTAGGCCTTTCCACACGCCGGTTAGCGTGGCTAAAAGCATCCGGCCTAAGGGAGGACGTTCATAACAGAGTGGCTGATGCTCCCTGCACAGGGGATAACCTGTTTGGTGACGGAGTTAAGGATATCATCGACAACATCAAACAAGATTGCACCACTCTGGACACCTTGGAAGAGGACAACATCAATCAGCCCAGGTCCTCCTTTCATCGCTCGTCCTATGGCACGCCTAAGAGGAGGTATCAACCTCGGCGACAATACCCCTTCAATAAATACAACACAAACTACAGGTTTAACAACAAGCAACATAGACCTCAGCAGTCTAAGAAAGCATATCGTGAGCGAAGGACATCCAAACCAGCGCCCTCAACGGCGCCCAAACCCTTATCCTCTTTTTGACAAGCAGATGGCTATGCAGCTACCGGTGGGAGGTCGTCTTCAGTTTTTTGCCCCTCATTGGCCCCCTATAACATCAGACAAGTGGGTCCTCTCCATTGTCAACCAGGGGTACCTACTTCACTTTACGACCCCCCCACCTCTCCCCCGCATAGTCACTTCACAGGTTCCTTCGTCTCACGTCCACCTACTTCACGACGAGATTTCCCGCCTCCTGCGCATCAGGGCAATCGAACCGGTACCAGAATGTTCCCAGAATACAGGATTTTATTCCAGGTTCTTTCTTATTCAGAAGAAGAACGGCGGTTTGCGTTCTATTCTGGACTTACGCTCCCTGAACAAATTTCTAAAAAAAAGAAAAGTTCCGCATGACGACTCTCCAAATGATTCTGCCACTGCTCGATCAGAACGCATGGCTCGTGTCCCTGGACCTGCAGGATGCATATCTCCACATCCCAATCCACCCAGCGTCCAGAAGTTACCTGCGTTTTCAAGTCCACTCTCACCACTATCAATTCCGAGTCCTTCCCTTCGGCCTCTCCTCAGCACCACGAGTGTTCACAAAATGTGTCATCACCATCATCGCTCACCTTCGCCAGCAAAGGGTCACGATCTTCCCTTACCTCGACGACTGGCTCATCGCGTCGCCAACTGCTCAGGAGGCCCTCCACTCTCTAGACAAGGTCACCTCACTTCTCCAGACTCTGGGATTCCTCATCAACTTGGACAAATCTCACCTCATTCCCACGCAACATCTCGAGTTCATAGGAGCGGTCCTCCAGACCCCGCAGATGTTAGCGTTTTTGCCCCTCAACAGGGCCACACGGATTTCCATCCTCATCGCCCACCTAACCCAGGTCTCAGTCACCTCTGCCCGAACGTTACTCGTGCTTCTGGGCCACATGGCAGCTACCATTCCAGTACTTCCGCTAGCCAGGCTCCATATGAGACCCCTACAGTGGCACCTCCGGGACAAGTGGATCCAAGCTCTTCAACCGCTATCTGCAAAGATACCGCTCTCTCACAGTCTAAAGACCTCGCTGCAATGGTGGGCCCACGCCCCCCATCTCCTCCAGGGTATGCCCTTCCGGCCTCCCCTGCCGTCCGTTTATCTAACAACCGACGCCTCCAAGCAAGGGTGGGGAGCGCATCTGGGCTCCTACATGACTCAAGGACTTTGGACGCCCAAAGAAATGACATACAGTATCAACCTGCTAGAGTTGCGAGCCATCAGATTAGCGCTTCAAGCTTTTCAGCCACACCTCTCGCAACAGCGGATTCATGTGCAGACAGACAATCAGGTGGCCATGTACTATGTCAACAAGCAAGGCGGCACCGGCTCCCGACAGCTGTGCCGGGAAGCTCTACATCTCTGGCAGGTGGTCCTGAAGCTTCGGTCCACCATTTCAGCCTCCTACCTGCCCGGAGTGCAGAATACCTTGGCAGACTCACTCAGCAGGAAACTACAACCGCACGAGTGGTCACTCAAGACCACTGTTACGCAAGATCTGTTCGACAAGTGGGGTCACCCTCTCGTCGATCTCTTCGCATCCCCACTCAACGCCAAGTGTCGCAGATTCTGCTCCAAGTTTCCCAGTCAGCGCAGACTGGCAGAAGATGCCTTTCACATTCCGTGGACAGAAGGCCTCCTCTATGCATTTCCTCCAATCCCTCTCATCTCCAAGACAATCCAAAAGGCCAAGTCAGACGGAGCATCTCTGTTGTTAATAGCTCCGTACTGGCCGAGACAAGCCTGGTTCACGGCTCTCCTGAACCTCACGACATGCCCTCCACTTCCGCTGCCGCTGGAACCGGACCTTCTCACACAGCAGCAGGGCAGTCTTCTGCACCCAAACCTCGCATCCCTCCGCCTCATGGCCTGGCGGATCAGCCCCACTCCAGCCTGATGTTCTCACACGGAGTGCTGAGGGTCCTCCTCGCGTCCAGGAAGGACTCTACTCTCAAATCTTACAATGCAAAATGGCAGCGTTTCTCTAGCTGGTGTTCCGGCCATCACCTCCACCCTGCCAACGCTTCTCTCTCCCGCGTCTTGGATTACCTGCTCCATCTTTCAGAGTCACAGCTGTCTTACTCCTCCATCCGGCTCCATCTCTCAGCTCTCTCGGTGTTCCATGACCCGGTGGATGACTTATCCCTCATGCAGCACCCTGTGGTGAAACGTTTTCTCAAAGGACTCATGCATCTCTATCCTCCCATTCGCCCTCCAACTCAGGCATGGGACCTTAACCTAGTACTCAATGCACTCACAGCCTCTCCATTTGAGCCACTTCAGTCTACCGACCTCAAATATCTCACTTGGAAAACACTGTTCTTGATCACGTTGACTTCGGCACGGCGCATCGGCGAAATCCAGGCTCTCGTCCACTATCCACCCTATACTCAACTATTACACGATAAGGCTGTGCTCCGTACTCATCCGAAGTTTCTACCGAAGGTGGTCTCACCTTCCCATCTCAATCAAATCATCATGCTGCCTACCTTCTTTCCTCCTCCACATGTTTCCGAGGACCATAAGAGATTTCATACGCTGGATTGCCTGAGAGCCCTTACCATCTACTTGAATAGAACTAAAGGCACCAATAGGCCTTCTCAATTATTCCTTTCACTCCGCTCCCCTCACTGCTCAAGGCCGGTAACCAAGGGGACTCTATCCCAGTGGATTGCGAACTGTATCACCTTATGCTACCAGCTCGCCGCAGCCACTCCCTCACAGATTCCGCATGTTACAGCTCATAATCTGAGGGCCATGGCGGCCACGAAAGCTCATCTGCAACGAACTTCCCTGCAGGATATTTGCAGAGCAGCTACGTGGTCCACTGTGCACACTTTTGTGAAACATTACTGCCTGGATACCGCTTCAGCTACTGATGCGGCGTTCGGCCAGGCGGTCCTGTCTTCTGTGTCCTGAGGCGTCAACTACCACCTCCTCCTCTCACAGGTACCAGTTTTACCTTTTTTCTTCTGTTCCTTTTACAGTACCATGTATGCCCGCAGGGGCGTCTTGTTCACCTGTTACCTGTGGAGTTGGGGAATCTTCACTTGTGTGGCTGCAAGAGAAATCTGTCCAGGGAGAAATAGAAGTTGCTTACCTGTAACGGTAGTTCTCCTTGGACAGATGATCTTGCAGCCACACAATCCCTCCCAACCCTCCCTTAAGTTGCCGCTAGCTTTTTTACCAAACTGGAAAGGGGCGGTGACTTCTGAGGGGTTATGGGGGGGAGATATGGCGGGAAGCTGCACGCAGGCGTAGTAAACTGCGTTTCAATTAAAGCTTTAAGCTTTGCTATATGTCCGGGTCCGTTACGTCATGGGGGAGTAACTTCACTTGTGTGGCTGCAAGATCATCTGTCCAAGGAGAACTACCGTTACAGGTAAGCAACTTCTATATGCGGTTGTTTCAGCTGTGATGCTGTCACGGTCTTACCGTGACTTCCGGCACACTTCGCAACTTTCGGGCTATGGGAGGAATCCGTCCTCCAGCGCCACTGGGAGCGTTGTCGAGCCCCGCGGGGGCGAGTGCCTGCATGGACGTCCTGCTGTGACGTCAGGCGCGCCTACGGAGCCCTAAACCCCTCTTCCTTTGGCTTTGGCGCTTTTGCATTGTTAGCCGCCCTCTGCACTTCCAGTTCTGTTTATCCTGAGACGCCTTCATTCTCCAACTACACTGTTTGCCTTTGTGGGTTCAAGCTGCACTGTCTTTTGTCTGTGTTGGTTCCTGAGAAGCTTGCCACTTCTGCGTATGAGTGGGTTCCAGTTACACTTTGCCCTGTACCTGTGTGAACCTCTGACTAGCCATCTGCTTTGCTCTGGGAATACATCCCTGTGTAGCCACCTGTGCCATTCTGGGAGTCTGTGGTCTTGTTTCCTGAGTTACCCTAAGTACACCTGTCTTCTGGTCGTCTTCTCCTGACCCTTAAGCTATACGGCTCCCTTTGCCTGGTTGGCCTGAGACCATTCTATCGTAGTTTAATATGACCAAGGACTCACAACCCAGAAAAATAACAGATGAGGAAGACTACGGGACGGTGTAAAAGCCAGATCTGCGGGATCCTCGGGATCCTCCGGATCTAAGTACTACCTTAAGCGGTTATTTGTTTTGACGGGCGCTCCGTTGTTTTGACGGCCGCAGCGATCACCAGTCGCATCGCTGCGATCGCTGCGAAGCGGAAATACGAGTTGGATCCGGTTTTTACACCGTCCCCCTTTGGATCCGGTTTTTACACCGTCCCCCTTTCGAAAACAGCAACTCAAAGCAGTACCATCTGGACTGGATCCGGTTTTTACACCGTCCCCCTTTCGGGACGGATCGAATCCGGGAAGATCCTGAGGATCCCGCTGTATCGTATCCGGTTTTTACACCGTCCCCCGGATCCCGCTGTATCCGGTTTTTACACCGTCCCCCGTCCCCCTTTCGGGACGGAAATACGAGTTGGATCCGGTTTTTACACCGTCCCCCTTTCGAAAACAGCAACTCAAAGCAGTACCATCTGGACTGCAAGAGCACAGTCTTCCTTGGACTTACGTTGTGCTAATTTTTATTCATTGTTCTATATCATACAGATGGCAGATTTCAGTGAGAATATTCTTTTTCCTGATCGGTTCATCTTAAGTGGCTGTAATCTGCCTTGTAAAGCCTGGTGTTCATAAAGACGATGGAATATATAGACATTAAATTGAAGTAGAATTAAACTCTCCTTTTAATGAGTTTCATCTGTTTTGTAGAAGTTTGCCTTTTACATACACAAATGGATTATTATGTTTTGGAACATGTTTCAGGAGCAAGTGGTTTTATAACTCCAAATAAAAATAAATTTTTTGTTTCATGCAGATCTCTTTCATTTAAACATAACTAAATGGGCAAATAGCCCTAAATGCAGTCCACTGCTTTCCTTATATTTTCTTCTTGTGATGTCTTATACTGTGCCGAGATTGTGCGCAAATGGGAGGGTCAGGGAGAATAATGATTAATGTCCTGAGTTAAATACCATACACAGAGAAATCAAAAAAAACATTAGGAGGTTACATGTAAAATGTTCATATGTATACGACTACCAAAAGAAAAATGACGTTTTTAAATGTTGGCGATCGAATCCGGGAAGATCCTGAGGATCCCGCTGTATCCGGTTTTTACACCGTCCCGGAAGACTACTATCTCAGTTGAGGAGGGGTGCAGCATTGGAAGATCCCAAGGAGCGCAGGATGGGAGCCTTTTTTGAAGCAAGCATTTGAAGTTTCTGCATTAGCCTTTCAGGTGGCTATCTGGAGGCTATGTAGCTCAGGTATGTTTTAGGTGAACATAAAAATAGCCATACTGGGTCACACCAATGGACTATCTAGCCCAGTATCCTGTTTCCAACAGTGGTCACAAGTACCTGGCAGAATCCCAAATAGTAGTAAGATTCATGCTGCTGATCCCAGGGACAAGCAGTGGCTTTCCCCATGGCTATCTCAATAGCAGACTATAGACTTTTTCTCCAGGAACTTGTTCATACCTTTTTTTAATCCTAGATATACTAACCGCTGATACCACATCCTCTGGCAATGCGTTGAAGAGCTTAACTATTCGTTGTGAAAAAATATTTCCTGCTCTTCGTTTTAAAAGTAGTAACATGTAACTTCCTCGAGTGTCTCCCTAGTCTTTGTACTTTTTGAAACAGTAAAAAATCAATTTATGTTTACCTGTTCTATACCACTCAGTAGTTTAATAGTTTAAAAGCACTTGGTATTTGTCAGACAAGTTAGAGTGGTTTTTCATATTCCTCATGACTATCTCAATAGCAGAGTATAGACTAAGCAGTATATAAATACTTGAATGAATGAATATTTATAAAATAATAAAGAAAAAATCTAAATAGAACGCCAATTAAAATAGGAAAATAACTTCAATCATATCCCCTCTCAGCTGTCTATTTTCCAAACTGAAATGCTCTAACTTCCTAAGCCTTTCCTCATATGAAAAGAGTTCCATCACCTTAAGCCTTCTTTAAACCTTTTCTACTTCTGCTATATCTTTTTTTAAGGTACGGTGACCAGAATTGCGCACAGGCGTGGTCGCATCATGGAGCAATAAAGAGGCATTATAATAATCTTTGTCTTATTTTCTATCCCTTTCCTAATAATTCCTAGCATTCTGTTTGCTTTTTTGGCCATCGCCACACCAGTGTATTGTTCATGATGACAGATCTTTTTCTTGGGTGCTGACTCCTAGGGTGGAACCTAACATCAAATAACTATGATTTGAATTATTCTTCCCAATGTGCATCACTTTGCACTTCTCCACATTAAATCTCATCTACCATTTGCATGCCCAGTCTTCCAACTTCCTACAGTCTTCCTGCAATTTTTCACAATCCGCATTTGAATAGTTTTATGTTGTCTGTAAATTTAATCATCTCACTCATTTTTCCCATTTCCAGATCATTATAATAGGCAAGTCAAGCTAGCTAAATGTCAATATTTTTCTAGGAAGCTAGCAACATCAACATGTCCAGCTAAAACTCTGTTTATTAATTCTAAAACCACTTAACTACAATATCTGCCAATATTCATTACATCCCGATACAATAGCATCTTTTCTTTATTGAAAATTAAGTGTTGTCTTCCTACTTTGGAGAAGCAAAGTAGGAAAATCCTCCTTGTAGATGTACAAAAATAGCACAGATAGCTGGTAAAACTGAAAGGAGATCAAATGTCCATCAAGTCCAGGTTGCTTCTGAGTGTATGACAGCATTCACTAATCCAGATGTATTGCTATTTTGTATGCATGGAAAATAGTAATGCTTCTTGGCAAAAACTGAATTCAGATGTAAAGTTGGTTTTTTTTTTGTTTTGTTTTGTTTTTTAGTTGCGAGCTGATGTGGAAAGCACTCAAACTACTGCTGATATTTATGAAAGAGAAAGGAATCTTGAGATAGATTACAGCAGCCTGACAGAGGAACTAAAGGTAAAGAATTGTGTGGTACTTAATTTCTCTGTACAATACCAGGTGTTAAGCTGCATTTTTAGGCATACCTGCGTATAGTATGTGATTTGGTTCTTGTTTTCTGGAACAGAGAAAAATTTAGAAATAGAAGGTGTCAAAGTAAAAAGAGAACCTCTTTGTATCTTTGCCTTTTCTTTAAGGTATACCTACAGCAAGACATCTTCTGGAATCCATGCTGTTAGATTCAGATTTATTACAGCCTTGTAAGAATTTGGGGCGTTCACTGGCATGTTTCTACAAAGATTGTTCTTTGAAAACAAGCAAGATTAATTTCTACAAAACTTGTTCTATGAAAACAAACGAGTAATAAACTTGCACATATAAGTCCTCTGATTTGCAGAGCTTTCTAATCCATCTTTGAGCACGTGTAGTAATTGCTCACACTGCTATTAAATTAGCTGTACCAGTGTCTGAAGTGAATCTTTCAGCTTGGAAGTTTCATTTTTTTCTGTTTTCCATGCCCTTCTGCTTCCTGCTATTTTAAAGAGAGCATCACTCTACTATTAAAAAGTAATTGGATGTGCATATTCCAACTAATTATCATCCAGTGTCTTCCATCCCATTCTTGGCAAAGATTTTAGAAAAAGTGGTATTGCAGCAGCTTCAGGATTATATTGATACAATATTTTGGACTTGCTTCAGTTTGCATTCAGACCAAAGCATAACATGGAAACTTTGTTAGTGTTGACATGATGATGGAGAAAAATGTCTTGGGCGCATTTGATATAATTGACCATCAAGTATTGCTTAGGAGATTGGAAAACTTTGGTTTGGCCAATTCTGTTTTGATTTGGTTTCAGTCTTTTCTTGAGAACATAGTACATAAGTAATGTCATACTGGGAAAGACCAAAGGTCCATCAAGCCCAGCATCCTGTTTCCAACAGTGGCCAATCCAGGTCACAAATGCCTGGCAAGATCCCAAAAAAGTACAAAACATTTTATATTGCTTATCCCAGAAATAGTGGATTTTCCCCAGTCCATTTAATAATGGTCTATGGACTTTTCCTTTAGGAAGCCGTCCAAACCTTTTTAAATCTCCGCTAACTTCCTTTACCACATTCTCTGGCAACGAATTCCAGACTTAATTACACGTTAAGTGAAGAAACATTTTCTCCGATTCGTTTTAAATGTACTACATTGTAGCTTCATCGCATGCCCCCTAGTCCTAGTATTTTTGGAAAGCGTAAACAGACGCTTCACATCTACCCGTTCAACTCCACTCATTATTTTATAGACCTCTATCATATCCCCTCAGCCACCTTTTCTCCAAGCTGAAGAGCCCTAGCCGCTTTAGCCTTTCCTCATAGGGAAGTCGTCCCATCCCCTTTATCATTTTCGTCGCCCTTCTCTGTACCTTTTTTTAATTCTACTATATCTTTTTGAAATGCGGCGACCAGAATTGAGCACAATATTCGAGGTGCGGTCGCACCATGGAGCGATACAAAGGCATTATAACATCCTCATTTTTGTATTCCATTCCTTTCTTAATAATACCTAACATTCTATTTGCTTTCTTAGCCACAGCAGCACACTTGAGCAGAAGGTTTCAACGTATCATCAACGACAACACCTAGATCCCTTCCTTGGTCTGTGACTCCTAACGTGGAACCTTGCATGACGTAGCTATAATTTGGGTTCCTCTTTCCCACATACATCACTTTGCACTTGCTCACATTAAACGTCATCTGCCATTTAGATGCCCAGTCTCGTAAGGTCCTCTTGTACTTTTTCACAATCCTCCCGCGATTTAATGACTTTGAATAACTGTGTCATCAGCAAATTTAATTACCTCACTAGTTACTTCCATCTCTAGGTCATTTATAAATATGTTAAAAGCAGCGGTCCCAGCACAGACCCCTGGGAAACCCCACTATCTACCTTTCTCCATTGAGAATACTGACCATTTAACCCTACTGTCTATTTTCTATCTTTTAACCAGTTTTTAATCCACAATAGAACACTATCTCCTATCCCATGACTCTCCAGTTTCCTCTGGAGCCTTTCATGAGATACTTTGTCAAACGCCTTCTGAAAATCCAGATAGACAATATTAACCGGCTCACCTTTATTCACATGTTTGTTCACCCCTTCAAAGAAATGTACTAGATTGTTGAGGCAAGATTTCTTTTCACTAAATCCATCTTGACTTTGTCTCATTAATCCATGCTTTTGAATATGCTCTGTAATTTTATTTTTGTTACATTTGTACCCCGCGCTTTCCCACTCATGGCAGGCTCAATGCGGCTTACATGGGGCAATGGAGGGTTAAGTGACTTGCCCAGAGTCACAAGGAGCTGCCTGTGCCTGAAGTGGGAATCAAATTCAGTTCCCCAGGACCAAAGTCCACCACCCTAACCACTAGGCCACTCCTCCACTAGGAATTTTGTTCTTTATAATAGTCTCTACTATCTTGCCTGGCACCAAAGTCAGGATCACCAGTCTATAATTTCCCGGATCTTCTCTGGAACCTTGTTTCAAAATTGGCGTTACATTGGCCACCCTCCAATCTTCCAGTACCACGCTCAATTTTAAGGATAAATTACATATTACTAACAGTATCGCCTGAAGTTCATTTTTCAGTTCTATCAATACTCTGTGATGAATACCATCCGGTCCAGGAGATTTGCTACTCTTCAGTTTGTAGAACTGCCCCATTACATCCTCCAGGTTTACAGAGAATCATTAAGTTTCTCCGACTCGTCAGCTTCGAATACCATTTCTGGCACCGGTATCCCACCCAAATCTTCCTCGGTGAAGACCGAAGCAAAGAATTCATTTAATCTCTCTGCTACGGCTTTGTCTTCCCTGATCGCCCATTTTACTCCTCGGTCATCTAGCGGTCCAACCGATTCTTTTGCTGGCTTTCTGCTTTTAATATACCTAAAAAAAATTTTTACTACGTGTTTTGGCCCTCTTAGCCTTCCTTATCAGCACTTTGCATTTGAGTTGACATTCCTTATGCTGTTTTTTATTATTTTCAGCCGGTTCCTGCTTCCATTTTCTGAAGGAGTTTTTCTTTTAGCTCTAATAGCTTCCTTCACCTCACTTTTTTTATTTTTAATTTTTAGAAGTCTTTATTGAACTGAATAAACATAAAACATAGTATGCTATACACGGCTCTAAGCATCATATTCCAAGTGAGCCAACCAGAACAACGAACAAAATACAATGAAATTACCTTTCTCCAAAGACAAGCAGGCTGATATTCTCACAAGTGGGTGACGCCACGTCAGCCCCGGAGGATTTTAAAGCAAAATCTAAAAATCTCTTCTACGGCGTTCCGTCGCGCGAGCGATCGCACTGCGCATGTGCGCACACCTCTTCCCGCTCGCTGTGCGGACACGCCCCTCAGTTTTTCTTTTTCCGCGTCTGAGGAGACACGGAGTTCGTTAGTGCTTCGTGTTTTCTTCAGGTCCTCGGAGTAAAATCTCTTTTTTTATTTTACCCTTTTGGGTGTTCTTTATTTTTTCATTTGTACTCTTTCATGGCAGGCTCATTGTGGCTTATATATACAGGTACTTTTTTGTACCTGGGGCAAGGAAAAGTTAAGTAGTTGCCAGAGTCACAAGGGGCTGTGCCTGAAAGGAAAACAAAGCATATAAGCTTCTCTTTTTCTTTTTTCTTATAAAAGTGCTGGTATATTGTTATCTGTGGGCTCTCTCTCGCCAGCAAACTAAACAAGCCCACATTTTTAGGATCCATTTATTAAAACTTTACAAATGGCTCTCCAGAGCTGTGAGAGCCTGCTTCAGCACACCACTGTCTTTAAGCCCCACAAGTGGTGAAGGTGTATGTCACAGGAAAAAACAGGAACCTAAGCAGGTGCATCCCTGGTCAGCCACTGAATGGGCAACCTGGTGACACAATATCAGTGGTGTAACCTTTGAAGTGAGTCTCCACCCGCCTCGGCGCCTCCTGCTCTGCAGGTCATTCGGGCGCATCGGAGGATGTGTCTTGGGCCGGATCATCTCCCTGTGAAGCACAAGTAGTGTCTCAAAGACGAGACGTATTCTACTCTGCCAGGGATGCCCAAAGGAGATCATTCTGGAGTCCGACAGAGACCGATGCACGCTGGGTATAGTTATGCATCGAATAGGTCTCCACCTGCCTCGGCGCCTCCTGCTTGGCAGGTCATTCGGGCGCATCGGCGGATGTGTCTTGGGCCGGATCATCTCCCTGTGAAGCGCAAGTAGTGTCTCAAAGACGAGACGTATTCTACTCTGCCAGGGATGCCCAAAGGAGATGCCCAGAGCTTTGCTCCCTCTGTTATGGAGGTATCCGGGCTTCAGACATCAGTCGGTGCCGAGAGCGTTGCTCCCTCTGTTATGGAGGTATCCTGGCATTGGACGTCGATACACCGGTACCAGGTATCATCAGTGCCATCGGTACCGGGTATCATCGGTGCCGTGGATACCATCGGTACCGGGTGTCATGGGTACCGTCGGTACCGAGTATTTTCGGTACCGTCGGGTACCGAGTATCTTCGGTACCATGGGTGCCGTCGGTACCGAGTATCATCGGTGCCATGGGTACTGTCGGTACCGAATATCATCGGTGCGTCGGTACCGAGGAGTATCGGTACCAGGAACATTGGTACCATGGTCGGTGCCATGGGTCCCGTCGGTACCGGGTATCATCGGTACCATGGGTCCCGTCGGCACCGGGTATCATCGGTACCATGGGTGCCGTCGATACCGTGTCATCGGTGCCATGGGTGCTGTCGGTACCGGGTATCATGGGCACCATCGGCACCAGGTATCATGGGCACCATCGACTATCGGTACCAGGTATCATCGCCCATCGGTACCGAGTATCATGAGTACCATCGGTACCATAGTATCAGGTATCGTCGGTACCGTGGATACATGGGTATCAGGTATCATGGATGCCGTCGGCACATGAGTACCATCGATACCAGATATCATGACCAGGTACCATCAGTGCCATGGGTGCCATTGGTACCAGGTGTCATGAGCACCGTCGGTGCCATGTGTACCATCGGTACCGTCGGTGCTGTTGGTGCCGGATATCATGGGTACCATCGGTACCACATGTCATGGGTACCATCGGTACCAGGTATCATGGGTACCATCGATACCAGATATCATGACTATCATCGGTACCAAGTACCATGGGTACCATTGGTACCGGGGGCCATCGGTACCATGTGTATCATCGGTACCGTCGGTGCCATGGTCTAGCAGTCTGGTTTCGATTCCCTTGCATTTCCAGATTTTGTCCTTGGCTTCGGGACCATGGGTACCATTGGATGCCATGGGTGCTACCGCCTCCTGCGGCATCTAGCTTTTCACCTGGTCTCCTTCACCGATGCTGCCTCTGGTATGGGTGTTCGCACCCTACTGGGGCAACTTCTCGACCCCGTAGTAGAACTTACCGCGCCTCCATATCGGACGCGTTTGGATCTGAGCTGCTCTGTTTGAGTAGTTAGCTCAGTTCAATGATGGTTCATCTGACATTACAGTGGAGATTGTGAATCCCAATGCCCAGATGCTCGAGGTCCTGGACTACCATCTTCACCTGAGTCTTCTGCCACTCAGAACAGATAGGAGTTCTAAGAACTTACTTTGGCGCCCCCGGGGCCAGAGCATACATCCTTAGCCTCTTTTGGAGAATGGCGTACCAGGCTGGCATGATCGCGTCCAAAATCAAGTCCTGTCAGATCTTTACGAGCATTCCCACCGGAGTAGGCTAAACCTTTTCACCAAGTGGTCAGGTAGCACACGGTGTGTCGCAGGTTCCTGTCCAAGGGCATTTTCGACACTTGTAATGTAACACCTAGATTTCTGCTCTAGGTACAGTGATGCGCAGACTCTCATGACTGTGTGCCTCTCACCTGGAGGAGGAGACTCAGCAGAAAATTGTAGATATGCTGTGCATACACTTCCTCATCTTGGAAGTTCTTTAGAGAGAAGAGTAGTTTTCCTTGTGCCTTAAGGGGTCGTACCTATACTCCTACTTCTCGACAGCCGGTTCAGGCTATGCCTCAGCACGCTCGTTCTAGTCAGCGGCGTGCACCTAATCAGGCCCCTGCAGCTATTCCCCAGGAACCAGAGAGGGGTTTTGACTGGCTCCAATTCAGCATAGCCACTATAAAAAAAAAAATAATAAATGTCCGTACCGGCCAATCTGCCTGTCGGGGGGAAGTTTACATTTTCTCCACCAAAGGTGACTTCTTTTATCCTCCAACCGGTGGGTTTTTTCAAATAGTCCGGTTAGGATACATTCTCAATCTGGAATCAAACCCTCCACATTGTTCATTGGAAGCTTAATCCTTTAGCTTCCATCAAAAGTGAGTACTTGCAGAGGAACTCTCTGCTTTTCTCAGCGCCAATGCAGTCGAGCCCGTTCCACCAGGGCAAGAAGGGTTGAGATTCTATTCCAGGTCCTTCCTTGTGGGTTGCGTCCCATCATAGACATAAGGGGCCTAAACAGATTTTGGTTCAGGATGCTTTCCCTGGGCATCCTTCTTCCCATACTTCAGGAAAACGATTGGTTATGCTCTCTGGATTTACAGGATACTTATACTCTCTTTGCATCCAGAGTATGATTTTTCCTAGTGCCTGGCTGTTGTTGCAGCGTATCTTCATGGACTGGGAGTGCATGTGTTCCCTTAACACGATGATTGCCCGTCTCAACAGATTACAGCACAGTACATATTGAGACTTCTAGACACATGGCTTCCACAGTTCATGTAACTCCCATGGCACTTTTGCACATGACATCCGCTCCCCAGTGGTATCAAGTTTAGGGTATCTAGAGGATGTAACCCAACTGTTCGCCAGTCTTCGGAATTCCCCTCAGAGGTGGTTAATTCTCTCCATTTTGATTCTGAGGCGTCCCGTCCACCTTACTCAGTCAAAAGCTGCTGACGAAGGTTGCATCCCTCCTGGCTATCCAACCAAATTATTTTAATTCAACCAAACAATCGGGTTGTGATGCACTCGATAACAAAGGAGTACTGGATCTTGCCCTCTGAGTCAGGATGCCATGCAGATGTAGCGGTGGGCCCGCAACGCGGCATGTTTTCTCCAAGCCACTTATCTAATTGGCGTAAACAGCAGTCTGGCCGACAGGCTGAGCAGGATAATGCTACAGTCATGGTTGTTGAGCATGCCTATAGTTCGAAAGATCTTCCGGAAGTGAGATACCCCCTCAGTGGATCTTTTTGCTACTTAGTCCAATCGCAAAGTCCCTCAGTTCTGTTCCAGGCTGCAGGTTCACGGCAGGCTACCATCGGATGCCTTTCTCCTTCTTTGGGGGACAGGTTTTCTGTATGCGTATCCTCCCATACATCTGGTGGAAAAGACTTTGCTGATTCTCAAGCAAGATTGTGGAGCCATGATTCTGATTGCTCCTTTCTAGCTGCGTCAGATAGGATTCCCTCTTCTTCTGGAGTTGGAATGTTTTCCAGCTCTCATTACGCAGAACGAGGGGGCACTTCTACATCCCAACCTCCAATCTCTGGCTCACACGGTCTGGATGTTGAGAGTGTGGGTTTCGTTGAGTTTTCCAGAATGTCTCCCGACTCTTGCTTGCTTCCAGAAAAGATTTCACAAAGAGGTGTTATTCTTTTTCATGGAAGAGGTTTGCCGTCTGGTGTGACAGCAAGGCCCTAGATCCTGCCTCTTGTCTTATACAGACCTTGCTTGAGTTCTTTCTACACCTGTCTGAGTCTGGTCTCAAGACCAACTCTGTCAGTATTCATCTTCGTGCAATAAGAGCTTATCATCAACGTGTGAAAGGTCAGCCTTTAGCTGTCCACTTCACGAGAGGTTTATTTCTCCCCCAATATTGAGAGAATTCCTTGTATGTGTCTAGGGGAGATTATATCTGGTGGGCTTAGCACCCCCAATAATTTTGACAGTTGGCTCTTATGCTTCGGTCAGAGTCCCTATCACTCCTTATCCAGTATCTTGGGGTCCCAATGTCGTTTTCATCCAGCTGCTGCAAGCTCAATTCGGGCCACTGGATTCCTGCCATCTGAAGTATTGGACCTGGAAGGTCGTTTTCCTTAGTGGCTGTTCCTTCAACTCGTAAGGTCGGTGAGCTTCAGTCTCTAGTAGCTCAAGCGCCTTACCTTACTTCTCATCTTAACAGAGTAGTTCTCCGCATGCAGACAAAGTTCTTACTGGCGCTGGTATCAGAGTACCAGCTGATCCAGTCAGTTGTCTTGCCAACATTCTTTCTCCCTCATCTTACAAGCCCTGGTGAAAGCAAGCTGCACACTTTTTGCGTGGAGCAGACGAGCTCCCTCGGACGGTCCGCCCAGTTGTTTATTTCTTTTAATGCCAGTTGCTGTCGGAAACCACATCATTTCTTCTTGGCTAGCAGATTGCATCTCCTTCATTTTTGTCCAAGCTGGACTGACTCTAGAGGGCCATGTCACGGCTCACAAAATTAGAGCCATGGCTGAGTCGGTGGCTCATCTAAGATCAGTCACTATTGAAGAGATCTGCAAAGCTGCGGCGTGGTCATCAGTCCACACATTCACATCTCACTACTGCCTTCAGCAGGATAGCCGACTCGTCAGTCGGTTTGGGCAGTCGGGGCTGCAGAACTTCTTTGGGGTTTAGAATCCAACTCCAACCCTCCTAAGCCCATTTTTGTTCTGTTCCAGGCTACACTCATTTAGATGTTTCTTCTTTTCAGGTCAATTTTTATTCTGGCCTTGCCGTTGCAAGACCCAATTGACCACTGTTTGTTGTGTTGTGTAAGCCTGGAAGCTAGGGATACCCCACTTGTGAGAATATCAGCCTGCTTGTCTTTGGAGAAAGAGTAGTTACTTACCTGTAACAGGTGTTCTCCGAAGACAGCAGGCTGCATATTCTCACAAACCCTCCCACCTCCCCTTTTGGAGTTGTCTCCTCCATCTTTTGGATTTAACTGAGGGGCGTGTCCGCACAGCGAGCGGGAAGAGGTGTGCGCACATGCGCAGTGCGATCGCTCGCGCGATGGAACGCCGTAGAAGAGATTTTTAGATTTTGCTTTAAAATCCTCCGGGGCCGACGTGGCGTCACCCACTTGTGAGAATATGCAGCCTGCTGTCTTCGGAGAACACCTGTTACAGGTAAGTAACTACTCTTTTAGAATCGTCAGACCCCCAATAACACATTGTATACGTCAATTTTTTAGCCATTTTATTAGAACCCTTCCCACCCTCCCCCCACGTACTTAATTCCCCTTCTACCCCCCCTCCCCTTAGTCTCCCTCCCTAGACAACCCCTTCCCCCCTCCCTCCCCTCCCAGACCAAGCATCTGTTGTTGCTAGCACTCATTCAGAAATGGCAGCCACATTTGTTCCCATTTAGGAAGGATTCTCCTTTTCTCAGCAGTCAATCTCTCCATCTCACATATATATTTCACTTTCGTGACCCATTCTGTCAGTGAGGGGACCTTCGAAACCCTCCAGTGTTTTGCCAGGTTTATCCAGGCTGCGTGCAAGGCTCCCCGTACCAACATCCATTGGTGTGACTTTAAACCCTCAGGCCTCTGCCCTAATATAAAGATCAAGGGGTGCCATTGTACAGACCCTCCTGCCCATTTTTGAAGCCTACATTGGACTCCAGTACGCCTACGCCTTACGACAGGTCCACCAGATGTGTCCCATGGTTCCTGTCTCCCCACATAGCCTCCAGCACAACCTTGTCACCGACGGGTACATGTGATGTAAGGTACCATCTATAAAAAACTTTGACTACATTCTCCTGCAAAGCTACTGATCTTACAGATTTCAATATACCTTTCTCCAACTGTTCCCAGTTTTTCTCTGGCAGTGTGAAATGCAATTCTTGTTCCCACCTCTTTCTATGTGTGTTAGTGGGTCTATACCGGGCTCCTATGTGGCGATATAAAGAGGCAATCAACCCACGTGTGGTCTTAAAGTCAATACACAGTAGCTCTAGTGGATGGGCCTCCCTCTTCATACACCCTACATAAGTGGGTCCTTGCATGTAGTGTGTAGCCTGTAAGTAGGCGTAACGGTCTTCCGACCTAAGTTTGTAGTCGTCCACCAGGTGATCAAAGGGTGTCACTGCTGTACCCACATGCAATTGCCCCCACAAGTCTAGTCCATTTTTCGCCCATCTGCTAAAGGTGGTGTCTCCCACCCCCGGAGGGAACTCCGGGTTATCCACTATTGGCGCAAGTCCAGAGATAGGGGGCTGGCGATCCCCAACATAAGATCCCAGTAATAAAATGTAGCCTGTACCGCTGGGGGGAATTTGTCGACTTGCCCCCTATGTCGTGCTGGCAACCACATTAGGTGTCCTAGTTAAGGGATCCCACCAAGGTTTGTTCCATGTGAACCCATAATTTATGTTCATCACTGCGGAACCACTCCACTGCTGCCCGGGACTGTGCTGCGCAATAATACCAAAAGAGGTTAGGTACCCCCAGGCCCCCCTCCCTTCTACTCTTGTACAAGAGCACACGTGGGAGTCTCGGTCTCTTCTGATTCCAAATGAACCTATGTAAGCTATCCTGCAGACCTGATAGGAACGACCTGGACACTCGCACGGGGATTACTTGAAATAAGTACAGTAAACGGGGTAATACGTTCATCTTAATTGTAGCGATTCGGCCAAACCAAGACAGCCCCATATGTGACCAATGGGCCAGGTCTCCCAATATATCTCTCTTAAGTCCTGGGTAGTTAACCTCAAAAGGTTCTGACAGATGTTTAGGAATCTGCACCCCTAGGTACCGTATATCCTTTGTAGCCCATTTGAACGGGAAGGATGTCTTCAGCGATTCCACCACATTCAACGAGACCCCCACAGACATAGCCACCGATTTGCTAGCATTCAGCTTATATCCTGATACCCTGGTATAGCCCTTTATCTCCCTCATCAAATTAGGGAGTGAGACCAATGGCTTTGTCAAATACAAGAGAAAGTCATCAGCAAATAATGCAATTTTATGTTCCTGGGACCCAATCCGAATCCCTGTGATATCTACGTTCTCGCGTATTGCCGCCGCCAGTGGCTCCATCGCCAAGGCAAATAACAAAGGAGACAGAGAGCACCCCTGTCTGGTGCCTCTTCCCAACCCAAATGCCCCTGAGTTCCCCCCATTTATCCTCACACATGCTTGTGGGGATGAGTAAAGTGATTGAATCCAGGATCTGTAGTACTGACCTATCCCCACTCTTTGTAGCACTTTGTCCAGGTATCCCCAATGAACCCTGTCAAAGACTTTCTCCGCGTCGAGTCCTAACAATACTACCGGAGTAGCCTTTACTTGTGCACTATGTAACAAATTCAACGTTCTGCGTATGTTGTCCATAGCCTGTCTCTTGATTACAAACCCGACCTGGTCTAGGTGAATTAAGGAGGGGAGTACCTCACCCAGGCGGTTAGCTAGTACCTTTGCCATGATCTTGACGTCAGAGTTAAGTATCGAGATAGGGCAATAGGACGCGCATTCTACCACGTCTTTTCCTGGTTTTGGGATGACCGCCACCCAGGCCTCCATCATTGATTGGGGGAGCCTAGACCCCTCCCTCACTGAGTTAATAACCGTCACCAAATATGGAGCCAGTTCCCCCCCAAAGGTCTTAAAGAATTCGTTAGTTTATCCATCCAGGCCTGGGGCCTTTCCGGTTGGCAGTGCTTTAATAACCTGGAGCACTTCGATTATCTGGACCGGCGCCTCTAGATCCCTCCTCTGTTGTTCTGACAACACTGACATACCCCTATTTTGCAAGTATTGGTCTATTTCCCCGGTCTGCACAGCGGCATCCTCTCTGTAGAGTGACTCATAATATTGAGCAAACCTCTCCCTGATCAAAGCCGAGGTCTGCACCATGGTGCCCCTGCCATCTTTCACTCGCAAAATTTGCCTATCCGCCCTCAACTTCCGCAATTTATTAGCCAGTATCCTACCCGGTTTGTTAAAGCTTTCATAGTACACCTGTTTTAATCTGGCATGCACAAACCTCAAACTTTCTTCATGCAATTCAGTCATCTCCAGCCTCACATCTTGGAGCCTTCGATAGTCAGACACAGAGCCTGTGGCCCTGTATCTGTCCTCCAACTCCCCCAGCCTCACCATACACTGGGCCAGTCGAGCCTTCTGCACCTTCGCCCTTTGACTTGCGCACTTAATGAAATAGCCCCTTGCCGCTGCCTTGAATGCGTCCCAGACTGTGCCCACCGTGGGGCCAGAGTCCTTGTTAATGTCAAAGTATTCCTTCATGACAGGAATGAATCTTTTCACAATGTCCGGGTCTTGCAACAGACAATTGTTGAGGGACCATCTTCTGTCTTTAAGCTCCACCCGCAAACTTGGAGTGGTAGCCCAGACCGGGGCGTGATCTGAAATTGTGATATGGCCTATGGAGGATTCCCCCCCCTCACTAAGCAAAGTCTTGTCAACAAAAATATAGTCCAATCTGGAATAGGATGAGTGCACCCGAGAGTAGAACGTGTAATCCCTCCCCCTAGGGCGTCCCAGTCTCCACATGTCACTCAGACCCAAACCCTCCACCACGTTTTTCAGAGCCTGGGACACTCTGTTGTCACTTGGGGCAGGGGGTGTAGTTCTGTCAAGGACGGGGCGCATGGTCGCATTGAAATCCCCTGCCACCAGCACCCTGCCCCCTGCGAACACCTGCAAATCCCTCTGAAGCCGCTGGAAGGAGCGCTCCTGCCTCTCATTAGGGGCGTATACACATGCCAATGTACATTCCTCCTTTTCCAACATTACATGTAAAAAGAGGTAGCGCCCCTCCGCATCTCGCTTCTCATGCAATATTTGAACATGTACATTTTTGTGAAACAGGATTGCCACTCCTCTTTTTTTTGCTCCCTTAGCATCCGAGGCACACCGCACTAAGGGGTATTGTCTAAAGGCCAATAACCCCTCTTTCTGCCGGCGCAGGTGCGTTTCCTGTAGAAAAACCACCTGTGGGCACATCAGACGTAATTCACGCCCCAAGGCGTGTCTCTTATAAGGAGAGTTCAGCCCCTTTACATTATAGGTCAACAATTTTAGGCTAGCCATCTACCCATTCCCAACATAGCATTGTGTTACATATTTGCTTGGTCTGTCCCCTAAACCCCCATCTTCCCACCCCCTGTTCTCTAACCCTACCTCTCGCCTTTCTACCACCCACCTTTTCGCTATATTTCCTCCTTTCTCCCTCCCTTCCAATCCCTCCCGTCCTAACCCTCCCCCCCCCCCCCCCCCCCCCGAGTGAACCACCCACCAACCAGTGTGAACCCACACTACTTGGGATTTTAGAGAAAATAACCCACAGGCAGAACAGTTTAAACACTATATGAAAAAAAAAAAAAACTTAACACAATACTTACAAACGAAGTACCTCCTTTTCCCCCCCCCCCCCGCACCCCACCTCCCTCCCTCGATGTTGTCACCCATACTCCCAACTACTTTACTTACAGTCCAGTCCTTACAAAATGTCCATTCGACCCCTTCCCTTCATATGTCCCAATGTGCTCTACCTTATGAGCATAACATTAAAGTACCAGAATATACTTGCGCTACACCCTCCAGACATGTCTGGTCAACGTTCTTTTTTGAGGATTTCTTCACCCTTTTCCATTTCTGGAGTCGCGCCTTCGTGGAGGATGCCATCCCGGACGGGGGGGCCTCTGTCTGCACCAGCCCTGCTGAAAACAAGTAGCGCCACGCCTTCCCCACTTTCCTACAGCGGGCCCGCTCTCCTTGAATCTCAAAACAAATGGCGAATGGAAAAGCCCATCTGTAAGGTATCTTTTCCCTGTTCAGAATTTCAACCACCGGTTTCATGTCTCTTCTTTGGTTCAACGTGAACAGGGAGAGGTCTTGATAAATCGTTACCCGTGCTCCATTGTACTCTAGGAGAGGGTTCTGGCGCGCTTTCTGCCATAGCTGCTCCTTGCTCCCATATGTTGTGAATCTGACCACAATATCTCGCGGTTTGTTGTCTTTTGGTTTCCCCAAGGCTCTGTGGGCTCTGTCAATGCCCATCGCTCCCACATCAAAGCTTTCTCCCATCATCTGGGAGCAAATGGCACGCACCACCGCCGGGACGTCTTCCATACCTCCAGCCTCTGGGACTCCGCGAAAGAGAAGATTCTGCCTGCGCCCTCTATTCTCTATATCATCCAGATGATATTGTAACTCTTCTGCCTGCTCTGCCATTGTGGTCAGTCTCTTGTCTATTTCTTCATTTTTTTCGGCCTGCTCGTCAGCTCTTTCTTCTAGCGCCTCCACCCTGCCCCCCAGCTCTCGGAGGTCAACACTCAAGGCATCCACGTGCTCGAGAATCTCCTCTTTTGAAGCCAATATTTCAGCTCAGATCGCCTCAAAGCATTTCTTCAACTCCGATGGAATCGCTGTGGTAGAAGTGTGAACCTCTCGCTCCTCCGTGCGGGCAGGCAGCTCCGGTTCAGACGCATTCCGCGACTTCGGGGATGCAGGGTGTGTCAGGGGCTTCGCCAGCTGCCTCGTGGACAAACGCTCTCCGTCTCTTAGCGTACCTCCGCTTTTTTTACTCATTTTGGCGGAGCACCGCGAACTACCCCTCTCCGCTATGTTTACACCTAGGGGGCAATGCGATTGACCGCAGTTGGCGCTGATTTAGGGTGAGGAGGTGCGGAGCTCGAGAATCAGGCGGCCATTCCACCTCGTGATGTCACTTCCTTTCCCTTCACCTCACTTTTTAACCATGCCGGCTGTCTTCCGTCCTCCTTTTTTAATACGCGGAATATATTTGGCCTGGGCTTCCAGGATGGTGTTTTTGAACAGCATCCACGCCTGATGTAAATTTTTGACCCTCGCAGCCGCTCCTCCAAGTTTTTTTTTTTTTCACCGTTCTTCTCATTTTATCATAGTCTCCTTTTTTAAGTTAAACGCTAATGTATTTGATTTCCTATGTATATTTACTTCAAAGCTAATATCAAATCAGATCATATTATGATTACTGTTATCAAGCAGCCCCAGCACCATTACCTCCCGCACCAGATCATGCGCTCCACTAAGGACTAGGTCTAGAATTTTTCCTTCTCGTTGTCTCCTGTACCAGCTGCTCCATAAAGCAGTCCTTGATCTCATTAAGGAATTTTACCTCCCTAGCATGCCCCGAAGTTACATTTACCCAGTCTAGGCTAGATTCTGCAGTGCCTTCTAGAGTCTATCTGTTAATGCTGTGTTACAAAGTTCAAGTTTTTAAAACTAAGGGGAAAAGACTATGAAGATTAGTTGATAAAATTTGCTGTTTTATATTTTTATTTTGCCTATCACTAACCTGCAATTCCTCCTTTAAACCCCAATCGTTAAGTTCCCAAAGCACAAAGCAAAATAGTGTTCACTTACCAGAGAAATGTCCGCTTCTCTCAGATGTTCTCAGAAAGTGTTTCAAGTTGAGATAAATTCTGATGTCTCTATATGGAAATCTGTTTCCTCAGATGTCTTACAAGCCTCAACCTTGTCACCAATGTTGTTCAATCTATATATGACACCTATTTGTAAACTTCTTGCCTATCTTGGTCTGCATTACAAACTCTGTGCAAATGATTTACAGTGTTTTAAGGTTGAAAACTCTATTGAATCTTCTTTGGCCTATCTATCACATGTACAGAGATGCCAAGGGTAGCCCATCCCAATGCTGGAGATTTACCACAGTAATGCTGGCGATTGATGGCCAGTGAGTGAGGTTTTTCTCACAGGCACCAGCCATGTCTAAAACTAGTTCTTGCAGATGCACATTCCAAAAACTGACATATTCCAATCAATAAATTGAAAATCAAATTCTTTCTTCTAACTTTGTTGTCTGGTCATTTCATTTTTCTTATTGTGTTGGTCCTAGTGTTTGGTTTCTGCTTTCCTCTTTCTTCTCTTAACTGTCTTGACAGAGTCTCCTTGTCTGTTTGCACTTCTTTTCTCTCCATGTCCACCATCCATTTTCTCTCTGCATCCCTATCTATATGACCCAACATCTCCCATTTCTGTGTCCCTATTCTTGCCCTGTTCAGCATAACTGTTGTGTCCCGATGCCACCTCCCCCTCCACATGCCATTATCTCTTTCTCTTCTGTCCCTCCCCCCCCCCCCCCCCCCACCTAGGTGTCCAGCAAGTGTTCCTCTCCCCTCACTCGTGCTCTGTCTTCCCTTTGCAGAACCAGCACATATCCCTCTTCCTTCTTTCCCCGCAGGGCCTAGCACCTCTCTCCTTTCTTGTCCTTTCCCCCCACAAGTCCAGCACCTTTTTTCCTCTCCTTGCCCCCTCACTTCCTCAACTCCTCATTCTTTTCCCTACCTGACACTCCCTGTCCAGCACCTCTCTTCCTCCTTGCCCTCCCTATGATGCAGCTCCTCTCTCCCTCCTTGCCCTCCCCCCCGTGATGCAGCACCTTTCTCCCTCTTTGTCCTCTCCCTACCACATGCAATCCGGTACCTCTCCTCTTAAGTTCTTCTTGCCATGATTTGTGCAGTGCCAGCACCCTCAGCAATAGCAGGCTTCTTCAGCCAATCCCAGGGGTCTTCCTTCAGCAAGGGCAGGATGCAGCTAAAGTAAGGCCTCCAGGATTGGTTGAGTTAGCTATTGCTGAGTAGCAGGCTGCTTCAGCCAGTTCAAGGGCCTTCCTTCAGCAAGGGTGGGACGTAGCTGAATGAAGCTCCCCAGGATTGGCTGAGTTAGCTATTGCTGAGTAGCAGGCTGCTTCAGCTAATCTGAGGGACTTCAGCAAGGGAGAGAAGCAGCTGAAGAAAGGCCCTCGAGATTGGCTGAAGCAGCCTGCTCTTGCTGAAGGTTCCAGCACTGCAAGAAGAACTTAAGAGAGGAGGAGAGGACGGTATCGGATTTCTGGTGATGGGGGTAAGATGCCAATGCATGAGATCGGGCTCCTTAAGTGTCTGAGCTGGAGAATAGGCCAGATTGCGTGTGTCACATGCTGAATGCGTGTGGCTTGGCTTGTCTACATATAATAAAATTGATTCAAAACTGGATTACAGCCAATGGGCTTCAATTGAATATTGGAAAAACACAGGTTTTGTTTTTGCCAAGGATGGGATGGACAAATTGTCCTTTAAATTTTCAGGTAGATGGTTGTACTATTCTGATTTTGAAAGAAATCTTGTATCTTGGGGTATGTTTGGATACCACATTGTCTTGAAGAGTCATTTTGGATATGTAATTAGGACTGTATTTGTTTTTGTTTTCAAATTAAGATTACTGTTTAGATTACGGGATTTACTCTTTTGCAGACAATTTTGCAAGCTATTAGTTTTCCACATTTTGATTAGTGTAATGCTTTATTGGGTTCCCAGGCTATATGCTACAAGCATTGCAGGTTGCTCAAAATTCAGTAGCATGATTGTTAACAGGAAAATCTAATAATGAACATTGGCATCTTTGCACTGGCTGCCAATTGTTTATAGGATTGTATTCAAGGTTCTATCATTGACTTTTAAAGCACTGAATAATGCAGTTCCAGCTCTGCTTTCTTCTACTCTTAAAATTTATAAACTTACACGTTCTTTAAGGTCAAGAATAAGCATTTAGTGGATGTCTCAAGCTTTTGATTGGTGAGATTGTTAGGCCTTTGTGCAGGACCTGAATTATGGAATAGGTTACTATCTGAAATGTGTAAAATAGAAACATTACTTTCTTTTAGAAAACAGTTAAAAACATTTTTCTCCGAGGACAAGCAGGCTGCTTGTTCTCACTGATGGGTGACGTCCACGGCAGCCCCTCCAATCGGAACACTTTACTAGCAAAGGCCTTTGCTAGCCCTCGCGCGCCGATGCGCACCGCGCATGCGCGGCCGTCTTCCCGCCCGAACCGGCTCGTGTTCGTCAGTCTTCTTTTCTCCGCGCTCGGGACGGTCGTGTTTTGCACCGTTTCGCGCCCCTCAAGTTGACCCTCGCGCGTCTTTGCGTTCTTTCGCTAAAAAAAAAAAATAGAGAAAAAGACCTTTACGGTCTTTACCCCTTTCCCGTGTTTCCAGCTTTTGCCCCGCGTAAGTTTCCTTTCGCTTTCGGGGTAGGCCTTTTTGAGGCCTCGATTCGGGTTTTTTCTCTCCCTATTTTTGGTGCCTTTTTTGTCATTGCGAGTTTTGATTTCGCCGGCGTGATTTTTCCGCCCATGTCATCGAAGTCTCCCAGCGGCTTCAAGAAGTGCACCCAGTGCGCCCGGGTAATCTCGCTCACTGATAGGCGCGCGTCGTGTCTTCAGTGTCTGGGGGCTGGGCACCGCCCGCAGGCCTGTAGTCTTTGCGCCCTTTTACAGAAAAGGACTCAGGTAGCGAGATTGGCCCAGTGGAACGTCTTATTCTCGGGCTCTTCGTTGGCAACAGCACCGGGGGCATCGAGTGCATCGGCGTCGACAGCTCCAAGACCTTCGATCTCGGCATCGACTGCATCGAGGCATCGACCCTCTGCATCGTCGGTACCGAGACATCAGAAGGCTGCGTCGGCGTCGGTGGTACCAGGACCTCCACTAGTGCTGATGTCGTCGGATGGTGGTGCTTCGACTGGAGTGCAGGTGAGGGCTGTCCATTCCCCTGCTGGTGGCGGTGAGTCTTCGGGTGGGTCTCCCCCTACCCTGAGGGCTCCTGCGGTACAGCCCCCCCGAGACCGACCTTCTTCGGCCTCGGCCCCAAGGAAGCGACGGCTGGATTCTACGTCCTCCTCGTCGGTACCGGGAAGCTCCGGTGACATGCTTCGTTTGAAAAAATCAAAGAAGAATCGACACCGGTCTCCTTCCCGCATCGGTACCGAGAGCTCTGGGTCGCCGAGGGAGTCGGCACCCAGTAGGCATCGGCACCGGGAGGACCGCTCACCCTCTGTTCAGGAGGTGTCGATGCGCTCCACCTTGGACAGCCCGGAACAGCCTCCACGCCCGGAACAGACTCTGACTTCGACGCCTGTATCGGCTTCCATGTCTTTCTCCACAGCCGCCCTGCACGAGAGTCTCCGGGCCGTTCTCCCAGAGATCCTGGGAGAGCTGTTGTGCCCTTCCCCTCCGGTACCAGGGGTGCTTGTGCCACCGGTACCGTCGAGTGAGGCGCTGGCTGGCCCCTTGCCCGGGGTGAGGTCTCCGACATCGGTGCCGCTTGCGGTACCGACTGCGGTCGCCTCCCAGGAAGGCTCCCCGACGACGTCGGCGGAGGGAGCTTCGCCGGTGCTGGCGAGGGAGTCTACCTCTCGACGCTCCCACCGTGGCCGTGTTTCCACAGAGTCGAGTCGGGCACGGCTTCAGACACAGGTTCATGAACTTGTGTCTGATACCAATGGTGAGGCCTCGTGGGAGGAGGAGGAGGAGGACATCAGATATTTCTCTGATGAGGAGTCTGATGGCCTTCCTTCTGATCCCACTCCCTCCCCTGAAAGGCAGCTTTCTCCTCCCGAGAGTCTGTGTTTTGCGGCCTTTGTCCGGGAGATGTCTACGGCCATACCCTTCCCGGTGGTTGTGGAGGACGAGCCCAGGGCTGAAATGTTTGAGCTCCTGGACTATCATTCTCCACCTAAGGAAGCGTCCACAGTACCCATGCATCATGTCCTTAAAAAGACATTGCTGGCGAACTGGACCAAGCCTCTAACTAATCCCCACATTCCCAAGAAGATCGAGTCCCAGTACCGGATCCATGGGGACCCAGAGCTGATGCGCACTCAGTTGCCTCATGACTCTGGTGTGGTGGATCTGGCCCTAAAGAAGGCTAAGAGTTCTAGGGAGCATGCTTCAGCGCCCCCGGGCAAGGACTCTAGAACCTTAGACTCCTTTGGGAGGAAGGCCTACCATTCTTCTATGCTCGTGGCCAAAATCCAGTCTTACCAGCTCTACACGAGCATACACATGCGGAACAATGTACGGCAGTTGGCGGGCTTGGTGGGCAAGCTCCCTCCTGAGCAAGCCAAGTCATTTCAGGAGGTGGTCAGGCAGCTGAAGGCGTGCAGAAATTTCCTGGCCAGAGGGGTATATGATACCTTTGATGTCGCGTCCAGGGCCGCTGCTCAAGGTGTGGTGATGCGCAGATTCTCATAGCTGCGTGCCTCCGACCTGGAGAATAGGATCCAGCAGCGGATTGCGGACTCCCCTTGCCGAGCGGACAATATTTTTGGAGAAAAAGTTGAACAGGTGGTAGAGCAGCTCCACCAGCGGGATACCGCTTTTGACAAGTTCTCCCGCCGGCAGCCTTCAGCATCTACCTCTTCAGGTAGACGTTTTTATGGGGGAAGGAAGACTGTTCCCTTCTCTTCCGGTAAGCGTAGGTACAATCCTCCTTCTCGACAGCCTGCAGCTTAGGCTAAGCCCCAGCGCGCTCGCTCTCGTCAGCAGCGTGCGCCTCAGCAACGCCCCTCGGCTCCCCAGCAAAAGCAAGGGGCGAGCTTTTGACTGGCTCCAGCAGAGCATAGCCGGCATCAACGTGTCAGTGCCGGACGATCTGCCAGTCGGGGGGAGGTTGAAACTTTTTCACCAAAGGTGGCCTCTCATAACCTCCGACCAGTGGGTTCTCCAAATAGTCCGGCAAGGATACACCCTCAATTTGGTTTCCAAACCTCCAAATTGCCCACCGGGAGCTCAATCCTACAGCTTCCAGCACAAGCAGGTACTTGCAGATGAACTCTCCGCCCTTCTCAGCGCCAATGCGGTTGAGCCCGTGCCATCCGGGCAAGAAGGGCTGGGATTCTATTCCAGGTACTTCCTTGTGGAAAAGAAAACAGGGGGGATGCGTCCCATCCTAGACCTAAGGGCCTGAACAAATATCTGGTCAAGGAAAAGTTCAGGATGCTTTCCCTGGGCACCCTTCTTCCCATGATTCAGGAAAACGACTGGCTATGCTCTCTGGACTTGAAGGACGCCTACACGCACATCCTGATACTGCCAGCTCACAGACAGTATCTGCGATTTCAGCTGGGCACACGTCACTTCCAGTACTGTGTGCTACCCTTTGGGCTCGCCTCTGCGCCCAGAGTGTTCACGAAGTGCTTGGCTGTAGTAGCAGCGGCGCTTCGCAGGCTGGGAGTGCACGTGTTCCCCTATCTTGACGATTGGCTGGTGAAGAACACATCCGAGGCAGGAGCTCTACAATCCATGCAGATGACTATTCGCCTCCTGGAGCTACTGGGGTTTGTGATAAATTATCCAAAGTCCCATCTTCTCCCAGTACAGAGACTCGAATTCATAGGAGCTCTGCTGGATTCTCGGACGGCTCGTGCCTATCTCCCAGAGACGAGAGCCAACAACTTGTTGTCCCTCGTCTCGCGGGTGCGAGCGTCCCAGCAGATCACAGCTCGGCAGATGTTGAGATTGCTGGGCCACATGGCCTCCACAGTTCATGTGACTCCCATGGCCCGCCTTCACATGCGATCTGCTCAATGGACCCTAGCTTCCCAGTGGTTTCAGCCTGCTGGGGAGCTAGAAGACGTGATCCACCTGTCCACGAGTTTTCTCCAATCCCTGTATTGGTGGACGATTTGGTCCAATTTGACTCTGGGACGTCCTTTCCAAATTCCTCAGCTACAAAAAGTGCTGACTACGGATGCGTCTGTCCTGGGGTGGGGAGCTCATGTCGATGGGCTTCACACCCAGGGAAGCTGGTCCCTCCAGGAACGCGATCTGCAGATCAATCTCCTGGAGTTACGAGCGGTCTGGAACGCTCTGAAGGCTTTCAGAGATCGGTTGTCCCACCAAATTTCATCATAACAGAGTAGTCCTCCGCACTCATCCTAAGTTCTTGCCAAAGGTTGTGTCGGAGTTCCATCTGAACCAGTCAATTGTCTTGCCAACATTCTTTCCCCGTCCTCATTCCTGCCCTGCTGAACGTCAGCTGCACACATTGGACTGCAAAAGAGCATTGGCCTTCTATCTGGAGCGGTCAAGCCCATTCAGACAGTCCGCCCAAATGTTTGTTTCTTTTGATCCCGACAGAAGGGGAGTGTCTGTCGGGAAACGCACCATTTCAAATTGGCTAGCAGATTGCATATCCTTCACTTACGCCCAAGCTGGGCTAACTCGAGGGTCATGTCTCGGCTCATAGTGTTAGAGCCATGGCAGCGTCGGTGGCCCACTTGAAGTCAGCCACTATTGAAGAGATTTGCAAGGCTGCGACGTGGTCATCTGTCCACACATTCACATCTCATTACTGCCTTCAGCAGGATACCCGACGCGACAGTCGGTTCGGGCAGTCGGTGCTGCAGAATCTATTTGGGTTCTAGAATCCAACTCCACCCCCCTAGGCCCATGTTTGTTCTGTTCCAGGCTGCACTCTCAGTTAGTTCTTTCTGTTTTCAGGTCAATCTATGTTATGTCCTCGCCATTGCGAGGCCCAATTACTACTACTACTACTTAACATTTCTAGAGCGCTACTAGGGTTACTCAGCGCTGTACAATTTAACAAAGAGAGACAGTCCCTGCTCAAAGAGCTTACAATCTAATAGACAAGTGAACGGTCGGTCCGATAGGGGCAGTCAAATTGGGGCAGTCTGGATTCACTGAACAGTAAGGGTTAGGTGCCGAACGCAGCATTGAAGAGGTGGGCTTTAAGCAAAGACTTGAAGACGGGCAGAGAGGGGGCTTGGCGTAAGGGCTCAGGAAGGTTGTTCCAAGCATAGGGTGAGGCGAGGCAGAATGAGCGGAGCCTGGAGTTGGCGGTAGTGGAGAAGGGTACTGAGAGGAGGGATTTATCCTGTGAACGGAGGTTACGGGCGGGAACGTAAGGGGAGATGAGGGTAGAAAGATAGTGATAATTGATAGAAAGATAGCCAATTGGCCCTGTTTGTTGTTTTGAGTGAGCCTGGGGGTAGGAATACCCCATCAGTGAGTACAAGCAGCCTGCTTGTCCTCAGAGAAAGTGAGGTTACTTACCTGTAGCAGGTATTCTACGAGGACAGCAGGCTGATTGTTCTCACCAACCCGCCCACCTCCCCTTTGGAGTTGTCTCTTCCCTTGTCTTGCTTTGTAAGTTGACTGAAGGGCACGTTCGCGAGACGGGCGGGGAGACGGTCGCGCATGTGCGGTGCGCGCACTCGTGTGCACGAGGGCTCTAGCAAGTTTTGTTGCTAGGAAGATTTGCAGACCTGGGGCTGCCGTCGGGCGTCAACCCATCAGTGAGAACAATCAGCCTACTTTCCTCGGAGAATACTTGCTACAGGTAAGTAACCTCGCTTTCCCGGCACCCCACCTCTATCCCTTTAATATTGGGGTCCTGATGTATTTTTGCAGCTAAAGGTTCCAGAGCAAGGACAAAAAGGAGTGGGGATAGGGGCACCCCTGTCGCATCCCGCAGCCAAAATGGATAGTCTCCATCAAGGTATCATTAACAAGAATTTGAGTTGTAGGATTCCTGTAAAGTACCCGTACCCAATTCTGAAAATGCTCCGTAATGCCATAACGCTGTAACACAGAGAAAAGATATTCCCATACCACCTTGTTGAATGCCTTTTCAGCATTCAGACTGGCCAGGATTGTGTCCCCTGGCGTCCGCCTACCCTAATATATATATATATATATATAGGTGCTTTTATATCAGATAATCACACAGAAAAGCAATTATTCTGGACTCATTTTCTCAGAGATATGACAGTACCTAATTGGCCCTTCGGTTACCTAGCTGTACCAATGGAAGGAACAATGCCACAGATGGAATATATTATTATTTATTATGGATAGAAAAATAATAGTTATCTATGGCAAATGTAAAGCCAGATTACAAAAATAGCTTGTACCAAAAATACATTATCATCAAAATACATACAAAGATATATGATTATCCAAAAGGACTATCTAAATGAGTGATCACACACTAATCACAAAACTGATATCCTGCTGATTATGAAAACATACACCACTAATCTGACTTGTGCAAAACACTTAGCAGCTAATGATTCACTGACCACCAATCCTGACAACCAATCTATCATAGGTAAAACCGTGGACTAACTATGCCCTGACTTGTAGGTAGTATATTCAGTTATCTCACCTTGCCGTCTGGCAGACTTCCAATGGTAAAGAAACAGATTCCTCCTCTGAGACTCAAGCTGATGCCCCCAGTGAGTCTCTCAGTCCAGGAATAAAGTCCAAGGTCTGTATTCTGGATACAGATGGCACTGTCTTTCGGGGAGGCCGTGTATTGTAGCGGAGTTAACCTTGTTAGTTACCAGGTATGCAGTTCACTGGTGTAGGAAATCAGTCTCTCTCTCTCTCTCTCTCAGAGCATCCTATCCTCCAATGTCTTCTGGTCTTCCCCTTCTCTTCTTCTTCCATCCAACCTTGACATCTTTCTGATCACATGATACCTATGGACCAATCACAACTGGCGTAATAATGTCCAGCCAAATTCATGGTCACGAAGAGAGGCTTTGTAATTAGCAAAGAAACTGTTATCAGATGGAATGCAAACCTCCCTGCCGGATCACGTACTCCTGAAAGCATCTGTCTCTCTCTCATCTGTTCTTCCCAGGAGATAACTGGGCTAATTTGCAACAAACAATACTGTGTCCTTGGATGACGTCATCTTGGTATGCCCAGCAGTAATTTTCCTTTTGTAGAAAAGCTGGTTTGTGATGGTTACAGATGTATTCAGGCCACAGGCTGTAGAATCCATATTGTTATAAAAGAATGGTTCAGGCTTGTATAGTCCCCAGACCAGCAAAAGTGAGATGACAGGTAAATACTCCTACAGATCCCCCCCTCCCCACTTGGAGATGGAAATTGCTGCAAAGGAGTAAATGCCATCTCCAACCTATCTAACAATACAACTAGACAGGTTAAACCAGGACTCTTGGTCAAGACTATAGAGAAGCATAAAACCTTAAATATCAGCAACTCAGAACTAACACTCTTTAAAATGAAAACTAGGAGCAAATACTTCATGCAATCATATAACAATGTTCAAAAGTAAATTCAAAAATGCTAATACAGGAAATTACTAAATACTAGAACAAATAATATGGTGTTAGTACATAAAACTATAATCAGAATCAAATCATATAATATGTAATGCATGGCAAAAGCATCAGGAAAAATTAGTACAGAACTTGATAATGAAAACAAGATGCTGCCTAGTGGAGAATTACTCATGGGTGGACTCCACAAAATCTTGCAATCTCATGGTCACAGGAGTAGAACTCTTGCAAATGATGCGGTGCAGAGCGAGAACTTCCCACGCCAAAAGAGCGGTAAACAGGGACGTGATGGTCCACGATATGGTGAAAAGTGGGATGACAACATGGGTGGTAAAGTCGACAATGGGAACATCAGATGAGGAATGTTGTTTGTAATCAGCAACTTGAAGTGAATCGTGTTTGACAGCCAGTTTAATTGTGTTAGAGTCTTTAAACTGTAAGAATGGCATAATGTGCACAGCAAAGTCAATAGGATGGCCATGAAACACATCTAGAACTTCAATGTCAGTAACAACTGGATCTGTATTGAGATAAAACAGAGAAACTCCTCCCTCAGGGGTAGATGCACTAAGGTCCTCGGAAGAGCCCTTCCCTTAACCAATTCCATAGCGAATCGGTAGGGAACGGCCATGTGTCAAGGAAATGGAATGCAAATGAGCTGCTCGTTGTAGCTCACTTGCATTCTCTATTCCCTCGGAAGCCAGTCGGCCGGTAGAGCCTTTATGGACTTCCTTCACTCAAAAAAAAAAAAAAAAACTCGTCCCCATAATCGTTGCAGACTTTCACATGCCAAGGAAAAAAAAACAACAAAAAATAAAGGACGTCCCTGACCAGCAGGAAACTTGTCAGCAGCCTGAAACCTCAGAAGAGAAAGAGTGCTGAAAACAGCCCCAGTTAATTTAAGTGCTACTGCTCTTCGCTTGTGTAACATTTCCGTTATTTACTGCTTTGCATATTAAAGGTAGGCTTACATCAGGCAATTACGAAGGACTTCTCTGAAGAAAAAAAACATCCAAGTGCTCCTCAGGGACTTTAACAGGAGCTGGACGTCTTCCTGCAGCTTTTGTGATGGGTGTCCTTCTTGGACATGTTTTTCTTACCTGCAATTAGGAAGGACTTCTCTGAAGACAAAAAAAAAAAGGACGTCCCTATTTTTCTTACCTGCCTGAACTGACCACAACCACAGTTCTCTCAACAGTCCCCTCCAAGGTTGTTTTCAGCTTGTGTCCCCCCGCCCCCCCACACAGGATCGGGATGTGCGAGGACGTCCAAATCAAAACTTTTTGGATGTCCCTCCCTCCAGGTCTCTCTCAGCCAATCCCAGCGCATTCAGCTGATATTGGTAACAGCTAAACACGCTATGTTTGGCTGAGAGAGACCTGGAGGGAGGGACATCCAAAATGTTTTGATTTGGACGTCCTTGCACATTCCGATCTTGTGGGGAGGGGGGGGGGCACAAGCGGAAAACAACCTTGGAGGGGACTGTTGAGAGAACTGTGGTTGTGGTCAGTTTAGGCAGGTAAGAAAAACAGGGACATCCTTTTTTTTTTCTTCAGAGAAGTGCTTCCTAATTGCAGGTAAGAAAAACACATCCAAGAAGGATGCCCATCACAAAAGCTGCAGGAAGACGTCCAGCTCGTGTTAGATGTCCCTGACGAGAACTTGGATGTTTTTTTTTTCTTCCGATTCCCTCGCAGCACCACCCTGTGTGGGGACAGCAGAATCCAAGGCACACAAACTCTCCAAACTACCCAGATTTCCAGTGGACAAGACAAATAAGCAGCGCAGGAAGAAAGAGCATCCTCATAGCCCCGTCTGATCGCTGCTTGCCGTGAGTGTTTTGGAGAGAGAAGGCAGAGTAGTAGCCCTTCACTTAAGCTGCAAACGTCCAATTCCTTGTCATCAAGCAGATGCAGCCATTACAGATGGGTTGTGTCCATCAACCAGCAGAGGGAGATAGAGAGCACACTTTTTTCAGTGCCTCATACCAGCTTGCTCCACTGCCTCTCCTTCAGTATTTCTCTATCTCCCCTAGCAGAGTGGTTGTAGCATCTTCGAGCTCCATCAAAAATCTGCCTGGAGGTGGCTCCTGGCTTGCCAGTTGTTAGCAGGGGTGTTGGAGGCTATAGCAGCTTCACTTTAAAGGCACATAGGTTCGCCCTTTCCCTGCCTTACCCATACCTCCGTGGATATGGACACATTGCTTAGCTTTCCCTGTCCTTCCCCACCAACAGTGGATGCAGGCACATAGGTTCGCCCTTTCCCTGCCTTTCCCACTCACCTGAGCCTCCGGAGTTCTATTTACCTCTGCTTTCCTCACAGCGTTAAAAAAAAAAAAAAAAGGAACAGAGGTTTTTCATTGCCTTTTTCTGTGGGACCGGAGGTGTGATACTCGGTCCAGTGAGGTAAGAGTGTTTTCTGACTCCTCCGGGGTGGGCCCACGATCGGGGCGATTTTGGCGTGAACCGCCATTTTGAATTTTACCGCCGTTTTCGGCGATGGCTGCAGAGAATGTAAAGTACTGTTCCAAGTGTGGCAAGCGCAGATCAGCAGCGGGGCTCTGTAAATCGTGCTGTACAGACGTTAGAGCCGGCCCGAGCATGGCGATGATTCTTCGCGCTCTGAGCTGGCAGCGGGCGCCATTTTGAATTTACCACATGGCGCGACCTCCGCTGAGACGGAGAGTCCTGAGCCCTGGGGGAGGCCTCGGAGTGAGGCTGATATGAGAGCTACTAACCTCGGCAGAGATCCGGGCGCCCAGGGTGAGTTTTTCTCCCCTGATTTTGTCTTATTAATGCATAAAGCATACATGCTTAAAAGAGCTCTTCCACAAAGCCCTGCAGGGGCCTCTTCTAATGCCCCCCCGGTGGATTCTAGCCTGGGTATGCCCTCTGAGGCGTTATTCCCTGATAATTGGCAGAATATGGAGCGCAGAAGGGCTCTTTCCCCTTCATAGAGTGCTGCACCTCCATTTCCTCCCCCCCATGGTCGGGCTGTGAGGATTCAGAGGACTCTGGCAGGCCTTCATGGTCTGAGGAGCCAGAGTCTGGTGCAGAAGTGACTCAGGATCTAGACGATCCCTCCGCGGTGAGGATTTTCCACCGTGATGAGCTGCCAGCGCTTATTTCTGATACCCTGCAGGCTCTCTCTATTGAGGACCCTGACAGTGGCTCAGCCTCCTCTGTGAATCCTAGGATGGCTAGTACCAAAAAGTCTGCTCGAGCCTTTCCTTTGCATGACTCCATCCAAGAGCTTATTTCGACTCAATGGGCTGACCCCGAGGGGCCGTTGAAAGTTTCCAGGGCTATGGGGCAATTATACCCTCTGAGTGAGGAGCATATAGCTCGCTTTGCTATGCCTAAAGTGGATGCCCTAGTCACAGCTGTGACAAAGAGAACTACCCTCCCTGTTGAAGGAGGTGTTGCCCTGAAGGATATTCAAGACCGTAGACTGGAATCAGCACTTAAACGGTCATTTGAACTTGCAGGTCTCACTATTCGGGCGTCTGAATGCAGTTGTTATGATGCTAGAGCCTGCCTGGCTTGGTTGCAACAGGCAGTGGAACAGCCCGGTGATGGAGCGGAGCCCTTTTCAGATGTGGCTCCGCGGATGGAGTCGGCCTTGTCCTTTCTTGCTGACGCCCTTTATGATATTGTCAGAGCTTCGGCTAAACACATGGCAGTAGCAGTGGCGGCTCGCCGTCTTCTTTGGATACGGCATTGGGCGGCGGACATGGCCTCTAAGCAAAGGCTGGTGAAGTTGCCCTTTCAAGGCCTTCTCCTGTTTGGTGAGGAATTGGAGAAAATTGTGAAGGGCCTGGGTGAGGCTAAACCCCAGCGTTTGCCCGAAGATAGGCCTCGGCTTTCCTCTAAGGGTGCGGCGGTCCACTCCTCTTACAGACCTCGCTTCCATGAAGCTCGAAGGTACCGCCCAGGGCGTTCTGCTGGGTTCACTTCTCGTACCCGTTTTCAGCAGAGGAACTCCTTTCGCTCGGACAAACGTTCCGCAGCCTCTGGCTCAAGGCCTGGAGTTCAGGGGCGACCCTCTCAATGATGGTGCGCCGGCCCTCTCCTCGAGTCCTGTCATCGGAGGACGTCTTTGCCGAGGAGTGGGCCAACATTTTCTCAGATCAGTGGGTCTTGGACCTGATCAGAGACGGTTACAGAATAGAATTCCATGCCCCAGTAAGAGACGTGTTTCTGGAGTCCCGATGCGGTTCTGCCGCCAAACGGGCGGCGGTAGAGGAGACTTTGCAAGGTCTGATTCAGATAGGGGCCGTGTCCCCGGTACCTCACGCCGAACACGGCTGCGGCCGCTACTCCATCTACTTTGTGGTGCCGTGAAAAGGAGGGTCTTTTCGCCCTATTCTGGACTTAAAAGAATTAAACAAATTTCTGAGAGTGCGGCATTTTCACATGGAAACCCTGCGCTCCGTCATTGCTGCGGTACAGCCAGGAGAGTTTCTCACGTCTCTGGACCTGAAAGAAGCTTACTTGCACATTCCAATTTGGCCCCCGCACCAGAAGTTTCTGAGGTTTGCGGTGATGGGAAAGCATTTCCAGTACCGGGCCTTGCCTTTTGGCCTCGCCACAGCTCCCCGCACCTTTTCGAAGGTTATGGTGGTAGTAGCTGCCTTTCTAAGGCAAGAGCGTATTCGGGTTCACCCGTACCTGGACGACTGGCTCATTCAAGCAAACTCTGCTGCAGCCAGAGTGGTCTCAGTACTTCAATCTCTGGGCTGGGTCGTCAATTTGGCCAAAAGTCACCTGACCCCCTCGCAGTCTCTAGATTATTTGGGGGCCAGGTTCGACACAGCCTCGGGGTACGTGTACCTACCCGAGCAAAGGCGGTGCAAGCTTCAGAATCAGGTCTGTCTGCTCCTGAGGATGCCCCGCTCGCGAGCTTGGGACATTGTCCAGCTGCTTGGATTGATGACGGCCACCATGGAACTGGTGCCCTGGGCGAGAGCGCACCTGAGACCTCTACAGTATGCTCTACTCCAAAGATGGTCTCCAGTACCTCAGGATTATCAATGCAGACTCTCTTGGCTCCCTGCGGCCCGACTCAGCATGGAGTGGTGGCTCTCAGACAGCATGCTGCGGCGAGGAATGCCGCTGGCGCTCCCCGATTGGTGCCTAGTGGAGACAGATGCCAGCCTGAAAGGCTGGGGTGCACATTGCAAGGGGAAGCATGCCCAGGGTCTATGGACACCCGAGGAGTCGGAGTGGTCCATCAACCACCTAGAGTTGAAAGCGGTGTTTCAGGCGCTTCTGGCCTTTCAAGTGACCCTGGAAGGATGGCTGTCAGAGTGATGTCGGACAACACGACAGCAGTGGCCTACATAAATCGACAAGGCGGCACTCAGTGCAGAGCTCTAGCCATGCAGGCCGAACAAATTTGCCACTGGGCCGAGCTGCATCTACAGTTTCTGTCGGCAGCTCACATTGCAGTTCAGAGCAACGTGCAAGCTGATTATCTAAGCAGGCATCAGATCGATCCAGCGGAGTGGGAACTTGCAGACGAAGTATTCCTGCAGATATGTGCCAAGTGGGGCAAGCCCGTGATGGATCTAATGGCGACAAGCACCAATGCCAAAGTCCCGTGCTTCTTCAGTAGACGGAGAGATCCTCGCTCGGCGGGGTTGGATGCCTTGGCTCAACCCTGGCCTCTGGGCCTACTGTATGTGTTCCCTCCGTGGCCCTTGATAGGGCGAGTGCTCCTTCGGATTCGGCTGCATCCAGGAGAAGTTCTTGTCGCCCCGGATTGGCCCAGGAGGCCTTGGTATGCGGACCTCCGACAGATGCTCGTAGAGGATCCCCTTCAGTTACCTCTGGTTCCCAACCTGTTGTCACAGGGTCCTGTGACCATGGAGGATGCCGGCCGATTTGGTCTTATGGCCTGGCGATTGAGAGGGCGCAATTGAGAGACAAAGGCTATTCCAATAAAGTAATTACCACTCTCCTGCAAGCCCGCAAGCATTCCACTTCCATGGCTTATGCCAGGATTTGGCGCCAGTTTGAAGTCTGGTGTGCTTCTAAAGAGCTCACACCCCTGCGGGCTCCTGTCTCACCGATTCTGGCCTCTTTGCAGGATGGTGTACAAAAAGGCTTGGCCTATAATTCCCTGCAGGTACAAGTGGCAGTGTTGGCCTCCCTGCGTGACAAGGTTGAAGACGTGTCTTTAGCTGCTCATCCAGATGTGGCACGGTTTCTTAGAGGGGTGCTTCGGCTGTGTCCTCCCGTGCGTGCACCTTGTCCAGCGTGGAACCTGGGGCTAGTGCTGAAGGCCGTCTTTTTAGTGGCCATTACTTCGGCGAGACGGGTGTCAGAGCTCCAGGCGCTGTCCTGTAGAGACCCTTTTCTGCAGTTTTCGGAGTCCGGGGTCACGGTTCGGACCGTGCCTTCCTTCTTGCCTAAGGTGGTTTCAGCGTTTCACCTAAACCAACCTATTTTCTTGCCCTTCTTTGTAGAGGAGGAGTTTCCAGACTCTTTTGGGCAATTGCACCTTTTGGACGTGCGCAGGACTCTGCTGCAGTATCTGCGAGTTACTAACTCTTTCAGGACCTCTGATCATCTGTTTGTTTTGCTATCGGGGCCTCGCAGAGGGTCTCCAGCGTCTAAAGCCACTATTGCCCGCTGGCTTAAAGAATCTATCTTTTCAGCTTATTTGCTTGCCGGCCGGCCTCCGCCTGATGCCTTTAAGGCGCATTCCACTAGAGGAATTTCCTCTTCTTGGGCTGAAACTGGAGCACTCTCTCTTCAAGAGATTTGTAGTGCAGCAACATGGGCTCCTAAGCTCTCTTTTGCCCGACATTACAGGCTGGATGTGGCTGCCAGGAGGGACGCACATTTTGGAGCGCAAGTGCTGGCGCGTGGTGTGGCTTGTTCCCGCCCTATCTAGGGATTGCTTTGATACATCCCATCTGTAATGGCTGCATCTGCTTGATGACAAGGAAGGGAAAATTAGGTTCTTACCGTGATAATTTTCTTTCCTTTAGTCATAGCAGATGCAGCCATGATCCCTCCCTGTCTGATTGCTATCTGCTGTAAATCTATTTCAGGTTCTGTTCATGTTTCCTGGAGATTCCGTCCTTGGGAGAAAGTCGGAAAACAGTCTTCAGGATTCTTGTTCAATTAAAGGAGGATGAGTTAATTCCCTCCAGTTTCATGTTTTGGAGGATGAGTTTATTCCCTCCGGGAGGATGAGTTTATTCCCTCCAGTTATGTCTCAGTGGAGGATGAGTTTATGCCCTCCGGGAGGATGTTTCATTCCCTCCATTCTGAGTTAATGCCCTTTGTTGTAGGGCCATCGTTCGCTGTGAGGAAAGCTCATGTTATTTCCATTGCGGTTTTCCATACTGCTTTGGAAGCTTCAAATACTGAAGGAGAGGCAGTGGAGCAAGCTGGTATGAGGCACTGAAAAAAGTGTGCTCTCTATCTCCCTCTGCTGGTTGATGGACACAACCCATCTGTAATGGCTGCATCTGCTTTGACTAAAGGAAATAAAATTATCACGGTAAGAACCTAATTTTCCCATGCTCGTCAGGGACGTCCTTTTTTGTTTTTGAGTGAAGGACGTCTATGTTAGACACTTTAGAAGGACGTCCCTGACAAGCACTTTTTTTCCTACCGATTCCCTCACAGCAGCCCCAACAAGAGTTGCAGACCTCCCGTTAGGGTTTCCACGGTAAGGGAATCGGAAAATGGTACTGCATCTCATTACAATATGATTTATACACATTATAATACTAATTTGCTCATCTGCATTCCGTTTTTGTTAGCTGCTACCGTGATAGGAAAATGCCCTTTAGTGCATGTCCTGGTTTACCTCTTGCACGTTAAATTGGCTAGAACCAGTTTAAAACCCAAGTTAATGGCTTGTTAAGTTTAGTGCATCTAGCCCTCAGTAACAACAGATTTCTTGGGAACAGCTATCAAACAGACGTTGCAAGGGAGAGAAAAACGATTAATAACATCATGTTTATGGAAAGTGACAGTGATTTCAGTACGGGGTGTACATAGTATTGACAATAGCCACAGTAGTATCTGAAAAATTATCATACTTAGTCATGGTAACCTTACATTTCTCTTGAACATTCTCAGTGAACAACCCACAAAGAGCTGCAGTAGTGTCTTTCAAAAAGGGTTTTCCAGGTGATAACCAATGAATATCCTTGTTTTTTTTTTGTATTTTTACAAAGTTCTAAATTAGGGACCAGATAAATTTGAGGATCATCCTGTTGGTAAGCAACATACTCGGGAGTCTTAACATGAAGGTACAAATTGTCATGCCAAGTACCCACGTTTAAAACTGAAGCTGGTACACATTCTCAGGCAAAATAAAAGGCAAATTCAGGACAAAGGCAATTTCCATGTGCCCTAGATCCACAAATAATGGAATGGCAGTACCTAGATGAAAAGCAATCTGAATCTGAAAGGGTTCAATTAGTATATAGGTAACTTAACAAAAGCATCACAGATGACATCAGAGGAGACCAAATAAGTAGGTATATGACCTTGCATAAGATTACTGACAGTAGTATCCAATTTCCTAAATAAATCCTGAATATGGTCTTTCACAGGTTGTACAAAAATACGGTCTTCATTCATGACACCTTTAATTACAAACAAGTCAGCTCAGCAGTATTGACATGAGTTTTGTAAGAATGCAAGTTGACAAGGGTAATTGTATCTGCAATGGTTTTACCTTGGGCAAGAAGTTGGTTCTGTTGGGAATGCGTCTTAATACTTTTTCAAGTCTGCTTCAAAAGCTTTTACAGTAGCTTGCAGCTGGCGTACAGAGACTGCATTGGCAAGTAGACATGGATGATCCAAAAAGTGACCCAAGGACAGAAAAAATAATACCACCAACAGCAAGACTTATAAAATATTTAGATCTAGAATTCTGGGATTGTAAGGGTTGAACCATCACTTTCTCTAGCTGACTCAAAATGCTCTTAACTTGAGTAGTGCCATAATGCATATAGTGGGACAACTGGGTTTGAGGGGACCTATTAAGAATATTCTGATTAAAGTGCTTCATAAGGACTTACATTGGGTCAAGGGAAACAAAAACTTTCTGAGTAACAATCTGAGATTTGGTGATCAGGAAGCCAGGTTTATCTTGTAGGACAACTCCAGACATGGGACCAGGTTCAATCATCTTAGCCTCAGATCCGATCAAAGAGATCAGGAACACCGTCATCAAGGTTTGTTTCTGCATCTTATAAACAGAAATAGAACAGACTATGCTGTTGTGGGGTTAGTACAGTTCGTATCAGCAATGCACGCATCTGGGGCAAAATGACTGGGATGACATGGTTTCAACTGATTGATGTGGACCCATTTAAGGACATCTTCATCTTGAGAATTTTTCTTGAGGCAAATTTGGTAAGCCACAGGTGAAGCTTTTTCCATTATAGGGAATGGACCATGCCAATTTGGTATTCTTTGGAGGTAGTCCCTTGATCATAGTAGGCTTTTCTTCCTCTAGTTATACTTTCCAAGTTCTTTTGGGCAAAGGCAAACACACTTTGCAAATGTTGGCGCAAATGGGTGACATACTCATGAGAGGTAGCAGTTCACATCACTAGTCCTCTATACAGCAAATGAATTGGTAACATCATCTCCTGTCGTCATCTCAAAGGGTGACACTCCTGTAGAATGGTGGGGTTTGGCTCGAATAGCCATGAGGACCAACAGTAACTTCATGTCCCAATCCTTACCCAAAGATGACACATACTTCTTCTGAATGGTAATGATGGTGCGATTGGCTCTTTCTACTTGTCCCGAGGACTGAGGCCTGTAGGCAATGTGCAATTTACTCTTCACTCTGAGCAACTTCCACATGTGTTGGATTACTTCTGCAGTAAACTGGGAGCCTTGGAGGCTCATTTTCAAAGCACTTAGCCTCCCAAAGTTCCATAGAAACCTATGGAACTTAGCCTCCCAAAATGCTTTGAAAATACGCCTCTATGTCTGAATTCACTCGCATGGGCAGACCCCATCTGCTGAACACATGATTCAGTAGTAGGGTAGCCGTGGTTTCTGCAGTGCAATTGGGTGCAGGTATGTACTCCACCCACTTGGTAAACAAGCAGGTGACAGGGCCAATGCAATCAATCTGGATATCTGACCAGGGCATAGCAATACCCCTCTTCCTTAGTGGTGCTCGATGTGATTTATTTTATTTTTGTTACATTTGTACCCCGCGCTTTCCCACTCATGGCAGGCTCAATGCGGCTTACATGGGGAAATGGAGGGTTAAGTGACTTGCCCAGAGTCACAAGGAGCTGCCTGTGCCTGTGCCAACCACTAGGCCACTCCTCCACTCCATGGTGATGGTGAAGATGGCTGGAATTGACAACAGGTCAAACAACCTTGAGTATACAACTGCACATCCTGACACATGTGGGGCCAATAAGATATTTGCTTCAAAGTCTCATAGGTGACGCCTGCACCTCCATGGCCTGCACATGGTTCATTGTGAGCATGTTGCAACATAAAGCCACGATACGCCTGAGGCACAACCCATTGCTCAATGCCATGCTTACTTGTCCGAATAAGCAGGCCCTGATGGAGCTTAAATTTCTCTTGGGATGCATAGAGTATCCTCAGTTCTTACATAAGTAATGCCATAGTGGAAAAAGACCAAAGGTCTATCGAGCCCAGTATCCTGTCCCCGACAGCGGCCCATCCAGGTCAAGGGCACCTGGCAAGCTACCCAACCGTACAAACATTTTATACATGTTATTCCCGAAATTGTGAATTTTTCCCAAGTCCATTTAGTAGTGGTCTATGGACTTCTCCTTTAAGAAACCGCCCAACCCCTTTTAAAACTCTGCCAAGCTAACCGCCTTCACTATGTTCTCCGGCAATGAATTCCAGAGTTTAATTATGCGTTGGGTGAAGAAACATTTTCTCCTATTTGTTTTAAATTTACTACACTGTAGTTTCATCGCATCCCCCCTAGTCCTAGTATTTTTGGAAAGCGTGAACAGACGCTTCACATCCACCTGTTCCACTCCACTCATTATTTTATATACCTCTATCATGTCTCCCCTCAGCCATCTCTTCTATCATTTTTGTCGCCCTTCGCTGCACCTTTTCCAGTTCTACTATATCTTTCTTGAGATGCAGCGACCAGAATTGGACACAATACTCAAGGTGCAGTCGCACCATGGAGTGATACAACGGCATTATAACATCCTCACACTGTTCTCCATACCTTTCCTAATAATACCCAACATTCTATTCGCTTTCCGAGCTGCAGCAGCACACTGAGCAGAAGGTTTCAGTGTGTGATCAACGATGACACCCAGATCTCTTTCTTGGTCCGTAACTCCTAACGTGGAACCTTGCATGATGTAGCTATAATTTGGGTTCTTTTTTTCCCACATGCATCACCTTGCACTTGTCACATTAAATGTCATCTGCCATTTGGCCGCCCAGTCTCGTAAGGTCCTTCTGTAATTTTTCACAATCCTCTCACGAGTTAATGACTTTGAATAACTTTGTGTCATCAGCAAATTTAATTACCTCGCTAGTTACTCCCATCTATAAATCATTTATAAATATATTAAAAAGCAGCGGTCCTAGCACAGACCCCTGAGGAACCCCACTAACTACCCTTTTCCATTGTGAATACTGCCCATTTCACCCCACTCTCTGTTTCCTATCCTTCAACCAGTTTTTAATCCACAGTTGGACATTTCTTCCTAGCCCATGACCCTCCAATTTCCTCTGTAGCCTTTCATGAGGTACCGTATCAAACGCCTTTTGAAAATCCAGATACACAATATCCACTGGCTCCCCTTTGTTCACATGTTTGTTTACTCCTTCAAAGAATTGAAGTAAATTGGTCAGGCCGTGCTGACTTGGTCTCAGTAGTCCATGTCCTTGGATGTGCTCTGTAATTTTGTTCGTAATAATAGCCTCTACCATTTTGCCCAGCACCGACGTCAGACTCACCGGTCTATAATTTCCCGGATGTCCCCTGGAAACTTTTTAAAAAATCGGCGTTACATTGGCCACCCTCCAATCTTCCGGTCACGCTCGATTTTTTAGGATAAATTGCATATCACTAACAGTAGCTCCACAAGCTCATTTTTCAGTTCTGTCAGTACTCTAGAATGTATACCATCCGGTCCTGGAGATTTGCTACTCTTCAGTTTGCTGAACTGCCCCATTACATCCTCCAGGTTTACTGTGAATTCAGTAAGTTTTTCTGACTCGTCCACTTGAAATACCATTTCCAACACCGGTATCCCACCCAAATCTTCCTCGGTGAAGACCGAAGCAAAGAATTCATTCAATCTCTCCGCTATGTCTTTGTCATCCTTGATCGCCCCTTTTACACCTCGGTTGTCCAGCGGCCCAACTGATTCTCTTGCCGGCTTCCTGCTTTTAATATACTGAAAACATTTTTTGCTATGTTTTTTTGCCTCTAATGCTATCTTTTTTTCGTAATCCCTCTTGGCCTTCTTTAGCTACACCTTGCATTTGGTTTGACACTCCTTATGCTGCTTCTTGTTATTTTCAGACGGTTCCTTCTTCCATTTTCTGAAGGTGTTTCTTTTAGCCCTAATAGCTTCCTTCACCTTACTTTTCAACCATGCCGGCTGTCTTTTGGACTTCGTCTTTCTTTTTTAATTCGCGGAATATGTTTGTCCTGGGCCTCTAGGATGATATTTTTGAACAGAATCCACGCCTGTTGTACAGTTTTTACCCTCTTAGTTGCCCCTCTAAGTTTTTTTTTAACCGTTCTTGTCATTCTATCTTAGTCTCCTTTTTTAAAGTTGAACGCTAACGTATTTGACTTCCTATGTATAGTTACTTCAAGGTTGATATCAAAGCTGATTATATTATGATCACTGTTATCCAGCGGCCCCAGTACCATAACGTCCCTCACTAGATCATGTGCTCCACTAAGGACCAAGTCTAGAATTTTTCCTTCTCTCGTTGGCTCCTGCACCAGCTGCTCCATAAAGCTATCCTTGATTTCATCAAGGAATTTTACCTCTCTAGTGTGCTCCAATGTTACATTTACCCAGTCTATATTTGGGTCAGCTTGACACTTTTCTTCTGACAAAGGATGTTCCTGAGTGTTCTGGATGTACTCAGAAAATCTTCCGACAACTGGATCTTCTTTCTGAGCCGTGACAAGATCAAATGATGAGACGTCACTGCACCACTGGAACACCGGAGTCTCACTAGCCTGCTTCATTTGCTGTCGGGTGACAGCATGCATGGTCAATGTCTCAGACTCTGAGAACTGCCATAATTCTCCTGTGAGCGCAACTTCCTTGGCGAGTTGATCTGCCAGGTCGTCCCTATCTTGTCGGGGCTATCAACCTTGGAATGACCCTTGACCTTTTTCCAATAGGTGGTCATGTCTATACCAGTTGATCTAAGGCCATGATGTACCGATTTTCCTTTAGAGTTCAAGATGTTCTGCTTCCAGTTGGGTAGATGAGAGTTTTGACTCACATAATCTGAATCTGTGCATATAATTAATTCCAAATTCCTTTCCGGACTGCAGACTGTACCAGTACCAAAGCTGCCACAATCTCAGCATATTGGGTAGTCTGGGAACCCAAACTGTGCTTCAAAGTCTCTTCAGGAATAGTTGGATTCCATACCACTCCCACACCTGCAACCAACTCATGGTCTGTGTCACGGTGGAAGGCATAACCATCCACGCAGACCTTAGGCATTGTAGCACAGATCTTTTCATCATAAAGATTGTGGCAATGGGGTTCCTTCTCTTGCCGTGGAACATCTGTTTCAGGAATACCTGCAATGGAATCATTTCTTGCACAGTCATGCAGGTCAGCCATATCTTGGGCTACTGCATTACGATGTTTTTGAGCATACCTTACCTCTAGAGGCCATCCTTGAAAAACCAATGACCAGGAGACTATCCTGCTGTTGGACACTCGACCGGACTTATTCGGTTGCTACCTAGGAAACCGATGGGTTGACAAGTCTCCATGATCAGCTTCTCGCCTTGGATATAACTCCTGAAATGTTGCAGAGCCCAAACAGTGGACAAAAGTGCTTTCTCACAGTCTGAATACTTCTTTTCCATATCGGACAGACCACAACCTGCTTATCAGAATCATATTTCTGATATAAGACAGCTCTCATGGAGTGCCTGGATTATCCCAGGTCAACGTAGAACTCACCCCCCCCCCCCCCCCCCCCCCCCCCCCAGGGTACGCAAGACATGGAAAGCGGCTAAACTGAGCTTTCAGCTCCTGCATAGCAGATTCCTGCTTTGGACTCCAAGCCCAGGGCACATCTTTCTTCAATAACTTGACCAAAGGTTGGGTGATTTCTCATACTCATCTATGAACTGTCTGGAGTAGTTGCATATTCTCAAAAAGGAACAAAGTTCTGTGAGATTGGTGGGCCATTTCAGCTGTTGTAAGGCCTGCACTCGCTTCTTCGGAGTCGCAGACCCTCAGCAGAAATTTTGTACCGTAGGTAATTTAGTGATTTCCTGCACCATTGTCCTTTTGCCAGGGTCAGTTTAACTCCAGCATCTGCCAACTGCTGGAAAACATGCTCTGTCTCTGCCAAGTGTTCTTGAAAGGTAGAGCTTTTGATCAGAATACCATCCACATAGAGCAAAGTTCCTCAAGCATCTGCATCTGGAAGTGCTTTGTGTAGGAAGATGTTAAATTTAGCAGGGGAATTGAGAAAACCAAAGGGTGTTCTGTTCCACGTGTATTGTTTCTTCCCGAACGTGAAGGCCATGCTGGTCGTGTGGATGGACAGGTACCGTCCAAACCCTGACGCCAAATCCAAGCTGGTGAAATACTTAGCCCCTTTGATAGTAGCAAGATTCTGATCCAGAGGAGCCATAGGCCACCAGGACAAAGATACTCGCTTATTCAGCTGATGGTAATCCAGTGCGATTTTCCAGCAGTTATTCTTCTTCAAAATGGGCCACAGAGGGGAGTTGTATTTGCTCTTACATTGCCTAATGATGCCCCTGGCCTCCAAAGTGTTGAGAATTTCTTGCACAGATTCATAGGAAGCCAGTGGAATCTTATACTGGTGCACAAAGACAAACTTTCTATTTGGCTCCATAGGAATTCTAGTGACATGCAGGTCCGAAAGCCCACAATAGTATGAGTCTACAGCAAAAAGGTCCTTGTATTTGTACAGCAACTCAGTCAACTGCGCCTTCTCTGTATCAGTAGTGCAACATCAGCCTGTTCCACTTGATCTTTCACCATGGCATCAAACTCTGAGAAAGGCTGTTTGCATGAAATTTCTACTTGCTCTTCAATTTCCTCCTGCAGAGATGAAGTTTCAACAAAATTCACCACTCTAGACCTCTGGGGTAAAGACATCCTCCTAGACAAAATCAAGAAGTCGTCTTCCAACTGCACTTGTGAACACGTTGCATCATATGGCCAAACAGACTCAAGAGAGATGAGGCCCCTGGGAGAGGTAAAAAGACATTCAGGTGTCTTCCCCCCCCCCCCCCCCCCCGGCAGGTGTTCCAAGAGGAAGGCAGCCTGCCAATAATAGGGAAAAGGAAATGGGACTTGATATACCGCCTTTCTGAGGTTTTTGCAACTACATTCAAAGTGGTTTACATATATTCAGGTACTTATTTTGTACCAGGGACAATGGAGGGTTAAGTGACTTGCCCAGAGTCACAAGGAGCTGCAGTGGGAATTAAACTCAGTCCCCCAGGATCAAAGTCTACTGCACTAACCACTAGGTTACTCCTCCACTCCAATAGGCAAACTTACCTCAACATCAGGAAAAGACTCTCCCACCAGAAAGCCAAAAGGGTCTCCTGCAGACACAAGAACCTCATCTGGCTGAGGATTGATGCCCAACAAGTGAAAAGAAGTACCAGTCACCTCCAAACATGGCAGAACACTGGTAGACAACCCGAGGTCCCAAAAATGAGAACGTGGGTTGAAGTGCAGATAAAAGTGGGATGTTTGACCACGGAAAAACAAATCCTGGAAACAATAATCTTGAAAATGCTTGTTTATTTGTTAAAAAGACTTGACATAACTGTTGTGTTTCGGCCGACAGGCCTGCATCAGGAGTCTATAAAAAGCATACATATACAAATGAAAGTTAAAAAATATATATAAATTAAGAAGTGCATAAAAACGTATAATAAAAAAATATAAACAAACAACAAACATATATGGAAATCAAACCATTTTTAACATCCAAAATGCAATATATAAAAGTGTGCACTTGTTGCAATGTTCTTATTAAAGTACTAATGTTACAAAAAAAATCATATGCTAAAATACATATAAATAAACACTAATATATAAGTTAAATAATGTGTGTACAAAGATAGTATGCATTATGAAAAAAACAGCAATGAAAAAAACAATAACAAAAAAAAACAATACCTCATTAAAGTACTAATGTTGCAAGAAAAATACATACGCTAAAATACATATAAATAAACAAAATATAAGTTAAATAATGTGTGTACAAAGTTAGTGCGCATTATGAAGAAAAACAACAATGAAAAAAGGCAACAATGAAAAAAACAATACGCATTATGAAAAACAATATGTATTTTGGTGTACATTTGTTCTCATAAGATGCTGAAATTCCATGAGATAACCTTATTGCTGAATTATGAATACACTAGTAAAAGATGCCCGTTTCAGGCTGAAATGAAATGGGTGCTAGCAAGGGGATTGCACAGGAAGGTTTGCAGTGTGCGCTCCCACTGCACTCCCTTTCCCACCCCAAGCAGGTCGTCAATAGCGACGCTCCCCCCTCCTCGTCCGGCCACCCACCGAACATACTGGCCAAAGAGGATCAGGTGTTTTGTAGAAGCACGACTGCACCGCAGGCAGCCAGCAAACCTTTGGACTGTGAAGGTGCTCCTCCTCTGACATCTGAGGTCGCGTTTTGTGGCGGTTGGGAACGGTGGTGTTGGGCGCCATTGTTGTTTCGTCGGCGCACTGAGGTGATTGTGAGGCAGGGGGAGGAGTAGGGAAACACGCGACACCCCCTTTCCGTTGCGTACGTGTCGTTCCTCGTTGGTGGAAATTGCAACTCCCCCCTTTCCGTGGCGTTCGTGTCGTTCATCATTCGTTGAAATACCTCCGCCCGTGACGTCATGACGTTCAACGCGAGGGCATGACAGACAGACATGGTGAGTGGAGAGGCTTCACCACCATGAACTAACGAACCCTTGACGGAAGTGGCTGGAGCTTGGGGCCTCAATAGAACGTTCAGGTAGCGAATTAGTGTCAACATAACAAAACTGAGAGCATAAAGAAAAGACTATTATATAAGAATATAACTTTAAAAAGACCTTTGATTAAACGCAGCTTGTGAACAAGTCTGGTATCCTAAGCAGCATGGAAAAAACTCTACTGTCCAAGTGTTTGTTTAAAAAGATCAAACGGCTCAAAAAAAAAAGGGGGAAATGACATCAGGTTTGATCAATTGCCAAAATACGGAGAATTAAAGATGAAGACAAGAGAAGGATGGAAGATGGTGAGGTATAAACATAAGAATAGAAATGCTAAACAAAAACCGTATTGAGATGCAAAACATTAACACACTAGGAATAAATGCCCGTTTCTGAGGGCAATGAAACGGGCGCTAGCAAGGGGCCCCCTCCCTCCGAGCTACTTGCCTTGTTCGGTGTTGGCGTCGCTGTGTGTGGGTAGGGTTTTGTTTTTTTTTTGTTTGCTGCGCCTCCGTGGCCGTGCCTGTGGTGTTTCGGTTTCGGGCCTCGAGTGTTATAGCTCCGCCCTCGACGTCATGACATTTTGACGCGAGGGCGGTGCAGACACTCCAGGGCACACCGGATATCTCGGGCGCCTCAACTTCCGTGGAGGCTTCAGAACGTTGGGGTTGCCTTTTATATATATATAGATTAGGTAGGAGAATGAAAGTACTTCCGTGGTGTGAAGGGGATGACGTTGTCTGAAAAAAAGGAAAGAGAAACTGGAAAGAAACTGTTTGTAGGCTAGGAGTACTGAAAATACTGTTCGTGGTGTGAAGGGGATGACAGTGTCTGAAAAAAAGAAAAGAGAAACCTGTTTGTAGATGACGACTCTAGAAAGCTAGGCGTATATGAATGGATGAGAGCTAATGATCCATAGTTGGAAAACGAAAATGCTATACGTTAAAGTATTCTATAATTGCATAATGAGATAAATATCAAAAATGAAAAAATGAAGAAATATAACAATGAAAAGAAAAATGAAAGGGGAAAAAAGAGAAAGGAGAGGGGGAAGAAAAAAGGAGAAAAAAAGGAAGAAGGACAGGGACTTAAAAAAGTAAATAGAATATAGTGAAAAGCAATGTGTGTAAACGAGAAACAAGAGATATGGGGAAAAGAAAAAGGGGGGAACAGAAAAAAATGAGAAAAAGGAAAAAATAATAATAAAATGGAAGAGAAGAAAGAATAAATATCAAATGCAAAGGGGGAAAGGAGGGATAATGATCCCAAAAAAGGGGGGAAATAGAAAAAATATATGAAAGATAAATGCAAATCTCTCTATATAAAACGCACCTCCAACATTCTAATGAAGCCTCACTTTCCCAACGTTCTAAAGTGAGGCGGCAGAGACCACTTTTTGAACATCAGTGTTTGCCCAGCCCACGCGCTGCTGATTGGCTGTGCCTCAGGTGATGCACACAAAGTATGGTTCCACCTCCCAAACACTCACATGGACTTAGAAACCACCAAGCCTTTGAATGGGACCGGTGCTGCAGAGGAGCAGGAGTGGGACAGCGAAGAAAATGCAGCGGCATTCAGGAAAAAACAAACAAACACACACGAGTCCCGCCCCTTCCTGAGGAGGGGGTAGCTACCAACACGGGGACCAACCGCGAGGAAAGCGCGGACGAAGAACGTCACTAAACAACCACTACATCGCGGACCTTACTCTGCAAGCTGTTCATGCGGTGAGTCTCCAAGCCGGCGTTCAGTGCCTACAACAGAGACTTCCAAACACATGCACCCTCAGCCCCGCCCCCCCTACAGAACGCCACCCACATTCCACACTAAAACCAAACCAACCCCCCCCCCCCAAAAAAAAAAAACCACCCAAACGGAAACCTCCGGCGCCCAACCCCCCCCTAAAAAAAAAGGATCACAGCCCACCTGAGTGCCCAGCTGAAATCAGTGCCTACAAGGAGACCTCCAGACACATGCGCCCCCAGCCCCGTCCCCCCCTACAGAACACCACCCACATTCCACACTCGAAAAAAAACCCATATCTACTCCTACTGCCTGCCTGCAACGGATCCCTCTGGTTTCAACAAAAATACAAGTGCCTACAAATACCACATCAGAGTGCCCTGCTGAATTAAGATTACTGTATCACACTCACACGCAGAGAATCACCCCCTACCAGCCACAAAAAACCCCCACATCTAATATAGACAATCAGCATCACTCACTAACACACATACATACAACCAAACTGCCCACCACCCAAAAAGCCACACACTGCCATGGACAGACAACATCTTGCTTTCACACTCATACACACACACTCCCTCCCCCAACCCCCTTAATACAAAAACTGAAACAGTAAAAACCTACATCTCTCTCTTACAAACACCCACAGACTCCCATAATCCCCCCCCCAAAACACAAACACTCATACAGAACAACCCTACCCCACAAACACCCCCCTACAAACACCTCCCCACAAAATGGCACCCACAGACACCCACAACCCCCCTCAAAACCACAAACACTCATACAGAGCAACGCTACCCTACCCCACAAACACCCCTCCCCCCCCCCCAAAAAAAATAGCATACACCCATAGACCCCCACAACCCCCCCTCAAAACCACAAACACTCATACAGACTTCACAACTTAAAAAAAAAAACTCTTTTCCTTTTAAAAAAAAAAATATATTCCTTAATATCAAACAGAAAAAGAAAACAAAACAAAAAAAAACACATGCTAGCGCCCGTTTCATTTGTTTTGGAAACGGGCCTTTTTTACTAGTAAATTAATAAATTCTATATTAAAAAACGTATATTTAAAAATTAAATGTGGTCTGCATGGATAAAGACTATGACTGTTTAGGGATACCTAATGGAATAGTTGTGCTTAACAAGATGAATATACATAAAGAACTCAAATAAAAGGACGAAAGTCAATTTCGTTGTTTAAGCCTTTAGGGATTAAAGTTTGAAATTCATAAATAAGTTTCTGTTCCTCACGTAGTAATTGAGCATCTAAATTACCACCTCTCCATTTTTTCGTACAGGTTCTGAAAACTAAAAACTGAATGTCAGAGATCGTATGGTTCGCTGAAACCCAATGTTCGACTAGTGGTGCAGATATCACTTTCCTTTTTATACAACTATGGTGCTCAATGATTCTTGTTTTGATGGCCCTGATCGTTTTACCAATATAAAGCAAATGACATGGACACTGAATGATGTATATTACTGATGACGTATTACAGTCTGAAGTATGTGTAAGTTTGTAGGATTTATTTGTAATTGGATGTATAAAGATTGTAGTTTCCATACTGTGCGTGCACACGCTGCTGTGTCCACATTTTCGGTGTCCGAAAAATGGAAGTGGTGCTATTGCACTTGGTAGTGTGGATGGAACCAAGTGCTCCTTCAGATTTTTACTGCGCGAGTACGCAACAACCAGTTCTTTATTTCTGAAGCAACCACCGCACTACCAAGTGCAATAGCACCACTTCCATACATCATTCAGTGTCCATGTCATTTGCTTTATATTGGTAAAACGATCAGGGCCATCAAAACAAGAATCTTTTTTTTTTTTTTCAAGATTTTTTTATTGATTTTAGTACAATGTAAATAGTACATAACATTAACCAAAAGAAATAAAGATGCATTATGGAGATATACAGTATAATGGATTATAGTGTGCCAAGGAATTATATAATTATAGTTATAATAGTAATCTAAGATAGGTAGTTATCATTTATGTAGTTTCATTTGTAATGGAATCAAGATAGGAAGCAATTGGAGACTATACAGTATTTGTTTTAATTATTGATCCTGTGAATGTGGCGGAAGCCAATTCTAGCTTGTGGTACATTAGAACAGATTGCCACCAGAAATGTTCATTTAACACTGAAGAGGTTTTCCAATTATTTAGAATCATACGTTGTGCTATAGTAACTAATATGTCAAACAATTTGTAATTATTGGGAGAGAGCGTGAATTCTGGCGAACAGGATTTCAAAATTATTAATGAAGAATTTAGTGGAATATCTGAATCAAATATTTTACTAATGATGGTCCATATTGCTTTCCAAAATTTTTGAATATGAGGGCAATCAAATAACGTGCAGCAGTGGCGTAGCCAGACTGCCAATTTTGGGTGGGCCTGAACCCAAAGTGGGTGGGCACAAAACTTTCTCTGTACCCCCCCCCCCCAGCAAAATTTAGTCACACTCAGATGCATTTGTCACACAGGGTAAAGTGCTGCTTTTCAGTGCATCCGATTTCAGACAATTTATTTAATAGCCTAATCCTTTTCAGTGAGCTTTCAGAGGCCAAGACCTCCTGCCTCAGGTCAGTATAATGCTGTTAGGGTATCCTCTCCTGACCTAAGGAAGGAAGTATTGGTCTCTGAAACTTTATTAACACCATATTACTTTATCCTAAATTAAAAATAAAATTATTTTCTTTACCTTTGTTGTATGGCCATTTACTTTGTCTCATTGTGTCTCTAGATTCTGCTTTCTTTCGTTTTCGCTTAACTCTTCTGCCAGGGTTTCCTGGCCATTTGTCATTTTTCTCTCCTTTTTCTTTGCTTTCTTCAATATTTTTCTGCCTCTCTCTGTGTCCAGATTGAATTCATTCTTACTATCCATTCTTTAATTTCCTTCATCTACTTATGGCTTTTCATCTTTTTCTCACCCTTGTTCTCCCCATGCCCCTTCCTCTTATTGTCCAATCTTTCACTACTCCCCCTTTCCATGCAGCAGCTCTCCTCTTTCTCTCCCCATCCTTCCAGTGTCTCCCCTCTCTCTCCCCATCCTTCCAGTGTCTCCCCTCTCTCTCCCCATCCTTCCAATAGTCTCCCCTCTTTCTTTCTGCATCCTTCCATCCAGTGTCACCTCTTTCTCCCTACCCTTCCATCCAGCGTCTTCCCTCTTTCTCTCCCCATCCTTCTACCCATCTACCCTCTCTCCTGATCCTTCCATCTAATGTCTCTCTCCCTCCTTCTAACCAGTGTCTATCTCTCCACATCCTTCCAGTCTCTCCCCTTTCTCTCTGCATCCTTCCATCCAGTGTCTCTCTCCCCATCCATCCGTTTTCCCTCTTTCTCTGCCATCCTTCCATATTCTTCCATCTCTGTACCTCTATCTTCCTCCATGTTTAGTATCTCCTTTTCTCTGTGTCCCTATATTACTCTGTCCATCTTCTCCCCTCTCTTTGTCCCTAGTGCCAATATATCTCTACCCTCTCTGACCCTACCCCATCCAGCTTCTCTCCCTCTCACTCCCTCCTCTTTCCAGCATCTGGTTTGGTTGCTTGATTTCCTGCCTCCCTCCCTCAAACTGTAGGTTTAATATTCCCTTTTCCTTCATCTCCTTGGTCTGGTATCTCTGTTTCCCTTCCCTCCCTCCTTGTGCTGTACCAGCAGTTCTCGCCCTTCCCTCCAGTTCTCCTCCCATGTCCAGCAGCTCTCTCCCTTCCATTCAGATTCTCTCCTCCTCTTCCTCCCACATCTAACAGCTCTCTCCCTTCCACCCAGATCCCCTCCTCCTCTTCCTTCAGCAGCTCTCTCCCTTCCATCGTCCTCTCCTTCTCTTCCTCCCATGTCCAGCAGCTCTTTCCCTTCCCTCCAGTCCCTTCCTCCCTTGTCCAGCAGCTCTCCAACCCCTTCCTCCTCTCCCTCCCATGTCCAGCAGCTCTCTCCCTTCCATCCAGTTCCCTCCTCCTCTTCCTCCCATGTCCAGGAGCTCTCCCCCTTTCCTCCAGTCCCTTCTTCCTCTTCCTAGCTTGTCCAGCAGCTCTCCAGCCCCTTCCTCCTCTCCCTCCCATGTCCAGCAGCTCTCTCCCTTCCATTTAGTCCCCTCCTCCTCTTCCTCCCATGTCCAGCAGCTCTCTCCCTTCCCTCCCTCTTCCAGAAGCTCTCCAGCCCCTTCCTCCCATGTCCAGCAGCTCTCTCCCTTCTATCCTGATCCCCTCCTCCTTTTCCTCCCACCTCCAGCAGCTCTCTTCCTTCCCAGTTCCCTCTAATCCCCTTCCTCCTACAAGTTTGACTCTGTCTCTGGCAAAAGTATCCCTTCCCTTTCCTCTCCCCCCCCCAACCAACCAACCAACCAACCAACCACAAATCCAGCACTTACTCCTCCAGGCCCACCCATCCAAATCCTTCATCGCTGTCGCTGCCTTTTCTCCCGCGGCTTCCAGGAGGTAGCGATCAGCATTACCTGTCAGTGCCTGCCCTGAAATTGTGCTTCTCTTCTCCCCAGGCTTCGCCCCGCTCGTTTCTTCGCTCGTCGCGCTGCGCTGCTATTCAAACAGGCAGCTCCGCTCCTCTCTGCCGCGTCCATCTGGCCCTCTGATGCACTTCCTGTTTAGTAGGGCCGGATGGACGCGGCAGAGAGGAGCGGAGCTGCCTGTTTGAATAGCAGCGCGACGAGCGAAGAAATGAGCGGAGCGAAGCCTGGGGAGAAGAGAAGCACAATTTCAGGGCAGGCACTGACAGGTAACGCTGATTGCTGCCTCCCGGAAGCCGCGGGAAAAAAGGCAGCGATAACGATGAAGGATTTGGATGGGTGGGCCTGGAGGGAAAGTGGGTGGGCCTGGGCCCGTCCAGGCCCACCTGTGGCTACGCCCCTGATGTGCAGTAATGTTCCACATGTTCCACTACAATGCCAGCATAGGTTTGTGGGGGTTAGACGTGCAGAGTGTAGTTTCCTCGGTGTCCACACAGATCTATGGTAGAGGAAATACATTGATTGTAATATGTTAGCAGATGGTAATGGTTTGATGAGAGAGAGCCATAGTTTATCTTTAATGTGTTCAGGAACTAATATATGTATGTCATTCTCCCAAGTTTGTATTAGCGTGTTGTGTTTTTTATAGATGGAAGACAAGAATAGTTTGTATAATGCGGATGCTACATGTCCTGTGTGAAGTAGAGTCTCACAAAGTTGGAATATTGTGGGAGTTGAAGGAGAAGGAATTTTCTTTTTTTTACTAAATGATTTTATACACTGTGATATTTGTAGCCATCTGTAATATTGTGAAGAAGGAATATTATATTTAGTTTGGAGATCTGAGAATGAGTTAATGGATTTTTCTTTGCTGTTATATATATCTTTGAGATACCAAATGTTACAATCAGACCATATTTTCCAATAAAAAGGTTTGTTATCTATAAGAAAATCTGGATTATACCATAGTGAGGAATGTAGAGATTTATTAAGTGGATGCTCAAGGATACCGTCTAGGTGTAAAAGGCATATTTTGGTGTTAGTGATGATTATATTTTCTTTTTGTGATGCACTTAATGTAGATGTAAGAAGATGGGGAAGGTGAAAAGGTTGAACTATATTTTGTTCTATTGATAGCCATGTAGGAGTATAATCAATGTTAGTAGAAAACCATTGACATCCCTGCTGAGCTATGAAGGCTTTATGATAAAGCATAAAGTGGAAAAAGGATACCAAATTTTTCTTTTGGGGCTTTGAGTTTTTTTAATGAAATTCTGGATTGTTTAGATTTCCATAAGAAAGATGTTAGGAGTGTGTCTATTTGTTTGTAAAATGATGAATGAATGAATGAATGAATGAGTATGTAATTGATTTTAGGCATTACTATCATTTTGATTGTTTCAATTTTTCCCCACCAAGAAATATTTAAGGGGTGCCATGATAAAAGAAGATTTTTGAGAAAGGTCAATATGTTATTACAGTTAAATTTGATAGTGTCATGTATTGAGGAGTAGAGATCGATACCAAGATATCTAATTGATTTATTAGACCAGGATAGTTTGAAGGGATCAATCAAGTCTTTTGACATGAGAATGTTGAGTGGAAGGACTTCAGATTTGGATTGATTGATTTTGTAACCTGAGACAGCTGAGAAGTTATTAATGAGTGAGAGTAATGCCGGTATGGAAGAGGATGGATTGGTGATATAAATAAGAATATCATCAGCATATGCTGATAATTTGTACTGTTTACTTTTGTATGATATACCGGTAATGTCAGTTTTTTCTTTTATTGCAATTAAGAGAGGTTCCAATACTAAGTTAAACAGGAACGGAAAAAGTGGACAACCCTGTCGGGTTCCTCGACCCAGTGTGAAGGATCCCGACAGGGTATTATTTGCTATAATTTTTGCAGATGGGTTAGTATATAGTACTCTGACTTTATCGATGTAGTTGTCAGGGGCTCCAAACCATTTAAGCACTGCAAATAAGAATTGCCATTCGACCCTGTCGAATGCCTTCTCTGCATCTAGAGACATGGCCATGGCAGGGACAGGACAAGTTTTCGCTATTTGGGAAATGTGAAAGAATAGTCTTGAGTTATCTGTGATGAGCCTGTTTGGCATCAATCCAACTTGCGAGGGAGATATTATTTTTCCAATTATTTTTTTTAATCTATTAGAGAGAATTTTGGCAAATATTTTATAATCCGAATTAAGAAGAGATATTGGTCTATAATTTTGGACTAGTTGGGGATCCTTATTTGGTTTGGGTATTACTGTTATTACAGCCTCAGAGAAATGATTGAAACTAGTTTCATTGGGAGATAAATTATTGAATAGACTCAGCAGATTCGGCGATAGAGAGTTTTTGAGAATCTTATACATTTCAACTGGGTATCCGTCTGGTCCTGGGGCTTTTCCAGATGGAAGATCAGATAATGCGATCAGTAGTTCCTTCAATTCAATCGAATTAGATAATAAATTACTATCAGCTTGTGACCATTTAGGATGAGATAAAGGGGAGAGGAAAGCTTCTATTTCTTTTGAATCTCCAGTAAATTCAGATTGATATAGTTTTTGATAGAATTCAGAGAATGTCTGTAGGATATCCGGGGTAATAGTTGTTACTTTATTTTTATTATTTTTAATTGATGGTATTTGAATTTTGATATGTTTACGCTTAAGGTAATTGGCAAGAAGTTTACTGCTTTTATTACTTTCAAGATAGAATCTGGATTTGGTTTGAAAGATTTCTTCTCTAGCAAGACTAGTGCACAATTTATTATAAGCATATTTTAATTTATAAATAGAGTTTAGAAGATTCTGATCTGGAGCTAGGAGATATTTTTGTTCATAGTCCTTTAGCTCAGTTTCCATATTTTTAATAAGAGTATTTTGTTGTTTTTTAATATGAGCTGATATTGAGATTAATTCTCCTCGCAGGGTAGCTTTAAATGACTCCCAGATGGTGATTGGGGCAGCTGTACCTGGAGGATTAAATTTAAAGAATTCTGATATGAAAGATTCTAACCGGGATTTGATAGACTCGTCTCTCAAAATCTGAGAGTTAAGTCTCCAAATTGGTGATTTTGATGTTTGTGTATTTGAAAATGCTATGTGAAGAGAGATGGGAGAATGATCTGATATGACTCTAGCGTGTATATCAGATTTGAAGACTTGAGGTAAGAAAGTAGCTGAGAGGAGAAAATAATCTATTCTTGAAAAGCTATTATGTGGTAGTGAATGGAAAGTAAACTCTTTGGTGTCGGGATGGAAAATTCTCCATGGATCAACCAAGTTGAATTGTGTCAAGAGGGATTTTAAAGTCTGAGCAGCTTTTGTCTCAATTTGTTTTGCTGAGGAGTATTTATCCATCCAAACATCTAGTGGAAGATTAAAATCTCCTGAGAAGCATATAGGCATTACTTTAAAGGAAGATATATTTTTAAAAAGGGAGGAGAAGAATTCTGGAGAATCACAATTTGGTGCATATATGTTAACTAACAGTAAGGGTTGAGATGCAATTTCTACATGTGCAATTATCCATCTGCCTTGATTATCTACAGCCTTTTCTACTACAGTTACCTGTGTATCCTTAGAGAAAAGGATTGATACACCATTTTTCCTTCCAACAGATGGAGCATCTATTATATTAGATATCCACTTGTATGGAGTAAGCATATGTGTAAGATCAGTGACATGAGTTTCTTGTATAAAAATGATAGAAGGTTTTAATTTCTTTAGGTGTGTAAACACTTTTTTCCGCTTTACTGGATGTCTCAAGCCATTTACATTCCAAGATATTAGCTGGAGTTGGAGGAGTGTTAGGTGTTAAAGAGGTCATATTTCAAAGATTTATAATTTTCAGTATTATTGATTGAGGGAAATTCAGAAACAAGAGTGAGTGTATAATTCCTTGGCACAGAGAAAGAACAGAAAAACTCACTATGAAAGCCAATAACAACTAGGCTTCTACAAAATACAAAAAAATTAAGCATAAACCATAATTTGATGAAAACGACCATGGTGCTGGTTCCCGTGATAGGGACATCTAAGAGTCCTATCCCCGCTCAGAGAGATCAAGAAGGGGATAAGTGATATATTGTAATATGGAATAACGCACTTGGTTATTTAAATTACATTATGAGTTAATAACAAGAGAAAACATTGCCATATTTCAAAAATGTAAATATGGGTTTTAACAGGTATGTAACAATATATTTGGTAACAAGATATCTGTTACTGTAATTCTAGGGATAGAATCTAAGATAATAAAGTATTTTAGTTAGGAATATATTGGATGAGTATACATTAGTTGATGAGAATACTTTAGTTGACAGTATATAGAGTGAGATATAGACATTGCTTTTTCCCTTTTTTTTAACTAATGTTTATAAATGAGATGGTCACTCATGGAAGTTCCATTGTCATTATACTATATCTTCTTGTCATTTCTGAGATTTGTGTCTATATAATGTCATATTTCTGACACCAGAAAGGTAAAAGAGTCTGAGATAAGAATATATATTAGATAGAAGATATACAAGATGAGAGTGTGTGAGTTGAGATGAAATATATATCAGTATGTTTGATAAGACATTTACCATTGTTTTCAAAGAGAAAACATCTGAAATAAGAGTTTACATTATGAAAGAAAATACATTATTTAGTTATATATAAACTGAGATAAAAGTATTTCCCCCCCCTTCTTTTTTTTTTTTTTTTTTTGTTAAACTGATGTTAATAAATGAAATAGCCATGTATGGAAAATTCCTCTGTCATTATACTAGATTTTCTTGACATTACTGAGAATTGAGTTTGTATATTACCATATTTCTGACATCAGGAAAGAGGAAAAGCTAGAGATAGGAGTGAATATTATATAGAGGATACATTAGATGAGATGAAACATATAATATCATGTTTGATAGTAAGATATTTGCCATCATAGTTTCATATAAGAAGAGTAAATTAAGAGTATAAATTATGTTAGAACATACATTAGTTAAGAATGTGTAAGGTTGGATAGAAGTATTATTTACTTTTTGTTAAACTGATGCCTGAGAATAATGTATCCATTAGGGGAAAATCCTTTGCCAGTACACTAGATTTTCTCATCATTTCTGAAATTTGAGTTTGTATATTACCATATTTCTAATATCTGAGGAGAAGGGGAGTCTGAAATATCAATACACATTAGATATGAAAAAACATTAGATAAGGATGTGTAAATTGAGATTAATTATATAACAACATATTTGACAGTAAAGTATCTGCCATCTTATTTCATGAAAGTAAAATTTAAAATAACAGTGCACGTTATGAGAAAAGATACATTTTTTAGATTTACATAAAATGAAATAAAGACATTATTTCTCCCTTTTTTTAAACTGATGTTAATAAATGAATAAGTCATTTAGGGAAAATCTTTTACCATTATACTATGTCTTCTTTTCACTTCTGAGATTTGAGATCATTTGGTAAAAGCTTGTGATATTCTCTGTGGTCTCAAGTTCACTCCTTTGTTGGAGAATTCGAAGAGTCTCATAGCTTTTGAAGCTCTCTCCGGGGGTTAAATCACCTGTGAAGCAATGAGATAAAGTCCCACTGTGTGGATATGGTTACTCTCAGATGCAAGGAGACAAGTCTGGCAAAGAGAGAACATCAAGCCCTGACACACTGTTTTGCCTCTGGCAATCTGCAAAATGAAGGTGCCCTAGTTGCATTGTGAAGATGGAGAGGTGTGCCATTTAAACTGAAGTTAAAAAGTGACATCTCAGGCAGGACGAATTCTTCTTCATTATGTGTGAAGGTATCGCAGTGATTCTTGAGACCAAATCGAGACATAATTTAATCTAGACCATAGGAGTAGTTGTATGTATTCTGATTTAGTCAGAAGTTTGGCTACATTTTTAATGACAATCGCTCTAATTGTTCTCTAATGAAGTAGTCGTTGGAGTAGAAACTAATTAAATGATATGGAGAGCAAAATCCCATTAGAGCGAAAAGTCCTGTTCTTTATTATTAAATACCCTCATCTGATTAAAAGGAGGTTTATAAAAAAAAAGATTCGTATTTCAAATGCCCATTAAAAGGAAGAAAAATGTTTAAGTAGTGCTATGGAAGTGGAAAAATGATGATTTTGAAAAGTTGCTGGAGGCGTTTTTATAATGAGGACGTTTTCAGTAAGAGACAACAGAGTTAATGCGTGGGTTTATATATGCAAGAGAAAAAAGAAAAAATATGCTATACCTTGAGGGTGAAATTTGCATGATAATTATGACATTCCTTGAGAGTGATATTGATCAATGAAGGCTTGTAATTGCTCTGGAGGGTCGTATGTTTTAGTTGAATTGTGAATTGTAACCGTCATTCTGGCGGGATACTGGAGGCCGAAGCGTGCTCCCATCGACTTCAAGTGGGCACGCATGCTGAGAAAGGCCTTCCTTTTTTGTGCAGTTGTTTTTGCGAGATCAGGCACAATTAATATGTTTTTACCTTCTATATGGAGTGATGATTGTGCACGAGCAGTGGTGAGAATCTGGAGAGCATGTGGAAACCGAAGCAGTTTAGCTATAATTGGTCTGGGATGTTGTTGATTGAGCTTTAATGTGGAAGGGGAGCGATGGGCTCTCTCAAATTCCAAAGGAGGATCAAACGTTATGTTTAAAACTGCTGGGATCCATTTTGATAAAAATTCAATTATATTAGTCCCTTCCAATCCTTCTTTGAGACCTAGGATTCTTATGTTGTTTCGTCGGGATCTGTTAGCTAGGTCTTCCAGGTCTGATTCAAGTTTCTTGAAGTGTGAAGTTACCGAGAGATCAAGCTGTGATAATTGCAGAGCTGTTTGTGCTGATCTTTCTTCTATTACTTCAACTCGATGCTGAAAGGCATTAAGAGTAGTTGAGATAGTTGTTATCTCTTCTTTTAGCTGGCATGTTGTCTCGTAGTGTTTAGATGAGAGGTCACGCAGGGCTCGCAGCTCTTCTATAGCTGGATCTGATAGTAGCGGTTGAGCCCTTTTTCCCGACGCCATTTTCTCAGGTGTGGGGGGATCGTGCTTCAGTCGCTTTGGTCTGATTTGCTGATTCAAAAAGGTTTCTGACTTTGATGTTTAAGGTATGTCTCCTGTATATCCAGAAACTGTTTTTATAAGAAAAACCTTGATGAAAAGCGCTTTTCCATACGATTTTTTTGATCTGAGCGAGGGAGAGCACGTCTCAGACGTCCATCAGAGTCAAAGGCTCACCAGCGCCCCCATCAAAACAAGAATCATTGAGCACCGTAGTTGTATAAAAAGGAAAGTGATATCTACACTACTAGTCGAGCATTGGGTTTCAGCGAACCATACGATCTCTGACATTCTTTTTATTTATGAATTTCAAACTTTAATCCCTAAAGGCTTAAACAACGAAATTGACTTTCGTCCTTTTATTTGAGTTCTTTATGTATATTCATCTTGTTAAGCACAACTATTCCATTAGGTATCCCTAAACAGTCATAGTCTTTATCCATGCAGACCATATTTAATTTTTAAATATACGTTTTTTTATATAGAATTTATTCATTTATTTGCATTTATCTTTCATATATTTTTTTCTATTTCCCCCCTTTTTTGGGGATCATTATCCCTCCTTTCCCCCTTTGCATTTGATATTTATTCTTTTTTCTCTTCCGTTTTATTTTTTATTTTTTTTTTCATTTTTTTCCGTTCCCCACTTTTTTCCCCCATATCTCTTGTTTCTCGTTTACACACATTGTTTTTCACTATATTCTATTTACTTTTTTAAGTCCCTGTCCTTCTTCCTTTTTTCTTCCCCCTCTCCTTTCTCTTTTTTCCCCTTTCATTTTTCTTTTCATTGTTATATTTCTTCATTTTTTCATTTTTGATATTTATCTCATTATGCAATTATAGAATACTTTAACGTATAGCATTTTCATTTTCCTTTTTTTTTTTTTTAATTTCTTTATTTGTAAATTTTTAACATCAATCACACGCATTACATCTTGTTAAGGAAAAACAGAAAAGGAATTAAAATTAAAGAATCTTCTTCTGAAGAAATAAAAAACAATAAATTTTCTTTCTTAGACCACAAACTTATAGAGGGTGGGCAAGAAACAAAAGAGGAGTTAATCTAAAGTAAATTATAAAGCATATGGCCTGGATCTCATCGCTTCCATTATATTGTGAATTACATGATCTAAAGCTCAAACTGGTTCTATTTGTTCAATTTTTTTAAATCTATAAAAGATCGCAAATGTTCTGGTTCAAGAAAAACATATTTGTTATCAAGATATCGTATTTGGCATTTACAAGAGTATGCCAAAAGAAATTTTCCACCTAGAGCTTTAACTTCGTCCCTCAGTGCCAAGAAGGTTCGTCGTCTCTCCTGAGTAACCTTCACAACATCTGGAAAAATCCAGAGTTTTTCACCATAGAATGGTTTAGCGAGATTTTTGAAATACAGTTTTTTTAAGCATATTTAAATCTTGTTCGAACACTAATGAAACAAGAAGAGTTCGCCTTTCAAATATCCCATCATTAGAACTTTCCAAGAACGCTGATAAATCTTGCAGACCTGCTTTCCCATCTTCTCCCTTTTTAGAAATTGGTAAATAAAATATTTTATTTATGGGAGGTATTAGAATAGGTGAGATAGATAGGTTTTCAGTCAAGTATTTTTTAAATAACTCCATGGCATTCATCTCTGATGAGCGAGGGAAATTAAGAATTCGGAGGTTCAAACGCCTGTTGTACTTCTCAAAGTTCTCTATTTTCCGATGAATTATCATTTTATCCTTAATTAATAGGTCTGTTTTAGTAGTCAAGGTAATTATATCTTATAGAACCTGCGTTTTGTTTAACACAGTTTCTTGTTTCAACGTGTCGAAAGCTGTTGTTAGTAAATCCAATTTACTCACGATTAAGGACGTCTCCTGCGCAGCCTGAGTGACTGTAGAAGTCAAGGTTTGAATCGCTGCCCAAATAGATTCCAGTGTAGGCGCCATGGGGGAAACAATTTCCCTTCCGTTGTTACTTCCCGCCGTTCTGGGAGAGTCGCCGCCAAACAAAGAGTCTGGAGCAACGGATTCCGAGAGCTCCTGGACTTCCAAACACTCCCAGGCTGCGGGGGGACATGGCGGTGGATTCACATCCGGCGAGGACAGAGTTGTTTCCGTTCCCTGTGGGTTTGATGCTCCTTCACCTACCCCCACTGCGGATGAACTCGAGCAGGTTAAGCGCGGTGTACGCGTGGCATACCGGTCCAGCGTTGTCTGCAATTGCGTTGTTCTTAAAGCTGTCGGCGGTAAGCTTTTTACAACGCCCTTTCTTTTTGTATGTGGCATAGTGAAAAAATATCGACAAAATCTTAAGGAATAAGCGAAAGGACTCAGACACGCTCCGGGAACCATCAAGCCTGATCCGCCATCTAGACACGCCCCTCTTTTTTTTGCATTTTCGTTTTCCATCTATGGATCATTAGCTCTCATCCATTCATATACGCCTAGCTTTCTAGAGTCGTCATCTACAAACAGGTTTCTCTTTCCTTTTTTTCAGACACTGTCATCCCCTTCACACCACGAACAGTATTTTCAGTGCTCCTAGCCTACAAACAGTTTCTTTCCAGTTTCTCTTTCCTTTTTTTCAGACACCATCATCCCCTTCACACCACGGAAGTACTTTCAGCCTCCTACCTAATGTGTTAATGTTTTGCATCTCAATACGGTTTTTGTTTAGCATTTCTATTCTTATGTTTATACCTCACCATCTTCCATCCTTCTCTTGTCTTCATCTTTAATTCTCCGTATTTTGGCAATGGATCAAACCTGATGTCATTTCCCCCCTTTTTTTTGGAGCCGTTTGATCTTTTTAAACAAACACTTGGACAGTAGAGTTTTTTCCATGCTGCTTAGGATACCAGACTTGTTCACAAGCTGCGTTTAATCAAAGGTCTTTTTAAAGGTATATTCTTATATAATAGTCTTTTCTTTATGCTCTCAGTTTTGTTATGTTGACACTAACTTTTTTCCCTTTTTTCCTTCCTTGTTTTTCTGGTATTTGTGCCGCCTTCCTTCACAATTGTTTTAGACCATTTTGCCTACAGACTACCATTTCATTGGTCATCCTTCGCACAGATCAGCTGTTCTTTCAGGTGTCTAAGGTCAGCGTTAAAAGCTATATTTTCAGCATTATATCCTGCCTAGATCTCATGCTTACTTTTCATCCCGTATTTTTCGATAGTCTGTATTTAAAGATTGAATAAACGTCACGTTAACGAGCAAGTCAGAAACATTTTTCAGTTTAATTACGTATAATATTTAGTTTATGTGGTGTCACCAACAAACAGAAACTTTGTTTTTCAGCATTTTGTCATCCCTTCTTTTATTCTGACATATCACATTTTTTTTATATAATGTATGCACCCTATTGATAATATTTTCTGTAAACAGAGGCATTTTTAAAAGTACTTGGTCATTCTATCTTACATTTCATATTCTTCTTCCCCTCCCCCCTTATCCTTCCCTTCTTTCTCCTTTTCTGCGTTCTCCTTTCCCCCCTCCCCCCTTTTGTTCATTTTTTTCTCTTCCATTCACTTGTCACTTTCCTCTCGTTCTCCCCTTATCCTTTTTTCCCTCCCCCTTTCCCCCCTTTTTTCCTCCTTTTTCTCTTTATTATTCTTCTTTCCCCTTTCTTATTTTCATCTGTATCTTTTCTTTATTATTATTTTCATCATTTTTTATTTTCATTTTATTTTTATCATTTTTTATTTTTCAGTTTTTCCCTTCTTTAAAATATCCATCTTATTTGGTCAGCTCACTTTTCATATAGCTATGTTTGTTTCATTTTCCCATTAGTAATATATGGTTAGCATGGTTATAGACAAGGAAATATCTCTCTTGGATACTACTCTAGCCATATGCTCTGCCCTGCATGCTAGTATTTATTCACTCATTTATGTATTCATAATTCAACAATAAGGTTATCTCATGGAATTTCAGCATCTTATGAGAACAAATGTACACCAGAATATATATTGTTTTTCTCATTGTTGTACTTTTTTTCATTGTTGTTTTTCTTCATAATGCACACTATCTTTGTACGCACATTATTTAACTTATATTTCGTTTATTTATATGTATTTTAGCGTATGTATTTTTCTTGCAACATTAGTACTTTAATGAGGTATTTGTTTTTTTTGTTATTGTTATTGTTTTTTTCATTTTTTTTCATTGCTGTTTTTTTCATAATGCGTACTATCTTTGTACGCACATTATTTAACTTATATATTTGTGTTTATATGTATTTTAGTGTGATTTTTTTTTGTAACATTAGTACTTTAATAAGAACATTGCAACAAGTGCACACTTTTATATATTGCATTTTAGAAGTTAAAAAATGGTTTGATTTCCATATATGTTTGTTGTTTGTTTTTATTTTTTTATTATATGTTTTTATGCACTTCTTAATTTATATATATTTTTTAACTTTCATTTGTATATGTATGTTTTTTATACTCCTGATGCAGGCCTGACGGCCAAAACACAACAGTTGTGTCGAGTCTTTTTAACAAATAAACAAGCATTTTCAAGATTATTGTTTCCAGGATTTGTTTTTCCGTGGTAAAACATCCCACTTTTATCTGCACTTGTGTTTTCCCGTGGGGCGTTCGAGTTCTCCGTTGCATTGCGGATTCTTCTGAACGTGGGTTGAAGAACACCACTTTGTCCAACAGACGCTGTCCGGGTGCGAGGTGGAGCTTAATGGAAAAATCCCTAGCTCTTCCCGGAATGGTCACATCTTCAGCACAGACTACCTCACATACCTGGGGTATGGTCTGTCCAGACTTCAGGCTGACAGGCATAGTTTCAGACTCCACTGGGCTGCCATGCAGTCTACTCCACAGGACAAGATTCACTTGGTCCACATAAACTCCCATTCGAACAAGGCAATCCGAGCCCAAATATAAGGGCTGCTGCAGGCCTCGGACAATAGAGAAGTGGTGGGTGAAAGACTTCATTCCCACAGTCAAAAGGAAGGCAGCAAATTCCCACAAGTGGCTTGGCACCTTGCCCAGGTACCTGCACAGAAGTGGAGGAACACTTACTGATGGTGTCACGAAATCCGGGATGATGAGCCCTTGGGCTGCAGCAGACAAGTCCTCTGGGGAGGCATAGAGCAGAAGCGAACCAGGCACTGATTACAAACAAGATACCAGATATTTGCAAATCGACAGAGCACACTCAAGGTAAAACCAGAGCCTGGCTAAAGCGAAAACCAGGAACAGAATTTAACAAAAGCAGGAACCAGGAACAAAGAAAGGACACTCATATGGGCTGCAAGGCCGAACTAGAACCCACCCGTAACAGAGTCCATGAATACGGGCCGCAAGGCCGAACTGGAATCCACTCATACCAGAGGGAAGAGAAAAGAAACAGAACAGAATCTCTTGGGCAAGTATTACTCAAGCAGTGCACACACACTGCACTAAACAGAGCCACAAACAAGGGATCAAAAGACCCTACACACAGGTACCAAGAAACTGAAGGGGAAAAGACAACCCCACTTAGACTCAAATGGTAGAAACCACACAGGGAGGCAGCACAGAGCTGTGCTTAGAACCACAGCTATACACGAATAGTCCTAACCAAGTCAAACAGAAATCACACAGAGAAGTAGCTCAAGGCTGAGCTAGTAGTCCCAGCTAAACGGAAGAGCTGTGCACTCGTGCCACACAGAGAAGCAGCTCAAGGCTGAGCTAGTAGTCACAGCTAACAGAAGAACCACCAACTCAAACAGAACCAAACAGAGAGGATGCTCAGGGATGTGCTAGCAGACACAGCTAAACAGAAGAACAGCCCACTCGTGCCACACAGAGAGGCCGCTCAGGGCGGCATTAGTAGTCACAGCTAACCAGAAGAGCAACCCACTCAAACAGAAACCAAATAGAGAGGATGCCCAGGGCTGTGCTAGTAGACACAGCTAAACGAAAGAACAGCCCACTTGTGCCACACAGAGAAACCACAGGGCTGCGCTAGTAGTCACAGCTAAATGGAAGAGCAACCCACTCAAACTCAAAACAGAAACCTCACAAAAAGGACTCAAACAGAAATCACACAGGGAAAACTCAAGACAAGGCCACACAAAGGAACACTCATGGCTATGCCACATAGCACTGAAGGATAAGGGAAGCCACTCATGAAGGAACACTCTAAACTGTACCATACAGCACTCAGGGAAGAGGGAAGCCACTCAAAGGAATACTCAAGGGTGTGCCACCAGGCACTCAAGGAAAAAGGGAAGCCACTCATAGAAATACACAAGGCTGGCCACACAGCACTCAAGGGTAAGGGAATCCACTCGTAAGAATACACAAGGCTGGCCACACAGCACTCAAGGGTAAAGGGAATCCACTCGTAAGAATACACAAGGCTGGCCACACAGCACTCAAGGGTAAAGGGAATCCACTCATAAGAATACACAAGGCTGTGCCACACAGCAATCAAGGGAAAAGGGAATCCACTCATAAGAATACACAAGGCTGTGCCACACAGCACTCAAGGATAAAGGGAAGCCACTTATGGCAATGCACAAGGCTGTGCCACAGAATCAAATAACAGTCACTAGAGACAAAGGAAAAAGCAAGCAAACAGGGAAAGCTGCCTTTACATACACAAATCAGATAAGGAGCAATGCTCACAAGAATCAGGAGACAAGCACAGCAGACAAAGAGTTAAAACAGGGAAGGGCTGCTTCTAATACACAAAGAAAGAAGCAGAGCTTACACTGCAGTCAAAGCTTTAAAGCAAACAAAGGGAAAAACAAACAATATTCTTACCAGAACTCAGCCAGCATTCAGCTCGGTAGGGAAAGGAAAGGTAGGCAGAGACAGAGCAGACAGAGCAAGCACAGCTGCACGGAAGCAAAGTAATCAAGGAAAGCAGCAGGGCTGGCAACAACCGGCTCTCTGAACAGAAGAGGGCTTTGCTTGAGAGCAAACCTAACAGGCAAATAATCCAAACAGGTTCAAACCAAAACCACACACACAGGGCTCAAGGCTGTGCCCAGAGGCACAGCTAACAAGACCACCAGTTCCCTCAGAATCAAACAACAAGAAAAGGGAAAAATAGACCTGTTGCAAAGGCAACGCAGGAAAGCTCCCTGAGTCTTTATAAAGGAGTAGGCTGATGATGTCACAAGCAGGAAATGAAGCAGAAGCAAGGAGACCAAAGCGAGGCTTGGCTAACAGAAAGAACAACAAAAGGAAAAAAAAGTCAGACTGGAGAGGTAACAGAGCTAGATACAGAGAAACAGTAGGTCTGGACATAAGGGCACAGCCACAACCGTGACAGACGGGAAGTTGCACAGACTTAAGAAGAAGAATATACAGAGTGTCACTGATTAAGGAAACATTGCTAGGCAACAACAAAGTGGCCTGAAGTGGCTGGATACCAGCCATCTATCTGGACTGTGACGGTCAAAGCATCATCCTTCTGTTGGATGGTAGTCAGCATGCGAGGATGCAGGGAGTCAGGGTTGAAAGTAGAAGAAGAGGCCTCCTGGGATATGTCACCTGCAGTAGGCGAGTCTTGCAAAATAATCTCCAAATTGTCAGCATGAACAATGTCAGCTATCCGAGCTTTCTGGACTCAGATTACTTCACCATGCTCCCCCCTCCCCCCTTCGGAGTACCATCCAACTGGAGCTCCAGAATGTGAGGGTCTGCTGAACGCTGGAAATTAATTCAAATAGAAGTGTCCCTAAGCTCTACAGAGCTGGACCCACCAACTCTGTTCAAGTGTTTTTACTCTCCCATAAAGAATGGGGCGGTTGACTTGGGGCCAGACAACTTTCTGGACATAATCCAAAATAGGCCGCAATCTCTTCAGAAGATCATTTCCAATCAAAAATTAGTCGCCAGCACTGGTAGTAATGATGATAGGGTGTTTGACGGTCATCCAGCTGAGCTGCAAAGAAAGCCAAACCTGTCCCACAGTTCCAATGCTCTGATTGCCATAGGCCACCAGTGATGTCACAAGGAGTGACATGTAGTGCATCCCGACCCCCCCCCCCCCCCAATGAAAACCTCAAGTTCATGAAACAGGCCTTGGGTAATCAAAGTCACCTCTGAGGCTGTATCCAGTAGACCCTGACAGGAAAATTTCCGTTATATCAACAGATCTATTTGTAACCTCTAGGAGTAGAAAAAAAAATACCTGGGCATCAGCATTGGTCACGGTGGACTCCTCACTGACAGAAGACAAAACATCCACGTGAACTGTGGACATGATAGCTGGTGAAGGATGGGTAGATACACCTAGTCATACCTGTTCTTCCTCTGAAGAGGATGGAGGCACCACCTCTATGGAGTTGACACTAGGCCCAGTCACAGTTGTCAGCCCGGGAGACTTCTCTTTGGTCTTCTGGGAGTTGCCTCCTTTCTTCTGTGTAGGGGGTGGCTTCTGTGAAGAACCAGGATCTAAAGTCTGGTGTTTCGTCACCAGTTGGGCAATCTGTGCTCCTAGGACCCGGATCTCCGCAGCCCACTTCTGGTTAAAATGCTTCTTTTTAGGTTGTTGCTGGCCCTCCCCTACCATGGGAGGCACTGTGCCACTCGGCTGGCGAGATTGGGTATTGCCAACATGTGACTGTGTAGAAGTAGTTGACACATAGTTCTCAAGAGAAAGCGTGGATGTGACGGCACAAACACTGGGTTGAGCCACCTTGGGAGCAGCTGCAGCGGGCTGTGCGCGACAGATGTCAAAAATATCTTCAGCCTGCTTCAGAAGGCTGGAAAAAGGTTCTTTATGTTTTCCTGCCAAAGGAATTTTCAGTTTGTCAGGCAGAGCTTTCACAAAAAGATTTCTGAAGTCACCAAATTCAAGATCTTTGGCATCTAGGGCAGTCCCCCCCCCCCCCCCCCCCAGTAGAATGCTTGCTTCTGGCAATAGGCCCATTCACATTTGGATCACAGCACATATATGCTGCATGCTTAGCTTCTGTGGAATCCGCAAAGAGACCATATCTCTTCTTTAGAGCCTGTTCCACCGTAAACAGGTCAGGGTTATCGGCCATGATAGCCTTTAAATAATTTTGGCAATCTTCATGAAAAGTCAATTTAAGTAAAGCCCTTTTATCTGTATCAGAATGGCCTTGTAAGGATTGAAAAATGTCATGCACTGAATCCAGGTGAGCTTGTATGGATACATTGGAAGACTCTCTGAATGGCACAGTCATAGTGCAAAATAATTTCATTATTTGTGATTGCTTCCCAATTGAGAGTATAGTTCCTTTAGATGTCTGGGTGGAATACCACTTCACACCAGCAGAAGGAAACAGTGGTGCTTGTGTCCTGCCGATGTCATCAGGGAGTGCAGAGGGCTAAGACCTGCCTGGGCGTACCGTATGACCAAGTGTACTGTTGACATCATCAGGTGGTGCAGGGAGCCGAGGCAGGTATGGGCGGAGCAGAGGATCAAGTTTACTGCTGATGGTATCAGGAACTATGGAGCTAGGCCAGACAAAGGGGTGTGGAGGAGTTGACGCTGCCCAATCCCTAGACAATAACTTAAAACTGTTATACTCAGCCTCCTGCTCGTGTCTCCGTGACCAATCAGAAACTGACCAGCTCGGGAGCAGAAACCCTTTCAGAGGGGGCAAGCCAAGAGGGCTGAAACTGCAAACCCTCTGAAGCAGAAAACAGCTGAGGCAAGGCCCCAGTGAAAGGCAAATCCCTAGGAGGAGGAGCAGGTCTAGGTACCTGGAACCAGAACTGTCATGAAAGTCCATAGGTGCTAAGTCAAGTTCCTGACATAATTCATTTCTTGCAGCGTTAAGGTCTCCCTTACATTCACGCAAGGCCTTGGAGCAAGAATCTCTGAAGCAAATCACAGTTAGTGCATGTGGCAGCAGATGTCTATGTGCCGGCATGCTCCCCCCGCCCCCCCCCCCCCCCCCAGCTGAGACAGTGGAAGTGGCACAGTCCAAAGTCAGATGTAAATCAGCACGCTCACTTTTGAGCGCTGCCACGCACCTTCTCTTGCGACAACTGCAGGTCAGACTGGCGGGCATTCTTAATCGCAAAGAGAGCACAGGCTAACTCCGAAAGCACTACCACTGTGAGACGGGGCTAGTACTGCAGGGCATTCTGCAAAACAACAGAATAAGCAGCAGCACTTTCCTCAGAATTCCCCCCCCCCCCCCCCCACGAAACAACAGAAGCAAGGAGTCAACAGAGGCCTCATGCTTGTAACAGCTGAGGGCGCCGGCGCAAGCTCAGAGAACACAGAACGTTCAAATTCAGATAAAAGAGGCATCGGAGATGCCATACTGAAAAAAACAGCCAGCATGTAGCCAAAAAAACCCCCAACAAAGTGTAGAGAAACACAGAGACACAGCGAATGAGCTGTGCAAGGAATCAGACGCTGACAAAGGTTATAAACAGGGCAAGGCAATAAAATCTCAGGCAACAGATAGCCGTGAAGCCAAAACAATAAATCTGATAAAAGACCAAAATCCTCACAAAAACAACTAGCAACCATGGGAATAGAACCCAGTCATTAAGAATGGCGCCGGGATGAGCTACCCCAAGATGTAGGGATATATTGGAAGGAATAAACTCCATATATATATATAGGTACTTTTATATCAGATAATCACACAGAAAAGCAATTATTCTGGACTCATTTTCTCAGGGATATGACAGTACCTAATTGGCCCTTCGGCTACCTAGCTGTGCCAATGAAAGGAGCAGTGCCATAGATGGAATATATTATTATTTATTTATTATGAATAGAAAAATAATAGTTATCTATGGCAACTTCAAAGCCATATTACAAAAATAGCTTGTACCAAAAATAGATTATCAACAAAGTATATACAAAGATATATGATTATCCAAAAGGACTATCTAAATGAGTGATCACACACTAATCACAAAACTGATATCCTGCTGATTATGAAAACATACACCACTAACCTGATTTGTGCAAAACTCTTAGCAGCTAATGATTCGCTGACCACAAGTCCTGACAACCAATCTATCACAGGTAAAACCATGGACTAATTAAACCCTGACTTGTAGGTAGTATATCCAGTTATCTCACCTTGCCGTCTGGCAGACTTCCAATGGTAAAGAAACAGATTCCTCCTCTGACAATCAAACTGAAGCCCCCAGCGACTCTCTCAGTCCAGGAATAAAGTCCAAGGTCTGTATTCTGGATACAGATGGCACTGTCTTTTGGGAAGGCCGTGTATTGTAGCGGAGTTAACCTAGTTAGTATTATGATTCTACTAAGACAGGCAGGGAAATGACTGGGACTCGCTTCTGATTGGCCTGTTAGGGATTGAGTTGACGTCGGAGGCAGCAGACGTCATAGGTCAGATCTATTTAAGCCTACCTCTCCCTTCAGTCTATGCTTTAGCGTTTGATCCCTGTCATCTGAAGCCTGTTACCCTCTCTCTATCTGTGCTAGTAGCACACTGTACTTTCGTTTTGAGTTTGTTTACTCCTCTCATTGCTCGTAGCTTCTCTGTGTGCTGGTTGTTCCCAGCATATGCTTGTTTGTTTCCCTAGCTAAGCTGCTTTCCCTGGTTACCTTGCTCCCCTGCACCTGTGGGTGCTCTGGCTGCTCTGTCTCTGTGTGCTGGTTTCCCAGCGTATACTTGTTTGCTTCCCTAGCTTAACTACTTCCCTAATTACTTTGCTCCCATGCACCTGTGGGTGCTCTGTCTGCTCTGTCTCTGTGTGCTGCTGAGTTCTGGTAGGAACATTGTTTGTGTTTTCCCATTGTTAGCTTTAAACGTTTGACTACAGTGTAAGCCCTGCTTCTTCCTGATATGAGAGTTGTTAGCAGCCCTTCCCTTTAGCATGCTCTAACTCTTTGTCTGCTGTGGTTGTCTCCTGAGTCCTGTAAGCATTGCTCCTTTCTGTCAGGTGTATGTAAAGGCAGCTTTCCCTGTTTGCTTGCTTTTCCCTTTGTCTCTAGTGTCTGTTATTTGACTCTGTGGCACAGCCTTATGTGTGGTTTCCCTTGACCCTTGATTGCTGAGTGGCACAGTCCTGTGTGTTCCTATAAGTGGTTTCCCTTAATCCTTGAATGCTGTGTAGCTCAGCCTTGTGTATTCCTATAGGTGACTTCCCTTTTCCCTTGGGTGTTGTGTGGCACAGCCTTGTGTATTTGTGTGCTGTATGGTACAGCCTAGAGTGTTCCTGTGGAGCTTCGCTCCCCTAGAATCTGTGTCCCATTCTGTCCTTGACTGTCTCTTTCCCTGGTCGTAGCCCATATCTGACGTCTGTCGCCCTTCCCTTGGGTCTAGCTAGCGCTGTGTGAGTTGCATGTGCTCCAGTCCCTCCTGGGACCCATCATTGCTCTTTTCCCTTCCCTAGTGTGTGACTCGGTTCCAGATCGGCCATGAGGCCCATACGCATGGACTCTGTACGAGTAGGTTCCTGTTCGGCTATGAGGCCCACCAGAGTGGTCTATCTCCCTTTTCTGCTGGTGCTGGTTGAGTGTTCTGAGTGTGCGGGGCTTTGTGGCTGTGGGTTTGCATAGCGCCTGTTTGGTCCTTGGTCAAGATCCTTCCTAATCCTTGGCCTAGGCTCAAGGGCTCATGAACGGATTAACGGTTAGTTTGTTACAAGGTATGCCATTCACTGGTGTAGGAAATCAGTCTCTTGCTTTCTCAGAGCTTCCTTTCCCCCAGATGCTTCTGGTCTTCCCCTTCTCTTCTGCTTCTTCTGTCCAACCTTGGCATCTTTCTGGTCAGATGATACCTATGGACCAATCACAACTGGCGTAATAATGTCAGCCAAATTCATGGTCATGAAGAGAGGCTTTGTAATTAGCAAAGAAACTGTTATCAGATGGCATGCAAACCTCCCTGCTGGATCCCATATTCCTGGAAGCATCTGTGACTCTCTCCTCCGTTCTTCCCAGGAGATAACTGGGCTAGTTTGCAACAAACAATACTGTGTCCTTGGATGACGTCATCTTAGTATGCCCAGCAGTAATTTTCCTTTAGTAGAAAAGCTGGTTTGTGATGGTTACAGATGTATTCAGGCCACAGGCTGTAGAATCCATATTGTTATAAAAGAATGGTTCAGGCTTGTATAGTCCCCAGACCAGCAAAGGGAAGATCACAGGTAAATAGCCCTACATGAGGCGGAGGGATTCCAAAAATTGGGAGCATGCCTCATGGGAAAAGGAACCTGTTGTGTATAAAGATTCATAAAATTGTACAAAATCCCGTGTAATGTCTGCCACTTTTGTATGGATTTTACCGTTAGGGTCACGTATCTTACCAACATAGCTTTTAGAGGTCTGATGATGGACCAGCAAAGCCAACAGTGTCCCTGTCTTGTTACCCCAGAGGTATATTTATATTTATACAATTTGATGTTAAATAGACCCCTTTGGTCTAATACCGTTTGGAAACGTTTCTGAATCTCTACATATTCCACTCGGTTCTGATCGGATGGATGAAAGAGAAAGCGCAGATGGAGCACCTTCAATTGGGAATTCAGGTCCAAAAGGTCCCGCTCCTGCCTCTTGCGAAGGCTAGCCTGGTAACCTATAATTTTTCCCATTAGAATGGTCTTAGCTGCTTCCCAATAGATTTAAGGTCCAACTTCGTCCAGAGAATTATCCCGCTCATAATCAAGCCAGGTTTGATGCAAAAATGTGCAGAAGTTTATATCCTGATATAAGGTGGGATTCATTCTCTATCTAGTTGGGCACGTGTGTTCTCCCCACCGTAAGGTGACTGTTACTGATGAATGGTCTGATAACTCATCCGAATCAATGGTAGACCATCAGGCTTATTTTCAAAAGAGAAGGGCGCCCATCTTCCGACACAAATCGGGAGATGGGCGTCCTCTCAGGGTCGCCCAAATCGGCATAATCGAAAGCCGATTTTGGGCGTCCTCAACTGCTTCCCATCGCGGGGACGGCCAAAGTTCACGGGGGCATGTCAGCACCGTAGCAAAGGCGGGACTGGGGTGTAATTAAGAGATGGGCGTCCTCGGCCGATAATGGGAAAAAAGAAGGGTGTCCCTGACGAGCATGGCTGACTTTACTTGGTTCATTTTTTTCTTGTGACCAAGCTGTGAAAAGGTGCCCGAACTGACCAGATGACCACCGGAGGGAATTGGGGATGACCTCCCCTTACTTCCCCAGTGGTCACCAGCCCCCCTCCCACCCTAAAAAAAAAAACTTAAAAATGTTTTTTTCCAGCCTCTATGCCAGCCTCAAATGTCATACCCAGCTCCATGACAGCAGTATGCAGGTCCCTCTAGCAGTTTTAGTGGGTGCAGTGCACTTCAGGCAGGCGGACCCAGGCCCATCCCCCCCTGCCTGTTACACTTGTGGTGGTAAATGTGAGCCCTCGAAAACCCACCCGAAACCCACTGTACCCACATGTGGGTGCCCCCCTTCACCTCTTAGGGCTATGGTAGTGGTGTACATTTGTGGGGAGTGGGTTTTGGGGGGATTTGGGGGGCTCAGCACCTAAGGAAAGGGAGCTATGCACCTGGGGCAATTTCTGAAGTCCACTGCCGTGCCCCCTAGGGTGCCCGGTTGGTGTCCTGGCATGTGAGGGGGACAAGTGCACTACGAATTCTGGCTCCTCCCATGACCAAAGAGCTTGCATTTGGTCGTTTTTGAGATGGGCATCCTCGGTTTCCATTATGGCAGAAAACCGGGGATGACCATCTCTAAGGTCGACCAACTCAACATTTAGGTTGACCATCTCTAAGGTCGACCTAAATGTTGAGATTTGGGTGTCCCCGACCGTATTATCGAAATGAAAGATGGCCGCCCATCTTGTTTTGACAATACGGGTTTCCCCACCCCTTCATGGGGCCATTCTGCGAGGTTGCCCTCGTGAAAACTTGAGCACCCCGTTCAATTATGCCCCTCAATGACACCACACGAAACAAACCCTGAGATAAGAGAATATAGTCCAAGCTTGCATGGACCCCATGAGGATGAGAGAAAAAAGTAAAATCGCGTTCATCGCCATGGAGCGTCCTGCAGATATCAATCAGTGCTAGTTCACACATCAGAAAATTGACCCCTTTCCTACCATGATCCCCTGATGGAGCTTTTCGTAGGTTACAGTCAACGGTGGGGGGTCACTGGTAATATTAAAGTCTCTTCCCACCACTAGAGAATAATCATCCAAGGATGTCAGCTTGGCCAGGAGCAAAACCTGTGGGAGTAAGTATTAGGAGCATACACACTGCAGAAGGCTACCCTAACCCCTTGCAGTTCACCTTCCGCTATGACATATCTGCCCTCTTGGT